>NC_087267.1:39535570-39840086 GCF_015220805.1 Pogoniulus pusillus
TTTTTAATTGAAGGAGAGACTGAGGGCAGCAAGGAGGTCTTCACAGAGCATCTGTGCCCTCAAATAGCATCTATTTGGGATCAATCATTACCTGCATGGCAAGCCATACGCACATGTGACAGTTTAAAATATGTCTAGGCCTGTTCGCACCCACATACCTCTATCAGTGCCAACCCTCCAGGGAAGACATACTTAAAACATGCCTTCAGAAGTCAGTAACAGAAACATCTCTCTGGAGGAAAATAGGAGGAGGCATAAGAGGTTCCATGTGAACCTGAGGAAGATTTTTTTTCACTGTGAGTGTGACAGAGCACTGGAACCAGCTGCTCAGGGAGCTTGTGGAGTCTCCCTCTCTGGAGATGTTCAAGAACCTCCTGGATGCGTTCCAGTGTGATCTGCTCTAGGTGAACCTGCTCTGGCAGGGAGGCTGGACCAGATGATCTTTCAAGGTCCATTCCAGCCCCTGGCATTCTATGACTCTGTGATTCTAAGATGCCCTGCCATGACAGGATTCGGACATTCACAAGCTGTAGCAATTTTTATCAAACCTGATGGGATGAGAGGGTTGGTGGAGAGCAGCAGAAGAAACGGGTACTGTGCCTGAGAGGAGACAGATGTTCCCACTAGAGCAGTCAAGCCTCCTTTCTCAACTTCTGTTTTCTCAGCCACACAGGGTGATGTCTGTAGCAGTGGGTTTGGAGATTGATAGTATCTCGGGCAGCCTTTCTGTCTTTCACTAACCTACGTCTCCAGGATCATAGAATCAACCAGGTTGGAAGAGATCTTCAAGATCATCCAGTCCAATTTATCACCCATCCCTGTCCAATCAACTAGACCATGGCACTACCTCTCACATTACCCCTCAAGTCAGAGGCTGTAGGCATCTCCTACCCTTTTTATGCAAGTGTAACCTTAAAATAGGGTGCAAAATTTCTCTTTATTGTTTTGCCTCAGCAAATTATGTATGAAATCCAGGAGACCCAAACCAGTGGTGCTGCCTTATGTATAAATCACTGAGAACTTCTGTGGATTAGCAGAAGTGGTCACAGATCTGGGAGGGAAGCTTGGGTGGCGATGGAGAGCAGGAATTTCCAGGTTAGAAATTGTCCATTGCTATAATCTAGAGACCACAGTAGTGAAATGACAGCCTAGACGAACATTTCTCTGTTACATGATGCTTGCAAACACCATCTGTTGGGAAGGCTATTTGAAAATATACAGCCTAAATCTTGGACAGGGCTTGGACAGAGTGGCTGAAGCTTTGTTAGTCCTCCATCAGGTGCTTTTACCCTCTGTAGAGCAAGTAAAAGACTATTTACTCTACACAGGTGGTAAAAGGCTTCTGGCAAGAGCAGCTCAAGTGCCTCTGCAAGGTGCACTGTTTAATTCTCCACTAATTAGATTGTAAAATTGCACTTGATAATCCTGGTATCTGGGAGCTTACCATGCTATACCAGCATGGACTGGTTTAAATCTTTGCTGTGCAAAGGGAGAGGAGTAAGCCTTACTGAACTTTCTGCAAGGTAAAATTAGTAGGGGGAGGCAGAAAGAAACTGTATCTCTTCTGATCTTTATTATTTTGTTCCTGCACATTGCCAATGCCAGAAACAAACAGAAAAATTACAATGGAAAAAATAAATCTCCCTTAAAGAAAAACAAGTAGAAAATTGTAGCAAGAAACCAGCAGAAACCACGGCATTTATATTAAATGTGTGTAGAAACCTTGCCTGTCTTATAAGGGAGATGTTAATGTTTTTCTATTATGTCATCCTAAATAGATTTCCATGCTTATTGTCTTTGCAAGTAAAACTGTAACTCACACTAAGCAGCTGAGCCTATCTCAGGCCATCCCATTAGCAGTCAGTCAAAACCATGGTTTTATTATATTGCTGGAGTAAATCAGCCATGTGTCTCTAGAAAACTAACTAGATTTGTCAGCAAGTTGGATGAGTCATGAAAGGAGGATTGAGGCCAATACAGGGCCTCCTGCTTGTGCTATTTCCACTCAGGCATAATTCCTCCAGCATCACTGGGAATGCAGCTGAGAAGGGTATCGGGCACCTAGTCCAAGGTGGTTGAGATGGGAATGCAGGGCTATTAAACTGGAATGCAGCTGGGCGCAGAGCCTGATTTGGCTCTGTGCTTCTATGTTCCCTCCTGCCTAAGCTTGAATTTTGTGGAAGCCCTGGAGCTACTCAAAGCCATCACTTAGAGCCTTACCATTCTCCTTTCTGTTCTCTCTTGAATATTAGTTTACAGATTCAGCAAGCCCTGCCAAAGGCTTCCTCTTGAATGTTGCCTTTTCAAAGTCAGATTTGGGCTGCACCAGTTAAGATATGATAGCTGTTCATTCTTAGATATTACAAAAAAGCTTCAGTGTACCTCACAAAATCCATCACTGCAGCTTGACAAGCAGAATGGATTATCAGGTGTGTCCTGTTAACCACATGCTGAGGCATTCTGGAAGTTTAGTAGTGGCTTGCAGAACCAGTGTAATTTTTACAGCAGCAGCCCACAACATCCAGAGTGGGCAGAAGCTATCTCTTTGTGTTAGACTTTGCTTCCCTGTGAAAAGGCCCTTCAAGGTTTGCTGTGACTTAAAAAAAACACAACAGAAAGTAGTCACCGTCCTGCAGGGCTTTACCCACCTTAGGTCAGCACCTCCAATACTGATGATAGACCAAAGCAGATTCTCTGGAACCAGGTCTTCAGACAGGATGTGCAAGTACCATGCTCCCACAGGCTGCTCAGTGACCAAATCCATCCTTTCCAGAGAAGGGTCATTAAGGTTTGGGAGCTTTTTGCTTGCATTGCAGAACAACTGGGAAGAAAGAGCAAGGCATTGCAGCCCCCCCATGCAGCTGTACTGTCTGTGAGTGAAGTTTGTTCATTTTAGCCATCAGGTAGGGATTTAACTCCACTCCATCCCCACGAAGCAGAAGCAGCATAGCCAGGAGCTGTGAGACCAACACACCCAAGCAGTTGTAGTAGCACTAAGCATGTCTGTTCTGCTGGTATTGCCACTGACTTAAGAGCTGAAAGGTATCTTCTACTGCACACAGTTTAACAGTTAGTAAACAATTAACTCCAAGCTGAAGAGTGAATGATTAACAGAGTCAGCCAAAGGACTTCCATATGGCAGATAAGCAGACAGACATATCATTTAACTTATCACCAAAAATAAAATAACCTTAAAGGAGAGTGTGGTAGCATTTGGTTGCTTTGCAAGAAGCACTTCTATAGTGTTACCTCCTTTTTTTTTCCCACAGAAGGCTAGTGGCAACAAAATGTAAGGTGAACCTTTTTCTCAGACTCAAAAAAAACCCCTGGTGTTTGCATTGTGTAGTTGGCTGAAGATAACCCAAGGGGATTAAAGAGTTTTGAAAACAAGACAAAATGTGAGGCATCCTGAAACTCAGCTGTAAATGTACCTCAGCAAAGATTTTCTCTGTGACAGCCAAACACCAGTTTCTGTCACTTCTTCCCAGCTTTATCCTTTCTCTGAGATGAAATGAGGCATGATATGACAATGCTCTGTCCCTTGCCATAAGGTCTCTACAATGGTTATGGATTCTCAATTACAGAAAAATTTAATTAGTATTAATTAATACTGTTGTGAATCCAAACCAGCACTAATGGATTGGCTTCCCTTTTAAACATGAAAAACCATGGTCTGGGTTGGACCCATCCTGCCAAGCAATACAAAACACAAGTAAAATCAGTAGCTTTAAATGCCTGATCAGAGAGAACCCACCTGCTTGTCAACAGCATGAGCAAAGTAATCAGCACATTAACTGTGTCCAGAAAGTGAAAAATTGCTATGTGGTGACATCTGGCCTTTTTCAAAAGACCAGAGGTAGAGTCAACTTTCCCAATTCCAGAGGCAAAGTGAGATATTTACACAGGAGGAGAAATAACCTAATGAAGAGCTGCTTTATTGCAGAACAAATAGAGAACCTCTCTGCTTTAGGGCATAATGAAGCATTGTGAAGTCAGTAATTGGTACTGATGGAGTGGTTAAACTTGTGTTTCTTGTGGTGAAGGGATGACAGACCAGTAACTTAAAAACCCATAAAACAGGGATTGATGTGAAATGGATAGAAACTAGTGAAGGATGGGGAGGAGGAAGCTGACAAACATGGGAACAGTCAAAAAGGCTAAACAAACATGACATTCAAATCAGTTACAGGGAGGCAGATTCATCTGCATAGTTTCTTGCTACATGATACAGCAGAGCTTTGAAGGGTTGAAGATATGACTAAAAAGTGTGGCATCCCAACCAAAGTTTTTAACATTTAATTGATTGTTTTTGAACAGGAGGGGTGGCAAAGCATCATGTCCAAGGAGAGTGTTTGATTACACAGAGCATGTGTAACACTCTTCTTACTGGCGTGTCACTGAGGGTGTACTCTGAGCGAGCTGGCCTTTCTTTAGAGCATCCAGAATCAACTGAGGTCAGAGACAGTACATTAGATTTGTGTCTAACTGAGGTCTTCTTGGAATGGCATCATTTTCTAAGAACTTTGCAAACATCATAGCATTGCAGACAGGATAAAAGATTTCAAAGTTACAAATGATACAAGAGGAGCACCAAACATTTCCAGGAAATAGTGGTTTAAAAACTAGTGGAGTCTCAGTAGCATTGCTGTAATAAATTATTCACTAGGATTAGCTGGCTGTTAAGGACTACCTGCTGACTCCTTCTGTTCAGCACTTTTATTTCTCTTCCCGTTGCTAAACATTCATGATCTTTGGATTATGGGCTTGGCTGAAAACTGAACAAGTCTTCATGTCACAGTGGGTTCAACTCATTTTATAGTGCAGTATTTTAGTCTGGGTTTAGTATTTGGAAATGTGGAGCACTGGAGGTGTGAGACATAAAAAGCAAAGACCCTTACCATGCTGTTTCTTCTCACAGAAAAAAGTTGCTCATACAATTTCCTTCCATATCAAAACGTAAGATCCAGACCTGTGACTGTTGAAGAGCAGTCATAGTTAAAGACCCTCCCTTGCTGAAATGTCTTATTCCCTACCTGTTACACCAGAGACCATGTTCACATAAGCACCTGCTTTTGCTGCTGCTTACCTTGGATTTGAGATGTCTACCATCCAGCACCAGGCTCTCTGCCTTTCAGCACCTACCTTAGGTGCACCTACCTTACATGCCTTACTGCTGCGCTTCGCTACGCAAAAAGCTGCAAGCGCATTGGGAGGTGAATAAGTCAGAGCAGGCTGGAAAGCAGGATTTTGTCCCTGACACTGAGGATTTCCATGGGACTTGACTAGACATCCCACTGGGCTGTAATTCAGTGAACATGGCTTCTGGCAGCAGTAGTAGCTGAAGTGGCCTTCAACCACCTTCCTTCCCCATCACAAGCCTGCCACCACTGCTTGTTCCCACTCTTAGACACCTTCCTCAGTCATGCTGGCATAATTGTATGCCCAAGAAGGAAATTGCTCCAGAGAAGGGAGGAAAACTCAGCCAAAAAAAAAGTGGTCATTTTTAACCTCAGTCAGTTCCAAATCCCATTCACTATCTGTCCCACCATCAGTATCCTACAGCACAGCTAAAGGAGCTGGGCCTAGGTGCAGGCTGCATAACTTAGAGCAGGCACAGAAAGAAACTGCTATTAACCTACACAGTGACTTTATGGAGCAAGACAAGGGGATCAATAGCTTGGAACAAGATGGAAGGAGTTTGTCTGCATGGAACTGGTCATGGTTGAACAAGGACAAATTAACAGTATGGGTTATCATCACCACTTCCTCTCTTTCACAGACAAGCTAGTAAAAGTTTGCTTCAGCTGTCTCTCCCAAACAGGGCTGATCTCAGACCACCAAGTAGATTGCCTAGGTAAAACAGCACCTTAAAATCATAGAACAGCCACGCTCAGCATCCATTATCTAGGTAAATAAGTAGCTTGATCAACTATAATGCTTATACACACTAAGATATAAACTAAGGCACCACTGTTTTACAAGGAAATTGTGGTGTTTTGGTGTATGTGTGCTCTGGTGAGCAGGCATAGAGTCCCCAGGGCTTTCTGTAAGAACGTGTGCTCACAAAGGCTACAGCACGACATTCCATCCTCTGATCCAGCCAAGCCAAGCCCATGGCTACCATTAAATATAGCAGTAGTCCCTTGCTCTGAGTGCTTTGCCATATTCAGGTCTTAAAGTGTAATTCTCTATAAAAGCAGCAGCCAAGTCTTACTTGATTCTGCAGTGCACAGCAGGAACTTCAACCAGATGCAAAGACAAATCATTCTGACAGCACAAAGTGAAACAAATTGGGCTTCAGTGCCCTGGAGTTAGGGTGGAGATCTAGAGTGAGATTGAAAGCTCCTCAAGCACTTGTTCTTGATTTTGTAATGGCAGCAGGCTCCTCATGTGCTCCACCCTTCTCAAATACTGTCTCTTAGTTCATCTGGACTCTCTGCTCCAGAGGCCTGAGCATTTTTATCACCAGATGAAGCCAGGCAGGGTCCAGGTATTCAGTGGCTACAAATATGAGGCATCTTTAAGGCAGTGACATGGTCAGGAGGCTCAGAAAGTCAGGCATTACAGCCCATTGCCATATATGTGGGATATATGCTGCTATGGCAGATCGTATGAGGACATCCAATATCCCAGGAGTGCTTTCAGTCACATCACAGGACCATTTACAAAGGCATGTATCACTTGGACAAGAGGCAAGGGTTTTAAGCAAGAGAAGGGTATATTTAGATTGTACATTAGGAAGAAGTTCTTCACTAGTGTGGTAGTCCAGAGAGGTGGTGGAGGTGCCATCCTTAGAGACATTAAAGGTCAGATTTTATGGGGCTCTGGGCAACCTGATCTAGTTGAGAATGTTTCTGCTTACTGCAGGGAGGTTGGACTAGATGACCTCTAGAAGTCCCATTCAAACCATTCTCTAATTCTCTGATGTGCATGGTTATAGTAGTATGAGGTGGGGATGGTGGTTCCTGTGTTTTGGTCCCAATATAGAGATGTACTTCAGTCGTGCCACTAGAGAAGACAAAAAGATCTGTAGGAAGGAAATTAACAGGAATGGTTTATGGGCGGCATAAATTGTTCTAAGCTGCTACAGCTGATTCATAGGTTATAGGCTGAGCATTCTTTATCTAATACATAGTATATTACATGAGAAAGTAGAGATGGTCAATGCAGAAACATCTAGTCACTTTGGAGGACAAAAGGAGGAGATAAAAGGGAGAAAAATTAACTTACAAGAATGAGAGGGGGAAATGGTTCTCTGCAGACCTGTTGATTTGGACACATTCAGCATGGTGACAGCAATGCAATATCCAACAGATGTAGATGTGCAGAGAAGGTGGATTTGGTTGTATATAAAGTCAAAGTCTGATCTCCCAGTCTGTATACTGTTATAGACACAAATTTCAAGTTGTGTTGTGTAGACAAATAGTGCCTTGTCCAGCTCTTCCTTCTGTGATCTGATGCTTTGCTACCTCTCTGAGCCAATAAATCACTTTGAAATTTAATAGGGAATTGTCTCTCCATAATGGAAATGAATGCAGAGTGGTGATTATATAGATCTAGACACAATTTCTGTTTGATCAAGACAGAAATGTCTGTTGGGGTGGTGTGGTCCCATGAGAACAGCGCACAGCAAAAGGGATATCAAATTGGACCAGAAATTGTTTGTCTGTTTGGCAAAAAAAGAGTCCTGAAGCCTGAGGGAAAGAAGTAATTAGACAGTGAGCTGAGATTGCTGACAGACCACTGAAAGCCCTGCTTAGCCAAGTCGCTCTCTCATTCCATGGGGGAAGGGAGGACTGCAAGCCTCTGGGAAGATGATTGGTGTGGTCGTTTCCCAGATCAAATCACACAGGAAACCTTTTTTTGTGGATTTTTTGTTTGTTTTGGGGTTTTGGAACTGAAAGACAAAAAAAAACTACCCCAAACTAATAGAAATGCAGGAATGAATGGAAGTGTGTCAGGATGGAGAGCTAAGTTATGGCACAGCAGCATCCTCATCTCATGACCCAGGGGCACCCTCAGCAACAGGTCACACTAATTCACAGGTGACAGCCCACGGAAATGTCTTGGTAAATCTGCCCCTGAAACAAGAGTCCGTTTGTTTAAGCTAAGATGGCTGTTCTGCGTGGACCAAATCCTTCCTCATTCACCCTAACTAGTTTGACAGAGGTATGATTGATGAGAGCAGGGTTGGCTTCAGGCAGAACACAAATCCATGCCCGGAAACCATGGCCCCACTGAAATCACTGGGACAAAACTGCCATTGACTTTGCTGGAGCTGTGATTTTCATAGAGTTTAAGGCCAAAAAGGGACCGTTCATAACCTCTTCCCTGACCTACTGCATAACTCAGCCCCTAGAATTTTGCTTGTGGGTTTGTTCAGTAGAGGGAATTGTATTTCCAAAGAGGAATTTTTTTTTATTACATTTGTTTTGTCTTCAAACTGCAAAACAAGAGTTGGGAATTTGTAGCTGCACTCATGCAAGCTGTATGAAAGTACTGCTATTAGTTTGTTCTTTTGTTTAGTACCAAATTTAGGACTGGGATGTCATCCAGGGTTGCCTCTTGCCCATAGCATAGGCAATGGAAGGGATTGCTTTTGGGCTGTTAGCAATATGCCACATTATTTCCCGGCCTTTCCTAGAAGCCTTTCAAAGTATCCAGTCTGAGTGGTAGTCTATACATTTGGAGAGATGATTGTTCCTTCTGCATAGTGTGATTTAGTAAGGCGTTAATCATCTATGAAGCTGCCAGCTTGAAGGACTGAGAGATGCCACATAGGTCACTAACAGCAATTAGAGTTGGTCATTAGATGCTTAGTATTAAAAAAAAGGGTAGGTCAAATGGCCTCTGGACGTCTCTAGCTCAACCTCTTGCTCAAAGTAGGTCTAACTTCAGAGTCTGACCAGGTTACTGTTTGACCTCCTTCACTGATTGTTGTGGGTTTGAGGGGGGTTTTATATACAGTCAGAATTTCCCTTGCTGCAGCCCAGCAAACTTTATCCGCAGCCTCACACATATCCACTGAAGACCTCTGAGAAAAGTCTTTCACCATCTCCTTTGCACCTCCCCCTTAGGTCAACAACAGGATCAGACAAATAACATGTAGAACTTCTGTAGACTTCTGCAAGCCATTTGATTCTGAACAGCCACCAAGCCTGATACCTGAAACCCTTGAGAATGTGTGCACCGCTGAGTAACCCCATTCTACCTGTGCTTCATCCCAGGTCCTTTAGCTGAAGACATGCACAGATAAAAGGGAAAGTAAACAAGGCACCAAATACCTGGGCATTTGTACCTGGTTCCCAGTAGACACAATGCAAAGCAGTTCACACTGTGTTCCCACAGGGTCATCCAGCCACAGTGCATGCTGCCCAGTTCAGTGCCAAGTCCAGCTCTTCTGTATCAGGGACCCAATACCCCAACCCCAAGATAGAGAAGCTTGAAAATTATTCCAAAAGATACTATGTGGGCATGTTTCTCTAGAAAACATAATTCAGAGAGCACTATGTCTCAACCACCAGTACTGCCCTTCAGCCACCCTCTCTGTACTGTCCCTCAGCCACAGTCCAAGACAGAAAACAGCAACAGCCTTATTGCTGCCAAGGGTTTCCAAATGTATGGCATGGTCCCTCTGCTGAGTACTCAGACAAGGCTTCCCAAGCACAAAGGCACAGAGCACAGCCCAGTGCCTAGCATAGATTGAGTCAGCTGCCCACACCTCGCTGAAGTCCAGGTCACCCAGGACATGAGTGACCAAGCCTGCAACACTCCTGTGTGTCATTCACAAAACACTCTCCCTTCTTTATCAGGAGCCTCTGGCATTGTTCAGATGCTTTCATGTTGACCTTACCTCCTGCTGTGTGCAAACACCACTGTACCAGCCCCATGGTCAATGAAAACAGTAAAAACCTCTTCGGACTCATATGGCTGAAAAGGATGCAGGTCTCTGGGCCTCCTCTCCTCCAGGCTCAGCTTAATTAGGGAGCAGCCAGCAGACCACAAGTGTACTCTCAAAAAAAACTTGCATCTGAAGGGCTTTGACTGCAGCTCTTTGTAACTCGTCACAAACATCTGGTGCCTGGCAAGCTTGCTGGCCTCTTGGAAGGGGATTCCAATGAGAAAATTCCTATAGCTTGCACCTGAATTCTCCATAGTGCAGGGTGCAACACTTGGATCTCTCCCCTGGCTCCTTGTCTAAGCTGCCAGCTTTGCAGAAAAGTAATTTCTGGCACTTTGCTTCCTCACCATAGCCTCCCCACCCACCCCAACACATTTTAAACAGTACACATGGTTCTATGTGGAACAATTTTTCCCTTCAGTGTTTGTGGGTTGATAAGCTGTCTTGCAAATTCAAGTGATAGTGTTGATTCCAGTTTTATTGGCATGATGAAACAGAGCCTGTGAGGGGAACAGTTCCCCCAGAGGAGAAGGGAATAAGGGTAATTCTTTTCTCCTCTTTTGAGTAGCCACTTTCCCTTCCACATGCATGTGAGAGTGTGCAGCTGTGCTCAAAAGCCAGTCTCAGGGAGACTTCCTGAAGTGTCTACAGAAGATTAAATGATCTCATGTGCAGCCTGTAATGATGGCCACTACCAAAAATTGTTCCCATCTGAAAGCTGCCCAGTGCTGCATGATCTGAAATGGGCTGCTGACCTCAGACGAGATCCCAGTGGGCAAGCCACCACATCACAGAAACTCAGCCTGCCACAAGCACCGCTAATTGTCTCCTTGTTTGTAGGCTCTGAGTGAAGGCAGCTACTCAAGGGCTGGGGAGCTCTGCTCTCAGCTTCTATTACCAAGTGACTTTCCCCTAAGCCTCCTCTGCAGTGTGTTAAGGGAGGTGCTGTCCCAGTCCCTGCAGTGAGGTACTTTTTGTCTGGTAAAAGTCGTCATGCCTCTAATACAACTCCAGTAAAGCTAATATGAATTGGCCTACCCGCAAAGGTAGACGTTTGGTTTGGTTCTGCAAATTAATCAAACGTGATCCTAAGCCAGATAACTCAAAACTAGATGCAGCCTCAGTGCAGGATAAGGTGAACCTGCCTGAGCATGGCTGCACTGACTCAGACTAGCCCCAAACCAGCACACATCTGTTGTCACTGCATTTCCACAAGATCTGAAATTGCAGCCAGCTCCCCGATGTGGCTCGTATTCCCCAGTGAAGGCTGCAAGCACTAGTGTGGTAAAAGGATCTTGATGGGTAAAAATTATGCTTCCATTTAAGACCTACTAATGGCACCTTGTGCATCTGTCACTGCATTAACAACATCAATCTGAAACTACGTAAGCTCAGCAACTGGTGAAGGGAACAGCTTGCTGACATTAAGAGGTCTGGCTGAAGGAAGAGACCTTAGGCTTTGTTTCTCCCTGAGGGGTTGTGATTGGCTAACAGGAAAACAGATACTTTCTTGTGAGTGTTCAGAGTTTTGAAGATTGGACTCTTTATGTATAGGAAGGTTGAGACCTCTCACATCAATGTGGGCAAAAGGGATGGGAGGGCTGCAGAAATGTCAGTGGAGCAAAGGGAGATCAGAACATAGGCTATGGGAAAAAAAAGACACAAACTCAGGTTGTGGGGTCAGTTTCACCCCCTTCCTCCCACGAGGGGATTTACCTCATTCCACACCCTGCTAAGAAAAACAAAGAAACCAAATATAAATATGCAGTGATCTGGGGAGCTGCTCTGGTGCCCAATACATAGGTGTCTAATGTCATTTTAGCCACTGGTAGCGATCCAAGTGATCTGTGTGAGGCTGACAGATGTAGTATCAGACCTATAGCAGGCCCACTCCCTCCTGGGGCAGCAGCCAGGACCAGGCAGGATACCCCGGAGCACAGAAAATGGCACTCAACGCCTATGTTCAGGCATCTGAACAGCTCCCACAGAGCCCTTTGTGTTTGGACAGTTGGAGTTTATCATCGAAGGAGCTGCAGTGAACAAACTGAGCACTGTGAGGTCTGGTAGCAGAGGACAAAATAGGAAAGCATCCAAGCACAGGGGACAGTCCTGCAGAGTTTGAGGGAGAAGGATGTGAAGGAAAGCGTCCAAGGAGAGCAGCTGCCAGCAGCTTTGAAAAGAGTTTCAAATTCCTTCTGCACCACACCACAGTTTAGTCATAAATGACAACAAGGGACCCAGGGACAGAGGGATATTTTCTGAAGGGTGTGATCTGCTGGTTTTTAGACTCTATGTGTTCCACATGTCTGAGCACCTCCCAAACAAGTCCTTTGCACATGCCGTGCTGCACGGCCGCATTACCCTCCCTGTCTTGCGGACAGGCATCTGGAAGCACAGAGGGATGATTCTGGCAACCCACATGGCACTCTCGGGCTTGACCCTAGTTGTTGTCTGTGGGAGTTTAGACCCCAAACTTCCTTTTCATGTCTTTGAAGCTGGGTGATTGCAGAGGAGACACACTTCACTTCAGACCTCAGTTCCCAGCTTAACCCTTTCACACCATGTCTGTCCTCCCTCAGTGGGTAAACCAGACAGTACTCCTGCACTTTTCTTGGTGATTGCAACTTTCATGCAGTGATCAGTTATTCTAGTGGAGGAAAAAAATAATCCCCTAAGGACGACTCTTCAAGCTTCCTATTCCTCATGGTCTCCTTCCTCTCCCTCTGTGATGCAGAGAGCCTGAGACTATGGCGAAGCTCAGTGCATGCCTTTCACCACCGTCCAGACAGCTCCTAATAGAAGAAAAAAAACCAACAACTCTTGGTTAGAAACTTAAAAACACAAATATTTTCAGTTTTGCTGCACTGAAATATTAGTGAGGAGAAAATTCTGGCTGCTCGTTGTGGCTTGGTTTGTTTTCTGGATTTCACCTCCACCAGGAACTTAATCAGTGCAAATCAAATTACTCCTGTTTACTTATTTCCAGAGCACTGACATTGGCAAGTGGCTTATCTCGGCATGGCAGAAGCCAGAGCCTTCCTTGGGGGTAGAAAAGGAACTGCACAGAAGCTGCTGGTAGTGGGAGAAGGAATATAAACCAGGAAAAGTTCTGCTGGCTCTGCTCCCCAGTGGCAAGGTTACACTCCCTGAGCTATGCTGTTTGCTAGGGGCAGCTCAGCGAAGCCGAACTGCGAGATGCCCAGGGAGTAGAGGATGCCTCCTCCATGAGGGTTAGCAGCCTGTAAGCCAGGCTTTCGATTTTGGTTTACTCATTTGTAAGGAGGAGGCAGTGGTGGACCTGTCTGTGGCACTAACTGTGTGGTGGTTTGCAAAGCTGACAAGAGTGCTTTGCAGTCACCTCATCCTTCGTGCTGTTTCTATGGTCAGTCTTCCCTCCTGCCTGGGAGACGAGAGCTATTGCAGGGCAAAAGTGCGGGGTTTGGAGACGGTGTGAACACATCCCACTGCCGGGGAGCATGAAGAAGAGGAGAAGAGGAGACTCAGGGGTGATCTTGTTACTGTCTACAACTACCTGAAAGGGCATTGTAGCCAGGTGGGGGGTGGCCTCTTCTCCCAGGTAACCAGCAATAGAACAAGGGGACACAGTCTCAAGTTGTGCCAGGGTAGGTATATGCTGGATGTTAGGAAGAAGTTCTTCACAGAGAGAGTGATTTCCCATTGGAATGGGCTGCCCAGGGAGGTGGTGGAGGCACCGTCCCTGGGGGTCTTCAAGAAGACTGGCTGAGGCACTTAGTGCCATGGTCTGGTTGATTGGATAGGGCAGGGTGATAGGTTGGACTGGATGATCTTGGAGGTCTCTTCCAACCTGGTTGATTCGATGATTCTATGAACAATCAATGGACAAACAGAGACACCCCCCAGGGCTGACCCATGCTGACTCAGGGCCGAGGGCATGCAGCTAGCTCTGGGGAGACCTGCATTTTACTTCCATGAGTGTGTCATGCCTCAGTTTGTCCCTCGGTGATAGCACTGGCTTTGTCTGGGTGCTGCTAGAGATGCCTCAACAGGGCAGCCTAGAAACAGAAGGCAGGAATATGAGTTACTGCTGCGTCTCACCCACCGGGAGCAGGCTGGAGTCTTGGACAACACAAGTCCTGGGATAGAAGCCCGACTCCGCTCGGCATACACTCTCCGCAGTTGATTGCGGGGATAAAGCAGAGATGGGTATCGTGATTCAGCGGAGCGGTGAGAGTCACCCCCGTGGGGCCTCACCTGCCCAGCCAGGACACTTTGGCCCCTCTTAGGAGAGAGGCTGTTGTGCCAGAGGCCAACGCGCAGCAGCCGCTAGCCCTACAAATTAGAAACAACCAAATTCCGTTTCTCCTGTGGCTTGCATGTCTTTAAACTGTACTGCGTTCTGCTGAGTGAAGCCGCCCGCTTCCCCCCGCCACCGAGCCCGCAGCAGAGAGCAGGGGCCGGCAGAGAGCGAGCCGCCGCCCCGCGGGCTGCCCCAGGTGCTGGGCGGGGGGCGCGGGCGGGACGCGCGGCCGGGACGGGGCGGAGCGGAGCGGAGCGGGATAGCCGCGGCACGGCACAGCGCCGGGAGGAGGCGGCGCGGCGGGCAGGGCCGGGTGAGGGTGTGCGCTGGGGAGCCTCACCCACTTCTTCTCCCCGCAGATCTTTCAATGGAGGCAGCTGGAGAACCTCTATTTCCGCGAGAAGAAGTTCTCAGTGGAGGTGCACGACCCGCGCAGGTGAGCGACGAAGCGTGCCGGGCTGAGCCACGCAGAGCTGGGCTTTGTCGCGCTGGGTCGGGGCGAGTCGGGCTGAGCCGCGCCGAGCCAGGTCCTGGGAAGCAACACTGCCCGTGACGCTGTGCGAGACTTACTGCGCTGTGTAGCTGGGGAGCCCTTAGCAAGGGGCAGCGGCTATCCAAAGCCAGGGGCTGCTGCTACCTTTCGACGGGACATTTTGGGGTCGGGTGGGTGATTTTGAGGATTTTATTTTTCCCTTGGCTTGTACTGGCGTTTCTCCCCACCGCCGTTTTGGCACCTTCTGATCCCCGGGCCAGTGCAGCTGTGGTGCCCCGGCTGCGGTGCCATCAACCCCCGCGCATGGAGAGAAGGTTGCCTTGTCCCCGTGTTGCACTTTGGAGCCTGGAAATGGGCGCCAGATTTTGTACTCACACGCTTCCTTGTAAATAAATATTCAGTAGTGCAGCTGAAAGGAATGGCACGGTACCAGAGGTTTACCGGCAGGCTGGATGGAAGCCCATCAGTCTTTTTGGCACGGGAATCTTTTCTTTCTTTCTTAAGAAGCCTGACGTGGGAGAGAGCGAGCTCAAGTGACTGTGCTGCATCTAATCAGTGCATTTCTACACCCCCGTCCTTAGTGGATGGTTAGTGCAGACAGTGACCAGCGTGTATGTTGCTCTTTAAGTTGTGCTCACTAAAACCAGGATCCCGCTTGCAGGCTGATTTGATGTGCTGCTGGTAGTTGTGTGTTTTGCTGATTGCTCAGCTGTGATCCTGTTTCACCTGTTTGCCATGCCAATCTGTGTACTAATCTATGTACTTTTCTTAGGGCAATTTTGCATGCAGTTTCTGTGCTTTTTTACCCTGATCTGAATACAGTCACACCAGTACAATTGTGCTTGGCTCCATAGGCGCCTTTTGGTAAAGCAAAAACGAAGTAGAGCAGTTCCCATCATTGTGTAGCTCCAGGTCAGCAGGATCTTGAGGCAGCTGCTTAATATTAAGTATGTAAATAGTTGTATGAAATCTAGTGGCGATAATTCTCAAAACTGAGAATATACTTCCAGCAGCATGAGCTGAGTGTTGGACTCCTTCCCCCACTGAGCCTTCAAGGCATCAGAAATGCATGCTCCAAGCAACCAGCAATGAGAAGTCCCTAAACACTGAGGCTGGCCATTTCCTGGAAGAAGCAGTTGCAAGGAAAAGCAAGCAAATACCTCTGAGACATTGAAATTGTAATGATATTTGCAACTTAATGTCATGCATGAAATGTGACCATTCAGAGGAACAACTTCTGTCTTGGTTGTATTTGGATGATAGGAATTACTGACACAAGAAGAGCTGCCAGTTTTTTACTGTGTTGTGCAGTTTCTCTGAATCAACACCAGGAGGACAAACCCGGGTCCCAGGTTGTCAGCCGGGTACTTTCTCACTTAAAGGGAATGACTTCGGTTGATTTTTTTTCTATCCAGAGAGTACTACCATTCAGGCTGTGCTGATACTTTGGCTGTAAAGCAGCAAGGCCTATTGAAGTGGTGTGGTGGGAACACAACTCGGGTTGTAGTCTCCCAGCCAAGTAGGATGGACTCCTGTACGGAGTTGTTCAGCTTGTGGGAGGAGTAGCCAATACAGTGCATTCCTCTCTGTAGCCAAACCAGAGGCTGAGTCAGCAAAGCCACACTTGCAGGACTGCAAGCTCGGCTCCATGGTTGTGGCCAGGGATGGGCAGCACAACGTATGTTTTTGAGTCCTGTTTCTGCCCGTGGCTTCCTGTCCTTAACAAGCCATTTAACCTCTCTTCGTTGTGGTTACTTACTCCATAAAGGAGGGAAACATTTGTTTTACAGAGTATCGACAGGGTTAATTCCATATAGTGCATGTGGCATAGGTGGAAGGAATCCATGGAAGAAGCACCAATGGGCCATTGCTCACAAGTCTCCAAGAGACAGCTCTGAGGAGCAAGTCCACGGCTCTGACCAGCTACGTCTGCAGACTTTCTAACAGAGTCTGCAGCTTTCATAGAATCATAGAATTGTTTAAATTGGAAAAAAAGCTTTTAAGATCAGAATACAAACAGTAACCCAGCACTGCCAAGTTTTGATGGGAAACATGTACAGATCCCAAAATGAAAAAAAATATAATGGCAGTTGCTGCTTTTAGGATGAGAAGATGAATGGGTTGCAGAGTGTGTTTCTGGGAGTTTAAAAGTAGCTGCATTTGAGCAGAATAGGATGGCACCAGAATTCAGACTTCAGGCCACGTTTGGGTGCCTTAACACCTTAAAGCCTTATGTGCCAATGTGCTGCAATGGTTTCTGTCCCTGAAACCAACTTAAAGCATCCAGAGTTGGGTCCGCTTTCCAGTCTCAACTTCAAGAGCACCTCCCAGCACAACCTTCATTCTCTGTCCAGTGACTGAGATGAGACAGCCCAGCACCCATCTTCATTAGGATCATCAGCCACTGTCCTGTGCATCCAGGGACAGTTTTGTCACAAGAACAGTACTCGTGGTAGGACAAGGTCTTCTGCTTCACTTGTGTGGAAAGGATTCAGCACATCATAACACTGAAATAAAGATCCTGATTGTTTCAGAGCTTGTTTGCATTGACTGCAGCTGTTTCTCAGGCAAATTTCACTCCAATTTGTAGTTTCACAGTTTAACTTTGAACACATTTTGCAGCATTGGGAAGACCCTGACACGAGCTGTCGTCCTTCTTCCAGGCTAAATCCAGCCAGCTGTTCCCATTTCACTTTAGGGTTTTGCTGTTCTTTCATTCTTGGCTCTATCACAACTTTCACTGACCGTGTGCCCCCCTCCACACGTCTGTCTCGCATTTTGGTCAGGGCAGTAGCCCACAAGGAGAGGTGGCCAGTGCAAGTTGAGAGTCTGCAGCCTATGGACTGTGGCAGCCTCTCTGTAGCACACCCTGCTCCCCAGGCTGTCTCTTGTAGCCATCTTGTCACCATCCATGTCCACGTGTAACAAAAACACCTCATTTCTGAGCTAGTCTCTGTACCTGTGTTCACATCCATTTCAGAATGTTTCACCACGAGACTCTTGTTACCAGACCGTAGAAGAAGACCTCATTTATTTGGGGCTCAGTGGTTTGGTTTAGCCAGTGCTACATCTCTGCAGTGACAGGGGTTCTGCAGAGCAGGAGGCTGGGAGCCTGTGTGTGTTGGTGCAGTCAGAGGTGAGGGATGAGGAGGAATAACCACGTGGTTTTGTCAGCTGTGAAAGCATGGTGAAACCTAGCCTGTGGTTTTTGTTAATACTTGAGGACAATTGGGAGTCCCAGGGAGGAAACATTTAGCTCTTATTTTTCCTGGTTTTATTTTCATTCAGCTAATGGCTGAGTAACATTCTTCTCTCCAGGGCACTTAGGCAGCCCTCTCTGAGCCTCACAACTCCCCTTTCCCACACCATGCGGCAAGTCTACAAGTGGGGAAAACAAGGTACTGAAGAGTTTCTTCCACATTCTCTGAAGCAGACATTGATTCTCTAGATCTGTAGTGGTCACCTGGCTTCTAACGTTTGTGAGACACCATCAAAAGCCAGAGGTAGTGGAGGGTGTGAGGGCTTGGCCTCAGGTGTTTCAGCATCCGATGAGGCACAGGGGATTCACACATGCTTTGGCAGTGGTGACACCCTTGGGATATGTGGCAGGTCAACATGAGCTCAGTCAAATCCAGGAATACACTGAACTGGGCAAACTGGTTGATCTTTAGTATTAGTCATCCAGAGCTTGCTAACTTGAGGAGCTCTTTAAGGTGAATGCTGTCCTGGCTTGATTAGCTATTTATTGCTGTTCTCTAAGCACTTTTTTCCTGTTAGCACAAGGAATTGTGCAGTAAAAGCTTTTACTGTGAAGTCTGTGCTAGGTTCTGCCACAGAAAACAATATGAAGAAACCTTGGTGTAACCACAGTTCATTCTATCGATTCTTTTCTCCTCTCCAGGGCATCTGTGACCAGGAGGACTTTTGGGCATAGTGGCATTGCAGTGCATACGTGGTACGCCTGTCCAGCACTAATAAAGTCTATCTGGGCTATGGCCATTAGTCAGCATCAGTTCTACCTGGACAGAAAACAAAGCAAGGTAAGCACATTGGAAGTGGAAGTAAGCGTTGCAATGAGTGAGTCCTCCTCACTCCCCACAGTCCCAGCAAGCTCAGACTGAGGTGGTGGCTCCTTTCCTGCCCTCTCTTTCCACCTGAGATTAAAAGAAACGCAAAAGGCAAACTGACTCAGACTATTTGCTGGCTTTGGACAGAATTAGGGTATTTATATAAAATTCTTGTCTGTGGGAGTGAGGATTGAGGGGAAAGGTTGCACTGAACTATATCCAAATTGGAGGAACCGAGGTTTGCAAGCAGATAGGATTGTGTCTCTGTATGGATGGTTTCCACATGTCCTCTAGTTCTTGAGCTCTGCTATAAAGTTAGAGCAGCTTACTATAACTGAGTTCAAAGTAGCTTAACACTCTACACCTGTTTCTGAATCCTTGCTTTCTCTTTTTATTACAGTATTTTCATAGAAATGAGGGGTAAGAATCTTAATTCTATCTCCACACAGCCTGTCACAGCAGGAGGGGGCCAAGATGCTGACAGTCTGGCCTCGCAAGGATCTGTCTTGATCTAGTGCTGCACAAAGGGCCACTCAATAGGCAAAAGAAACCTCCTTGAAACCAGAGGAATGTGTGTTCTCTTGCTAAGTCCTTTCATCAACAGTGATTTTAGTCATACTGAGAGCAACAGGAGATCACTTTGATCACTCTGAGATCACTTTGAGACAGAAGAGACACTTCTGCAGACACCTCTGTCCATATGAGCACGCTAGTGTAAAACTTTACATGGAAGATAGAGTCTGTATGGAGTGGGTACTTTCTTACAGAGCTGCCTGCATCACCCCCCATGTCTGGTAGGATGGCAGGACTGTACAAATGGGTGAAACAAGCTAAACGTCTGGCTACTGCTGAAAGTGCTGCTTGCATTTTGAGTCAGGGGCTGCTCTCTCCTTTTGCACAGGTCCTATCAGGTGCCTTCATGAGCCAGTTCAGCCCACCAAACTGGCCAAAAAACTATTTATTTCCCCTGTTTCTCTTTGCTGTATCATTTTTCTGACAGTTAAATGAGGTGAACTGGCTTGCTGAAAACATATGAAAGACCATCACTGTGCTCTTAGTTCAGCTCACTCTAAACTCTTCTAACATTGCTTTGCCTGTCATGATCTCCGTGGCTTTATTGTGAAGTGGGTAAAAGTTCCAGATGCCTTGGCCAGAACACATGGCTACGTTGACTTTGGCCATCTCCCATCTAATGCAGATTTTAAAAAGGATTCATCTTCTATGCTGTGAGCTATATTGAATGTAGATGCAAAACTAACATCTCACCCTTGCCTAAGTGCTAGCTGGATGCAATTGCACGCACACTTGATACCAAGTAATACTTTCCTGTCCTCCTTCTCTGCTCAGCACCACCAGGACAATGCATAGCCCTCTCTGTTTTGCTCTCAACAAAAACAACTCATCAAACAAGCAGAAGTTTTGGGATTTTTTTACTTTTAGCCAGTTGTATTTGCTGTTCTGGCTGCAAGGTATTTAGGTCACAAGCAACCAACAAACAAAAGGAGATTCCCTTCTCCCATTTCTTTGGCAAGAAACTGGGTCACTTAAATGCCCGGGACTTCCCTTTAGTGACTTCTTTTGTTGTTGTCAGGTTGTGTTTCAGTCTGATGTCTCTTTCTCACACTCCTACAGACAGCACCACCTCTCCAGCGCTCATTTGTCAACCTGTCATGTTGGTGGCCATGTCATTGTGCTTTGTCACAATAATCCCAGTGGCCATGCTGAGGCTTTGAAGTTATGGCATACAAATATTTTTGTCCCTTTCTCTTAACGGAGCTGGTATTTTAGTCTGTTGTCCTCACCTTTGACATGATACTGCCAAGACTGATAGGTCTGTGTGTTTTAATTGATCTATTCAGTTCATGCTGCTGGTCACTTCAGGACCCTGTACTCATGTGTGCTTTGCTTTTGGAAACCACTAAAACATATTCCAGAGAAATGTCTTTGTTCAAGGGCTTAGACAAACATTTATTTGAGTTTCACGTGTCATGGGCTTGCATCCCCTTAAATCTCAGCTCCTACTTCAGTTGAATCCCCAACTTCAAAGGAGAATTTAGATATTCCTTCCTTTCATGTTCAGACTTGGCATTTCATATAGTTTTGACAAAAGAAAGAAAAACAAAAACAAACTTAGAAGAAAAAGCCTGCTGGAGCTCACTGAAGCTGAGCCTTTACTCCAGTGATGTAGATTAGATGGCAAGAGATATGACATAATGATAGAGCACGCTTGGACTCTGTGCTCCTCGTATAGCTGGGCACTGCTTGGATCCCAACCTTACACACAGCTCCGCTGGAAAACTTCCTTCACCTGATTTTAAAAGGAAAGAAAATCAGCTCTGCCTAGCAGTGAGGTCAAAGCCTTCTTTGCAGCCTTATTCCATGTTGAACTCCTGCCAGCTCGCTGAGTTCCCAGCGTCTTGCTCCCTGCTGATCTGTGTCTCTCTCCCTGCAATCAAAGCGTAACATGGAGACTGAAAAGATCCCCAGCTTTCCAAGTGAACATGTCAGCGGGCAGAACTCTTGTCAGCTTGCCTCTTTTTCAGGAGACAGATGCAGCAGGACTTCAAGGCATGTCTTTGCTCTGCTGACTGCACCGAGTCAATCAAGCATTTGGCCTAGAAGCCTTGAGAAGTCCCATTTTGTGGGAATTTTCCAGCAGCACATTCTTCCAAGTGCAAGGCTTTTTGGCTGAGTGAGCCAGTGGAAAATAGGCCAAGGGTTTAGAAAAATCACCTGCAGCAGAGCCCTATCACTGCAAGCAAGAGGAGTAAATTTATCCCTAGTGTCTATCTGCTCTTGCATTTCACTGATGGATTTTTCTGTACCCTCTGACCCTGTCAGAACAACACTGGGGATCAGCTTGGCCCCATGCTTTGAAAGGACTGGTGAATGAGCCTGTCTCCCTCCATGGAAATGAGACTTGGCAGGTCTGCGCTAAGTGCTTTAGAATTTGCGAGCCTGGAGGGAGGCTGGGCCCGAGGGAGTGCTAATGGGGTGTAATCCAGCCTTCACCATTGTGCTGCCGGTGCAGAGGCTAGCCCGGGCCTGGCGCTGGCTGCTGCTCAGTGGCCTGTGTGAAATAAGCTGTTGGTCTGATTCCTGCCGTCCATGAGTGGCTGTCCAAAGCGCAAGACCACCCGATGCTGATTGGCACTGCTGTAGGGAGCAGAGAGCTGAGGCAGCAGGGACTGAGCAGCATGCAAAGTTAACCTCATTCCTTTCAGAAGATGTTCCATCTCCGCTGTTTAGTGCAGGGTGCCGTTAGCACAACTTTGATGGGATCTAAAACCTTCTATAGCTTTGGCAAGTTTGGATTGTATCCTTTTTGGAGAAAGCTTGGTCTGCTTTGCTGATTCCATGTCTGCTCCCTTTCTGGGTAGCTTTTCCTCTCTCCCAGCTCCAGAGATGACAGGCTTTGGTCTTTTATCATTTTTTCATTCGCCCTCTGTAAGGTCACACTTCCATGCCCTGCTGCCTTGGCATGCTGGGCAGGGCCACAACAGCATCCCACTGCAGTGCCTTCACTCAGCGTTTTAGTTGGTGTCTTGTCAAACAGGTAGAGCTGGAGTGTGCCCTAATTTGCAGTCTGAGTACGAATGGAAATGAACTGCAGAGCTTCTTACTGTAACTGTCCTACAAGTACAGGAAAACCACTGCCTGGCAGAGCGGGAGGGCAGGATATGTGGGTGCGGACTCGGGATTTGTCCTCTTCCTACACATCCGCTGCAAGGAATATATGGATATGTTGGGCTAGCCCCATACTGTGGCTGTCAGGACAGCAGTTCCTGGAGTGTACAAGGTATACATAACCCTACGTGCGTGTAAGGTCATACAGCAGATGTACACCTGCAGGGGATAAATCATCCCAGACAGCAGCAGCCTGAAGACTTGTTGCCTCCAAAGATCTGGTATTGCAGCAAGACAGCAGATTATGCTCAGGCTCCTTATCAAGATTTCAGCAGCAGGAAATCTTGTCAGATAAAAACAGTTGCTTTCTGCTAGATAAAAACAGTTACTTTCCTCTTCACCTAGAACTAACCTTCCAAAGCTATCTGGAGAACATGTTTCACAAAGCTGGTGAAAGGCCTGGAACACAAACCCTATGAGGAGAGGCTGAGGGAGCTGGGCTTGTTTAGCATAGAGAAGAGGAGGCTCAGGGGTGACCTCATTGCTGTCTACAACTATCTGAAGGGACATTGTAGCCAGGTGAGGGGTGGCCTCTTCTCCCAGGCAACCAGCAAGAGAACAAGGGGACACAATCTCAAGTTGTGCTGGGGGCGGTATAGGCTGGATGTTGGGAGGAAGTTGTTGCCAGAGAGAGTGATTGGCATTGGAATGGGCTGCCCAGGGAGGTGGTGGAGGCACCATCCCTGGAGGTGTTCAAGAGGGGACTGGCTGAGGTACTTAGTGCCATAGTCTAGTTGACTGGCTAGGGCTGGGGTATAGGTTGGACTGGATGATCTTGGAGGTCTCTTCCAACCTGGTTGATTCTATGATTCACAGAACTTATTTCTGACCAGAAAGATCAGATAAAAGAAGCTAAAAGAGTGCTGTACTTCTGGGACTGATTTTGGGGAAGAGCTGCTGAAAATGAGAAGTGTGTAACTGGCTGTAGCGTTGTCAGTGGTGCCTGATATGCTCTGATATCTTGGCAGATAGTTCAGCCTCTGCACTCAAATGAGTGCACACACCCTTTTCTTGGGGTTGTTGTGGAAGTAAGCTTGTGAGGCATTCGAGTACCTCTGAATGGCAATGGTGGAGACTAAATACCCCAGAATATTAAATGATGATAATACTTCTGAGGGTGGTTTTAGTGTGAGGCTCTCCCCGTGTGATCATCATTTGGAGTCTTAAATTAATCTTAAAAACACAGTGTACAGCAGGGAGATGTTCTATTGCCTTTATTATTTCATTGATGTGCAGAGGCAGAGCATCATGAAGAACTTAACTTTAAGTGGCTTGCCCAAAGCCCCACAGCAAGTCAGAAAGGGAGCTGAAAGTGAAACTCAGTGTGGTGAGCGTTAAGCCCTCGTTACAGCCTAAGCTCTTGTTAAAATCGCCTCTGCTTCCTAAGGATGTGAAAGAACACTGAAAATCCCATCATGGCAAGCATTCTTTGTACTCCCATCTTGTGTTAGTTCCAGTGGGACCAGAAGACCCTGGTATGTGAACATCAATCAGCTTCTGGTTTGTTAGTGCTGTAATTACATGCCCATCACGTGAACTGTGTGGCTAGCACTGAGATACTCTTCTGGCCTTGAGGTACAGAGGGGAATGCTAGGGTGAACTGGGACTTCATCATCCACTTTGACTTTGTGCAGCTGGAGAGCCTCAGCACAGTGTCCCAATAATTTTTTGGGTTTCTGGAAAATAGAAATTGCAAGTCAGTGCCCCTGCAAGGCCAGGCTAATTAGAGCTCAGCAGCACAGGACTTGTGAGAGTTGGACGATGGGCTGAGCTCCAAGCTACTCCATCTGTGACTGAGGAGCTCACATGAGGGTCAGCAAGCAAGAAGCCAATTTCCAGGTCAGAGATAAAACAGCAGCAATCTCTGTGTGCCATGTTAGACAATGAGCTTCTTCATGCTTGTCAGTTCTCTTCTTATTAGCACAGCTTGTTACCTGAAGTGAATTCAACAACCAAGACATCAAATAGAACTCAGAGCATACACGTTAGCTCAGAAGAGGCAGGAGGAAGTTTTCCATGTGGACAGATTATCCCACAATGGCTTAATGAAAAGTTTCCTATTTTTTTTCTCTTGTGATGTGCTTGGGGATGACCCCAGCCACAGAGGACTAGAGGGGGTTGCTCTGATGTGGTAGTTGCTATTTTAAGGTAATCCTAAGGCTGTACTGGTCAGAAAAAGGACTGAAAGGCAGCCTTGTATGTAGGGTTCATCTTGGTGGTGCTAAGGCTCCAACTGATTCTCCAGCAGCTTTAATCAATATTCTTGATTCTCTTGTTCATGTTGAATGCCTATTAGACTCTGTCAGAGAATGGACTGGAGATAGATAGATAGTGAGCTGCTAATGGTGAGATTTGTCTTTCAGAGGCAAGGCAGCCACTAGGAATGAGTGAGCCCAATC
The DNA here is from genome assembly GCF_015220805.1 of Pogoniulus pusillus. Classification (NCBI taxonomy): domain Eukaryota; kingdom Metazoa; phylum Chordata; class Aves; order Piciformes; family Lybiidae; genus Pogoniulus; species Pogoniulus pusillus. Next base: position 39,560,397 of record NC_087267.1, read on the forward strand.
CTGCAAACAGCAACTGTTCTTTCACTGCTCAGTGTTGTTAATCCCCTTGTCCTCCACGATTTCTGCCTTTGTTAGCTCTGTGAACAAACCACATCTAGGCCTACTGCTCAATAAAGAGAAAGGTCTTGGGTTATGTCACCTGAACTTTCTGGGCATCTTCTTGTCTCAAATCCTTCCATAACCAACAGAGAAAAGACATCTTGGGAAGTGAGCTCCTCCCCTCCTAAGACAAGTTTATGCAGTCTGCACGTTTACTTTCCCTTGTTGACATTTGGTGGTCTGTGGTGGGTGACTATTTGTGTTATTGTGACCAGTTACTGACCTTGGAGTGACTCTTGCTTCTTACTGGAGTAATGTTAATGCTCTGAAGATGTCACTCACATTAGGGACATGGTGTGTTGCCTGTTAGTCTAGACCATAACCTGAAGATTGGTGGCCAGCACCAGAACAAGAGGACATAGCCTCATGCTACGCCAGGGGAAATTTAGGCTTAAGGTGAGGAGAAAGCTCTTCACTAAGAGAGTCATTGGATACTGGAATGGGCTGCCCAGGGAGGTGGTGGAGTCGCCATCCCTGGAGCTGTTCAAGGCAGGATTGGACGTGGCACTTGGTGCCATGGTCTAGCCTTGAGCTCTGTGGTAAAGGGTTGAACTTGATGATCTATGAAGTCTCTTCCAACCTTGGTAATACTGTGATACTGTGAAGATGTTTTCCTGATAGGATTTTTCTTCCAGGTCCTCCTGACAGCCTCTTTTAACCATGTTCCCATTCTTTCTTGGCCCAAAGTCACTGCGGGCTTGTAAAAGCCCCTCTTGGTTTCCTTTAGATGCTAGAGATGATCTTTAGCCTTCAGGCTTTGTAGTTTACAATGTTGGCATTTTTTGAAGGTTTCTTACTGTATGTGGTAACTCAATAACTCCATACATAGTTTAAGAGGGGGAAAATGTCCATAGCAAAGCAGAGAAAATAACAAACAACAGGAAGTGATGCCAGGATTGCACCTACTTAAGAATGTGAAAAGCGCAGCAGTGAATAATGTGCCAGGTTGCTTCTACTCTTGTAGAATAATCCAAGTTTGCTGTGGAGGTCTGTTTCCTGCCACAGAAAACATGTTGGTTTTAATCTGTAAGCTTCAAAGAAGCACCACATCATTACTAACTCCTGTGTCCTGTGCAGTCCAAGATTCATGCTGCAAGAAGCCTGAGTGAGATTGCAATTGACCTGACCGAAACTGGAACGCTCAAGACCTCAAAACTGGCCAACATGGGGAGTAAAGGCAAAATTATCAGTGGCAGCAGTGGAAGTCTTCTCTCATCAGGTAAGTGCTTTATTCTGTAACTGGGGAAAATATGGTGGGTAGTGCTGTGGTCTTGGTATAACGGGGAGCAGCCAAAAAGCTGCAGGGTAAAAATGAAAGTCACTTCCTTTTAGGTTTTCTGTCTGTCCAGGTGTCAGTCTGTCTTTCAGCATGTTGCCCCACAAACAACACAAGCAGCAGTTTCCCTCATTCTCATTACTGCTGCTCATTTCCTGTTTGGCCCCAGGATGTCATCTCCAACCTCTGACTTCCCAGCTGAGATCTGGTCTCTCTTTGTAATTTCTGTCATAGTCACCCCTTGGCACCCAGCTGATCTTAAGGCAAATGCCATTTGTGAAGGACCCCCCCCTACCCAGCCTTGAACAAGCATTCAGCCAGTGCAGCTCTCTAGGGAAACTGAGGCTGGGAATTGATATCCCTCAGCAGTGTTCAGGCAGAGTGGCTTCTTCACAGAGTGTACATCTGGCTTGCCTTTGTGTTGCTAAAATTTGCCAGGTATCCCAGGCTCAAAAGAGCTATTGCCTGGCACTGTCCATCATACTAGTGTGGGGACCAAGAGGTTTCTTTTTGTGTCTTAGGGCACCTTCCTACTATGAGGAAGGCATAATCTGTGAAAGAGACTCAAGAGAAGTTGATATGGAGGAGAGCTAAAGCATCAGAAGAGAAGGACAGGGAAGAGGAGTTAGGAACTTTTCTGTTCTTCTTTGAAACTCTTCTGTCAGTCTGAACAGGCCAAGCTGTGTACCAAACAGTGCTGAATGTGATTCTGGACTGATAGTTTGCAAAGAGTTTGAAGCTGCTCAGGTGAGAAGCTCTTGAGGAGGGCAGAGTTGCTGGTAGCAAGATTATTAACGGTTCCAGTCAATTAACTGCCCTCTGTTAAGCACTGTATCAAGTTATCAAAACCAGCTGTGTTGAGATGTGTACACCAAAGAATAATTATCCTATGCTGGACAAGGGAATAAAACCTTTGAAACTGAACTCACACTGGTGGAGTATCGGTACCTACACAGAAAATGTCCAACAAGGGGTTAAGATGTGCAATGCTTACAGAGCTCTGGAGCAGCCTGCTGTGCATTTCCTTTGCTTGCCTGCAAACAGAGATGCCTTTCTGCTCCTCAGTTCCTTCTGATGCAGTATACAATCCACTGTCTGTGCCTCCTGTTGCTCAGGGAGTTGCGATAGCTGAGCAGCTTCAGAACTGGTGTTGAGTTGCTGGACCTCTTTGTTTGTTTAGCATTTTTCCAGCTCTCCTGCTGGAAAGTAAATAACATTAAGTACCCCAAGGAAGTTATTACAGTCATTCCAAGATCTCAGCCTCCTGGGCACTATTCCCAAGTTTGCAAGAGCTACTTGGTAATAATCCTGTTTTCATGTTAGTACACTGACTTTTAGCCTTCCTGGGGAAAAAAGCCCAACAAACATAGGGGTCTGCTTCTGCTCTTACACTGGGAGAGCAATGACTAGGTGAAAGAGAGCAGAAAATCAGGCCTATAGAAGCTTCTTTAAGGACAGCACCTCTCAGGGTTATGCAGATGGAAACTCCAAACCAGGAGCTGCCTGTGCTCTTATTTCTGTATTTTTTTGCTCCCTGCTCAGATCCCTTTTGGGTGATCATGAGATTTGCAGGCTCAGCAGAATTACACTACTGACTAGAGCCATGCAAAGGCCATTGACCAACTGAGTCATTTCTTGAGGCCTGGGTAGGTGGGTTGGTCTATCTAGGACTGTATGAACCTCAGTTTTGGTTGAGTTGCTGCTGATAGGCCAGGCAAGCATGGCTGCCTTCATGTTCATGTGTTCAGAGCTTTCTTTAGGTCCTACCAGGCATCTCCATGAAATGCTAAGGGCAGCTGCCAGGTTAACTGCTGCTGTGTGTCTTCCAACAGCTGTGAGCACACATCTGGAGGGAGGGAACTGTAGACAGTAGGTGTCAGAGGAGGACAGATACCAGGAAACTGGAAACCCTGAACTGCTTCCCCAGAGTCACCCAGAACCCTCTGCTGCAAGACCCCCTTCCCTCAAGCCTGGCTGGCAGAGGTGACCCAGCCCTGTCCTACTGGACAGGAGGGAGCATTGACTGCCTGTCCTTCTGGGCACAGTTGCCAGCTCTGTCCCAGCCTTTGCATTTCCTCCCATTGTGCCAAAGATTATCAGCACACAGTCACAACAATGATGGGTTATCACAGTACAGCCTGCACACTGGAGAGAATAAGTGCAAATGATTAAGTGGCCACAGTAGATTTCCTGGCTATAAATACCCCAAGTGACTCAAAATCACAAAGGCAGAACTGAATCTCTGTTTGTCCCCACTTCCCTACTGTTCTCTGTCCACTTTTTCTTGGAAATTACTTGTAGCCATTTCCTCTCTATATCCCTCCCTGAAAGGGCTGTCAGCACCATGAGGAGCACGCCATAGCTGGCATGTCTCCCCTGGGTTTGCAGCAAGGCTACAAGGAAATATTAGTTGTTGCTTCCAGCTGTCACAATGTCTGGCCAAGATCCTGCTGTGCAGTGCAAAGCAGTTACTGCCCCACGTCACTTAGAGCCTCAAGACACAACAGGAGGGAAATGGAGTCTCCTTAGACAGGGACAGTGATTTCTCTGTGGCCATAGAATTCAGGGCCAAAACCTAAGCTCCTCCAAGCTTCCCAGGTCCTTGATCTCAATCTCTGCCCAGTGCAAAGTTGTAAGTTTGATGCACTTTCCAAGTGTATCATGACAAGCTCATTCTTTAACTTTGGACCTCATTTGTGCTCTGAAAGGGCCTCCCCAAAACAGAGCTGCAGGGATTTAGCTCAGGGATCTTCTGCCCAGGCATTGCTGGACATCAGGGACAAGATTTACCCAGGAGTAAAAGCTCTGCTTTCACAGTGGCACAAACCATAATCAAAGTCAGTAGAGATAATTACTGGAGCAAAATCAGGTTACATGTAGGATGGATCTGTTCTTCAAAACAGTCTGTGCCCTGAGAGCTATGGAGGTCTCATAGCTTATCAAGGAGTCCTGTTACTCCTGGGTTATTGTTGGATTGAGCCCCAGACCAAATTCTTCATCTCAGTGGGCAGAGGAGGCCACAGAGGAGCACCTCTGCTTTAGCTCTACAGATGTGTTTGAGGAGTTTCTGCTATGCTGAGCCCCATTCCTTCATCCGCAATGGAAGTTTCCTGATCAGGGGCCTGTTCATGTTTGAAAATGCCACCAGAGAGCCCAGCCAGCCAGTCCCCGGGCTCCCAGCACTCCATGTCCTGACTAGACCACCCTGGCAGGTGCTGGAGCAGATAAACAGCACCCTCGCAGTCTGTGGCATGGCCCCGAGCGTGGGGCTGGTGAAGATGAGTCGCCCACGGGATCGCTGAGCAGATCCTGTGTGGTGCAGCTCCAGCTGGCCTCCTGCGCACCGTGGAGGATTTCCTACTTGTCTGGCAGAGACAAGAGATAGCAGCTGGCTGGGCTTGCTGGCTGTTGTGTGCTGACATCCTGCTGCAGTGAGTCAGCCCAGGCTCTGGCATGAAGCAAGTGTGGGGAGACCTTCCTCCCTCTTCAGGGGACAGCCTTCCATGGAGACCTCGACCAAATGCCAGCAAGCTGGAGCCAGCAGCCGGATGTAGTGTGAAGAGTTTGCCATATTTAGATGTGGTTTTGCTGCAGCAGGAGGCTCACAAAATGAGAAAGAGAAGACTTGCCTGGATGCTCTTGCCACCCTGACGCTTAGCTGCCCTGTTGCATTTCCTTTCTCCAAGTCATGGTTCCCTCTGCTCCTCAGCATCACATCTATCCTCCCTGCTTGGTTTCTTCTTTCTCGTTTATCTCTTTTCCAAGCTGACTCTACTCTGCTACAATAGTGGAGGAAATGGACACAAACAGTGCTTTTCACTCAAAAACAGTGGCTTGCATTGTTGGTGTCATCCCTTGATGAGCCTTAGAACAAAGCTTGTCTTGGAGCTGGCATAGCCAGGAGCCTCTGTAGGTATGCACAGACACAGCATATCACCTTGGTCAGATTATTTGGGGATGTGACTCTTGCTTCATGTCACCATCCACACCACTAGCAGAGTCTTGACCTTACCAGTATTGAAGAGACCAGAAATCAGCCTGTTAGCACTGATGAAGCAGCTCAGCCATGAATTCTGCTGTAGGATTAATCTGGGCAGGGAGGACTTTGTTCTCCCCTCGTTTCACAGGTTATGTTCTCCTGAATATCAGTGAATGGAGAGGACAAGTGTGAAGGAGACAAGCAGAGTATCCACAGAGTAATAGGATATTAAGTGGGTGTTCAGGTTACCAAAATCTGTATGCCAAGGAGGAAAGGGTGTTGAAAGGGCTTTGAAAGTAAACCAGCAGCATCAGCTCTAAAAACAGGCCCCGATTTAGCAAGCTCCTGGTGTCTAACAAAGAGGCCTTTTGCTTGCCACCAAGTGCTCTTTCATGGGCCTTTTTCTTTCAAGGACATCACATGGTTCTGCAGAAACGTGTGTTAAAATGAAGTCTTTGCACAGCAAATGGGAAGGAGACTGAAGAATACTTTTCAGAGAAAAGTTCAAAATTCCTACTAGAAAATTATGTATTTCAGCAACATTCCTTCTGTTTGCTGCATTAGTAATTAGCTCTAATTGTGGGAGATAAAATACCTGAAAAAGCCTCCTAGTCAACCATTTCTGTTGCAGCAGTCTCTCATGTTAGGACTGATCTTTCAGCAGTGATTTCTTCACTGTTCATGATCCCATGACTCAGTGAGCATCACATTTAATAAGACAAATTTAAGGTAATATCTGCTTGATTGGTTTGGTTTGTGTTGGTCATTATTTCTTTGGTTGTTTTTTTATGGTCTTTTGATTTGTTCTGACATTTTTGGGTCAGTTGCCTCTGGGTTTAGTAGTGGGTCTGGTTGCAGCCTTGCTTAAGGCTGGATTAATACAAATGTTTAAGTAAAGAGCCTCTAATGGAAGGGGTGTGCACCCCAGCAACACAAAGTACCATTCTCTCTTCCTTCACAAGTGTCTTGTATGGGTGTGATTGTCTTGACTGATCAAGTTTCAATTTGCTTTTCACCTGTGAGAACAAGCAGAGAATCCAGCCCATAAAAATCTAACAATACACTCCAAAATAGGAGACAGCCTTTAAATAAATAAATTTAAAACCCCAGGTAGAACAGAACCATTTATGAAGGAGAAACTTCAGGCAGGTCTGAAGAAACAGGTAGCTCCTGCAGTATGCCCAGGGGATCATCCAAGTCAGGTATGGTCAAGCTGAAAAAATTCAGCATCACAGGCCATGAACTGAGTGGCCTGCCCCCAGATCTTTGAAGCCTCACTGCACTAGAAGAGTTTGTGATACAAAGACACACCTGGAAAAGGTTACTTTGAGCTGATTCCTTGGTGCCGAGGATAGTTAACTGTTTGAGAAGTAATTCCATTGCTTAACTTGGAATGTGACAATGTGCTTCCAGATCTTCCCCAGTTCCTTTGCTTTCAGGGAGGGGTGAAAAGCAATGGCAAAATGTGCATCTCCACCGTCTCAGGGTGGAGGTCAGTGTAATCCTCACACGGTGAGCACAACTGAAGCAGATGCCTTGAGCTGTCTGTGCTTGATTTGGGTTCGTACCAGTTCAGCCAGAAGCCGTTTGTTTCCTCCTTGTCAGCACTGCCCAAATCAGTGTGGGCATCTGGTCAGCATTTAGGCTGTTCCTATGTTTGAGCATCTTTGTAGCTGCTGTGCAAACCTGCAGTGCAAAAAAATGAGTTGCTTTTAAAAATAAATTCAAGACTGCTGTGGAAGTAGGGAGCAAAGAGAGGAAGGAAAGGGGAAGAGCAGTTGAAAGGAAAACATAGGTCATTAAAGTTGTCATAAAAGGGGAAAAAAAGTGTTGAAACATCTGCTGGAATCATGAGCAATTTTTTAACTGAAGCTCAGCAGTTTGTTGGCAATTCAGTGAAGAAATTGAGCAGTTCCGCTTCTGCTAGCAACGGCTCACCAGGGTTGCCATTAAGAATACTACAGAGGGCTTTCCCTGCCAGTGCAAATAGAAGGCTCCTCCAGAAGAGCCCATCAGGTTCTTGCAGCACAGATGTGTTTTCAGAATTGAGTTATGTTGCTCTCTGAGTGCAAACCCAAATGAAATTAGGATAACGCAGGCTGAGGGAGCTGGGGTTGTTCAGTCTGTAGAAGAGAAGGTTCCACAGAGACCTAACAGCAGCCTTCCTGTACCTGAAAGCAATCTACAGGAAGGCTGGAGAGGGACTGTTTACAAAGCCTGCAGTGACAGAATGAAGAGAAATAGTTTCAAACTAGAGACGAGTAGCTTTAGGTTCGATGTTAGGAACAAGTTCTTTACCATGAGAGTGGTAGAACATTGGAACAGGTTGCCTAGGGAGGTGGCAAGGTACTCAAGGTGAGGCTTTACAGTGCTCTGAAACCTGATCTAGTTGAGGATAGAATCATAGAATCAACCAGGTTGGAAGAGACCTCCAAGATCATCCAGTCCAACCTAGCACCCAGCCCTATCCAATCAACTAGACCATGGCACTAAGTGCCTCATCCAGTCTTTTCTTGAAGACCCCCAGGGACGGTGCCTCCACCACCTCCCTGGGCAGGATGCACCTGTTTACTGCGGGGAAGTTGGACTAGGTGACCTTTGGAGGTCCCTTCCAACCCAAACCATTCTATAAACTACAGCAATTAAAACAAACATCTTACCATGAGGTTGCCCTCCTTCGTCTGGTGATGCTCCATCTGGCTGACTTCTAGAGAGCCCTTTTTCCACATCCTCTGCTCCAGGACACTTCAATAAAAGGTGTGACAAAGAGGGGGGGTGTTTCACAGGATAAATACCAGCTGTCTTCCTATATGAAAACTGCAGAAAAGAGAGGTAGAAAGGATCTGTGAGGTTCTCTGCTTCCCCTGGGTCAACGCAGAACTATTTCACAGCAGTTTGCCTCAATCCTCTTTCAGTTTAGCTTTAACAGCCTGCTGGAATAGCAGCAATGAAAGATGAAACTGAAAGCACAGATTTCACTCTGTTTTGCTGCCAAAACAAAGAGTTGTTCCCAGGTTCCTGCCAGAGCTCTGTGAAACCACAGCAACGTTTTAAACCTCTTTGGGCTGAATGTTTTCACTGTGCACTTGGAGACCAAACTGCAAAAGTATCTAGAAGCCCCTTCTCACTCCCACTCTGCAGGTACACAGGCAATTCCTTATAGTGTCCTGTTGTATATGATTCCTGCAGATAATGAAGGTTTGATTGCTCAGTGCCGCTGCTCTAGAGGGTCCCCCCATAGTCACCCTGGGACAGTAGGTGCTGGGACCACTGAGTAAGCACTGAAGACTAGGAGGAAGCCCTCTGAAAGCCTTGCAGAGTTCAAGGCGTTGCTGTAGGCATAAACCTACAGTACCGTGGAAGAAGTCCTTGCAAAGTACCGGACACAATCCAGCTGTCTGAATGTAGGTGTCTGGTGGCATTTTAGGTGAGTTAGAGTACTCTACTGCCAGTCCAAAAGAGGTCTCACAGAGCCCTGTATCATATCTGCCACCCCATAGAAGACATCTCTGATACCTTAGATCACTCAGACTTTTCTCTTGAAGCAACAGCAGCCCTTCTGTCACAGCAGCCCAATCTGTTCAGCCCAGCTTAAAACTCACTGCAGACTTTATTAAAAAGGGATCAGATGCAGACTTAGGCTGAGCTCCCATGGCTGTGTGTGGGGCAGAGCTTCAGAGTGTGTGGAACTGTAGCTCTTGGTGTTATCTATGGACAGAAATGGGATGCTACTGCTGAATCCACCACAGGTACCAGATCTTCGCTTTCTATAAGCCTAAGGTGGATGCTTTGAACTGTAGCTGAAAATAGTAAGCAATATGAGTGAAAAAGACACACAGGTGGCATTCACCTCTTTCTGACCTTACTTTTCATCTCACAGTGTGGCCATAATCTTCATGACCTTACTCTGTGGTGGAAGGAGGTACTCAGTTTAAGCAAACAAGGTGATGGGAGCAAAGTGACTTCACTATAAACTCATCCTACCCAGAGGTAGGAAGAGTTTATACTGGATACTCTACTGTATTAAAGTGGGTGAAAGCTAAGTACATCCTGAAAAATCAGCTGCTCAAGTTGAAGACCCTAAAATAGGTGCAACAAACAGCCCTTTCTTTGAGATGCTACTTTTTGGATAGCAACTGATGCACCATCCAAACCAAAATAAAATCAGGGGCCCCATCAACAAGTTCCCTTAAAAAGCTGAAGTTACAAATGCTGTCATGACATCTGAGCAACAGAGTCTTGACTTTGTGTATGGACTTAATTTAAGTGGAAGCTGCTGAGTGGTTGTCACTGGAGAAGTCAAAGCATTTGAAGATCCAGTTTAAAGATCCTGATCTTCATCTTTGTGAGAAACAGCTATATCCCAGAAGGACCTGTGAGTTGTCATTTTGATGTCTTTTACAGGTAATTTTGTGCCATTACAGGCACTGTAAGTGGACTGAATTAAACCTTTGCTACTAGGATGCTTGCAGTTCTTAAGAAGTAGGCTGTATTCTTAAATGGCTTCTCCTAGTCTTAATTCCCAAAAAATGCATCTCCAGGGCTTCATAGACTGCAGTGGTTTTGCTGTTTGAGAACTTCCATGGGAACCATTTGTCTTTTTTTGTTTGTTTTTCTTTTCTGGGCTCTTTGTTGAGTAACTTTGTTGTTTCTGTTTTTCTGGATAATGATCAGGAATGTTTTTGTGTGCCCCAGTGTCCAGAACTTGCTGTAACCAAACATGATTGGGTAACACCTGCTTCACCTCTCAGTCAGATTTTTCTTTGGAAGGACTGCATCCAGGCTTTGGTAAAACTACAGGCACTCCAGATGTGTACTCTGCTGTCAGCTGGCCTAGTGAAATTGTTGTTTATTGACAGGTTCCCAAGAGTCAGATAGTTCCCAGTCTGCCAAGAAAGACATGCTGGCTGCACTGAAATCCAGGCAAGAAGCTTTGGAAGAGACCCTGCGCCAGCGCTTGGAAGAGCTGAAGAAGCTGTGTCTTCGAGAAGCGGTAGGCAATGGACATTCTACAACCTGTGACACTTTGCTGCTTGCATTGTTACAGCATGCTGGTTGCTTGGAGGTGAAGTCAAGAGGAGAGATGCCTTCCGTAGTCATCTTTTACAAAGCCCATTGTACAAAGGCCTCAGGAAGGTCCAATTCTTTCAACTCCAGATTGCAATCTCACAGGGCGTTTCCCCCACAAAGGGTACCAAGTTGGCTTGGGGCTAGGATGGTGCTCAGCATCCATATCTGCTGTTCAAAACTGGCTGCAAGGTGCATTCAGCCAGGCTTCAGAGGGAATACACAGCTTTTGACTTTACTAGCCAAAAAAAACCCAGGTTTTTATACTTTCATCTTGGAGCAGGCCTGACCTTATGTGCTTTTTCTTCTGCTAGCATGTTCTTAGATACAGCAGACAAGGTCTCATCTGCTCCATGCAGACTTTCTTCATCCAATAAACTCTGACACTACTGGAGAGAAGTGGCAGTGTGGTGTCAGACCTCGCAAAGAGGAACCACTGTGGTCTTTTCAGAACGTGCTGGACAGCAGGAACTCACATAACCTTCACATTGACTTGCCAGTTCATTCTTGGAGTGCACAAGGAGGCCAGTTTAGAGAACAAGTTTACTCTCTGGGGAAATCACAGCCCTGCTGCAGATGTGTGTTCATGAGCAGCAGTATACACTTAGGTCATTCTGCAATCCTTCTGTGTTTACTAGGCTTGAAAACCTGAATTTAATAACAAATCATGATGTGTGACACAGCAGGAAGTTGGCTGGAGGCAGTGGCACTGAGATCTTTCAGTTGTTGCTTGGTATTTGATGGGTATCTTGTCTTTGACAGAAATAGGGATGCAGCTCTCATTGCAATTTGTTGAAGTTAGTCTATAGTTTTAGCTTCAGCAAACATGACTTGTGGGAAATACCACTCAGCAAAGAACATTAGCAGAAGCCTGTGCTGCCCCAGTTCTCATTCTTTACTCCACCCGAGCAGTCCTTTCCCACCTGGGAAGTCCTGGCTGCCTTTAGCAACAACTTGTGCTGATAAAGGTTACAGAGATCAGACCAGATAAGAGTACAAACTAAGAACATCTGCAGGAAGCAGTCCCATACGCTTTGAGAACTGATAGACAAGGTCTGGAGGGCTCTACTTGTCCTGGAGAAATTCATCACCTGAAGCTAACTAGCACTGCCTGACTCCTGCTGACTAATGCCTTGCAGCAACACCATAGGCAGGGGAAGTCCCCGTGATAGTTGCAGGAGCTCACAGCCCAGCACCTTTCCCTTAACCCCAGCCCAGTCTTCTGTGCAGCCTCAGGCACTTTGTGAACAACTCGGATGCAGTCTAAAGCTCCCACAGCGCCTTGGAGCTGGTGGTAAGGAGCAGTATCTCCTTAATGTGCTGCAGCAAAGGCTGGCCAGAGCCCATCTGTCAGCGCCTTGAGAGCTGGTGGAAAGTGCTCATGCTTTCTGTAGGTGATCTGAGAGAGGCAGTTGATGTACACTTGAAGTCTGACCCCATCTTGGAACCCTACAGCTCATCCATCAGCAGCCTGTAGTTGGAAGCATTTCCCATCAGACTGCCCTTCACCTTTTCTGCTTTGGCATGGGAATGGCCAAAACAGAGGGAAAAGGCATCAAACCAGGAGGTGATGAAGGGTTAAAAGTGGGGGTATAATCAAATAAGCATGGCCAGAGGCATTCCTAACAGTGGCATCAGGTTACTTCAGGCCATCACTACTCCAGTTACTTATTAATTTAGATTACATTTCAGGACCATGCCTGTGAATACTTTTCAGCAGCTTACGGAGGCAGCAGCCCTCATTAGTTCTGTTCTGCTTCAGTCTCGGGCATTGTACAGAAGATATTAACTCCTCACTGCCATACTTCGTATTAATTACTGCTTTTAAAGAAAACACCCTTGTTTCTCTCAGGAAAGCATACAGGAGGCTACACGTTGATGCAGTGCTTAAAGCCACATCTCACTAGAAGGCAGGCATTTGGGGAGAGAAGCTGAAATATCCCGACAAGGCTGGATGGCAGACACTGCAACAGTGCCTCTCACAAAAAAAGGAGTTGTGCACATCAGCTCAGAGCTGTGCTGCACGCAAAGCCGTTTGGCTGGGAACTGCTTAAAGGAAAGATCTGAAAAGGCCAGATCCTCGTTTCCTAGTGACCTGAAAAGAGGAGAAAGAAAAAACCCATTAGGGAGTGGGGGAGAGGCCGGGGCAGGCAGGGGCCTGAGCTGCGCACTCGCATTAAGGTCAGCTGCTGTTCTTTGGGATTCAGATGATTTAGGTTACTCTGCCAGCTGGATTCTCTCAAGGCTGATGCTAAGGAACACAAAAGCCTTTTGTCTTGCACGGGGAGACTTCTGAGTACAAGGAGTCGGGCTGTGCTGGTAGAGAGGCTCCTGCCTTTTTCTGTAGTCATTTGAATGCCTTCAATTCAGATATGTGTGGCTGTATTGTCTAGTCCAGGAGAAAAAAAGCACACAGCATGAACATCAGCAGCGGCCCTCACTGCTTCCTGTGTTCCAGATATTCCTGAGTTCTGTCAGGTTTGCTTCAGATTTTGAACAAACCCTTGCAAATAACCCCATCAATCTGACAAGGTATCATTTAATATTGCTCCAAAGCTGCCCATGACATTCCTGGGAAGGGGCTCTGATACATGAAGTGTTATCAGACAGGTAATGAGGTACCAGGCACTGCATTTAGTGACCATTTTCACTGCATTCTTCTCAGACACATCATGAATCAGGTGGGAATGTTTTTCTGTGCAGGTCATAACCTGCAGGGCTGTTGCCAGTGAGGCTTTCTGACTCAGCAGACCTGCATCCTGCGTGAAGGCTCTCAGATCTGCTCAGCCCCCTCTCAAAATAGCTCAGCAGACAGAAGCTTTTTCCTGCTCATCCTGCAGCAGAGATGAAAGGATGTGTACTGTAGTCTGTTCATCTCCAGGCCCCAGTGCCCTAGGGATGTCCACCAGCTACAGTCCTACCCTGGGCAGGCTGCAAAAGTCTGTATTCATGTATAGGTTAAAGAAAAGCTTCCCACCCTCAGTGTCAGGTCCTGGGACATGCTGGCAGGGCTGGCCTCTCTCCTGTATGTTTGTCAGCTGGCTGAACTGGATGTGTTGTTAATGAAGGCCTGTCATTTTATGGTTACAGTTCAAAAGCAGAGTTGTGCTGTGCTCTGCTGCAGGATGTTCCAGATCACTAACAGTATTTTCTGCTTACAGGAGCTCACAGGAAAGCTGCCACGAGAATACCCCCTAGATCCTGGGGAGGAGCCACCTATTGTAAGGAGAAGAATAGGAACTGCCTTTAAACTGGATGAGCAGAAAATCCTGCCTAAGGGAGAGGTGAGCCTATGCCCTTCACTTCCAGCCCCCTGTTCCCATCTCAGGTCTTTGTCCATCGTGCATCTTATAGGAACCATCAGTCCTATAGTCATTTCTGCTTCAAATGGCTGTAGTTGGTCAGGGTGCCTTCTTTAAATATGGGTCATAATAGCAAAGCAGTGAGAGAGTTGGTGGCCTTAGCTCAGATTCAGAGTAAAAGTTAAACCCGCCTGGTTCAGCCCTGACTTTGCTGCAGGTAACAGAAATAGCCTGAATGACCAGCTGGACCATGGCAGTCCAGGTGCTCTGTGACTTGTGTGAGCAGGAGGCACATCAGTAGCCCCTTGAGCCACCCAAGCCCTGCTGCTGCCCTGTGCTGTTACTGCAAACCACCTCGATTTCCATTTCAGCAGCAGTTTGAATTCAGCTCTGCCCTAACCAGGGAGAAAAGCATCACAAATATCCATCTGACCACGGCAAGACCAAGATGAAAGCATTTTGCTTCTCAGTCCTCAAACAAAAGAGCCTTCATCCCTACCTATGGGGAGCTGGAATTATGTTTTTCTAAGTTTGCCAGGGAGTGTTTGTTCTCTTCCCTTGCTCCCACAATGAGCTGGGTCAGTGCCCTGAACCGTGGCTGTGAAAACAGGCCTGCAGCAGCTGTAAGGCGGGACCGGATTCACAGAACAGCTATTGTCTGCAGAGACACATTTGTCTCAAGACACTTGTGTGTATTCCAGTCTTGAGTTTCCTTTTTATTTTTGCGAGAGGGGAGACTGAAGCTGGTGTGACCGTGTGGTTTAAAGCTCAGTGCAGCCAGGGAATTAACTGTTTGTCGTTTTGTTGGCGTTTTCCTTTTGCTGAAAACATAAACAGCTGGAGCTCTTTAGTTTTCATTCTCAATGGAGCCTGGGAGAGGAATTCCACCCAAGTCAAATATTCATGAACTAGCACATTTAATTAAGCTTTTCAAAGGGAAGTATGGCTTAGCTGAGGTACTCCTTAAACCCCTGCAGTCTGTTGGCTGCTCAGTTATAACCTGATCTCCAGCCTTCTCAGACCTTACTGCTACAAGACAGCTTTTGGGGCCAGCGAGTGAGGAATCTTCTTACTCCAGCGGTGAGGTTAGGTGGGGAGAGCACAAAGGTAAAGCAGCTCTTCCTCATTGCAGGCTGTCTGCCTTTTGGCATCAGCAATCCAAACACACTGACTCAGCCTTTCTCAACCTCCCTTCTCATCTGTCAAACTTTAAGTCTCTGCTGAAAACTATAGGTTTCTGTTCTTGAAGAATGGTGTTGAGCTGTGTTTGTTTGGCTGCCAGTTTGAGAGCATTTAAAGAGCCCAGCAATGATTTTCATGTGCTTTTCAGCAAGTGCAAACGCCAGAAACTCAATTGAAAACAAAAGGTGAAATATTCCCTCAATCACATTAACTCAGGTCTGATATTACCAACTGTGACAAGCATCTGAAGCAAGACACTTCCATCTGAAGACAAGTGATAGCCCTCATTTTCTGAGGCTTTATTTATAGAGGCCTCACTGGAAGAAAATAGACAGGTATAGCCAGGAGGAAAATTACATGTTTTTTCTAAGATATAGTGAATGATTTAGAACTGAACTTGTGAAGGTGTGAAATGACAGCTCACATCAAATTCACCATACATTTAGTAAGAGCTTCGTCGGAACAAGACTTGCAGGGAAAGGTCCTGTTGTATTTCTTGGTCATCACCTCTGCCTGGTCTGTAATTCCTGACTCTGGAAAGGATTTTACCAGAAGGCAGAAAATCAAGTTCCAGGTCTTAAAGCTCCATAATGTTAAATTCACTTTTAATAAGCTTGGCATTGATAGAGCTTGCAAACTCTTCAAAGCGAAAGGAATCTGTTAAAAACGTGGAGAGTGAGCTCGATCTTCAGTAAAGTGAGGGAAATTACCATTTTAAGGCAGTGCTGACTCACTGCTGACAATGAAGGGGGTTTTATTTTTAAGCCAGAATAAAAACTTCAGAGAGCGACTTCAGTCTGATTAATTCCCACAGCATCAGCTCTAGCAGCATTCACTGCTGCTAAACAAAGAGAAAGGATTGAGTTTGCATAATGGGGATCTCCCTGAATATATGGCTGCCAGTGCTTGTGACCTGAACTCCCACCATTCACTGAAAGTCAAAAAGCCTGTTATTTTTTTCCCCTAATGTGTAAGGTAGTGTCCCCCTTTCTAGCAGAATAACTCAAAGAAGTGCTTTGAGCTGGGGAAGGTAGGCAGATCCATTGCAGAGTACCCCACAGCCTGGGGTCCTGACAGACCAGGAAGCTCTGTGTCAGCATTTGCATTGCCATGGATTGGCCTAAATCTCTTGACTTTGGACAATAACTAAGCATCAGTAGTTAGATTTCAGGGTAACACCTGGTTGCATTTGTAAGGGCTAATGTTCAAGTTATTCATCCTTGCTTATACACAATGCTTGCTCTGAAATCACCTTTCTGGCTCAAGAAGACAATTTTCTAGTGCAGTCAGTTGCAGCATTCCATAATTACTTCAGCTCTTACTCTCCCTTGTGTTTTGATGGCCACATACCAGGCATGAACAGCCTATCTTTGTCTTTTTTATCCCAAAGAGTTTGGTGGCCACCAAGCAAAACCTGTCAAGGTTAAAGCAATAGCTCTGCATCAATACATAGCACTGATAACAAATAGGGCTCAAATATGGAGATAGGAAACAGGGAGAAGGAGCAGGTGGGAGGCAGGTGTTGCCCCCAGATGAAAGCAGTAGAGCGCCATTGAGCTAGGCCATACTGAACTGCCTGAAAAGCTAAACTGCATAGGAGAATTAGGGTTGGAACACAGATGTCCTCTTTGTGTGAGTCATCCACCAGCTGTGAGCAGATAAAGGTGAGATGGGTGTGCCCAGGGAGGCATTGAGATGAAGGGGGCAGTGTGATTGTGGATGCTTTGCCTTGGCTGCAGGCCTCTGGCCAGGTTCAGGGGAAGCTTTCACATAGCTGGGCCAGGAGATTTTGTTGGTAGCCAGACTCCGTTTGCCTCTCCCCAGGAGGCAGAGCTGGAGCGCCTGGAGAGAGAGTTTGCCATTCAGTCCCAGATCACAGAGGCTGCTCGGCGCCTGGCGAGCGACCCAAACGTCAGCAAAAAGCTGAAGAAGCAGAGGAAGACCTCCTACCTGAACGCCCTGAAGAAGCTGCAGGAGATTGAAAACGCCATCAATGAGTACCGCATCAAATCCGGAAAGAAGCCAACCCAGAGAGCCTCCCTGATCATCGATGGTGAGTGCTGCTTTGTGCCTGTGGCCTCACGGAACGGTCTGCGGAGGGCAGCCAGCTAAAGTCTTGCTTTGAGACGCAGATTTTCCCTCCCTCATCTGCCCTCTCCGGTCGGGTGGACTCCACAGGTGCTGTCGAATGGGTGTCTGGGCCATGTGCTGAGGATGTGCCGGTTCACAGCACTAGGAGCCCTGTCGTGCTGTAGGTGCTGAGTGTGTCAGGAGAGCAGGCTGCGAGTCCTTTGTTCACCTATAAAACTGCTCTGTTAACGTCTCCTCCTCCTGAGCGCTGCTCTACAAATGTCATTAATGTTAGCAGATTGGGGTGAGCACTCTAGCTGAAAGGTAGCTGTAAAATCAAAGCGGTAGCAGCATCGTTGCCATGTTCAAGTGCTTGCTTTTTCCTTTTCTCACAATGTAATTCTCGGGGCACTGTATGGTTTACTGGGTTGTTGATTGGTTTTTCATGAAATCTATTAACTTTCTGATGTGGTTCTGTCTCCCTTGCTGATTTTGCCCTTTCCCTTTGACTTGCAGAGCTTTTCTCTGTGCCTTTGTAGCATGAACTGAGATTAGAGCAGCTGTATTTGTGACCTGGGTACCAAGCTGCACTGCAGTCAGGGATGACAGACAGCCGTGAGGGCACAGGATGGGGGAGGCAGCTCAAATATGTGCACATGAGAGCTTCTCCTGCTGCAACAGAGGATGCTCAGAAAGCAGTTTCCCTCAACTACACAAACCTGTGAGCCTTTAGTTAGCAGCAGGGTAGTCATTCTAAGAAGGTAGAAATCAAACCCAGAGTCCTTAAGACCGAAGATACAAATCTTGCTATTGGCATCCTGCCGTTTCGCATCCTCTGGGGATCTCAGCTCTCTGTTGTGACTCGGTCCTAATCTCCATTAATTGAAAAGAGTTAGCAGCTCCTTGAAAGGCAGCCTGCTAGTGAGAGACCTGGCCTGCAGCTCTGCCCTCCAAGACTGAGAGTGGGCTGAGTCAGTCGTTTATAGGAGTCTTGCCTCAGCAATGTGAGGAGGAAGACGTGGGTGACTGCTTAAGGCTAAGACTCAGAGAACAAGGATCACTGTGCAGTTCAGCACTCCATCACAGAGATTCTCAGGACCATATGACCTTCTTTATCTTTTCTTCTTTTCAGAAGGAAACATTGCCAGTGAAGACAGCTCCCTCTCAGATGCCCTTGTTCTTGAGGATGGTATGTTGGTTGCTGTATTTTCTAGAGGGCCAGAAGGAAAGAGGGACAGATGTGTGAACTCCTGACTGACACTCAAAATAGAGGAACTATTCCGTGTAGTAATAACACTCAAACATCTCAGCAGCAAAAACACTTGGTTTTCCCTGACTCCACTTTGTAGTCAGACATGAGGCCTGGAGCAGTGAGTATTGCTGTGATTACTGCTCTGAATTCTTTCAAAAGACAGCCCCAGAATGTCTTCTTATTTTCTCTTAAGGTTTCAGTTGTTTTAATGCATCACACACTGTTGCTGGCCTTTCCCTTACAAAATAGGAACACCTCTGAAAGTTGGGTGTTCACAATGCTCCTGAATGCAATCAGGGGAAGTGGGGTAAGGAAGTAGACTCTGGAGGCTTGATGATGTTCCCTGGGGTTCTTCTGTCACTGGAAGTATCACACAGATGTCACCTCTCTCCCTCCTTCTCTTCACAGAAGATTCTCAGGTCACCAGCACAATATCCCCTCTCCAGTCCCCACACAAAGGACTCCCTCCCAGGCCACCCTTGCACAACAGGCCTCCTCCTCCGCAGTCACTTGAAGGTCTTCGCCAAATGCATTACCACCGCAACGACTACGATAAGTCCCCCATCAAGCCCAAGATGTGGAGTGAGTCATCTTTGGATGAGCCCTATGAGAAAGTCAAGAAACGCTCCTCGCACAGTCACTCCAGGTAAGCCAGCTGTCTTGAAGCTGCAGCACAGAGGTATCCTCTGCTTTCAGGAGGGCTGGGTGCAAGCCTGTTCAACGTGTACAAAGTCATCTCTTACCAAAAGGAGGCTTGTAGGCATTTTGGCCAGTAGGCACATCATGAAAATAGGCTGCAGCCACACAACTGCTGCTTGGTTTCTCAGTGTTACTTAAAAAAGAAACAAAGAAGGATGGTAAATCATCTGAGGGCTTTCACAGGGCTTGGCCTTGACCTCTGGCTACTGCAGAAGACTAAGCTCTGGGATGCAGCCCAGGCAGCAGTTGATCCAGCTCCCACTCACCCTGGCAAGATCACAGGCAAATGCCTGAGATCTGGTAGGAGGTGTGGGAGCCCCTTCCCCAAAGTCCTTCCCAAGAACTGAAGCAGGGTGTTTGATCCACAGCAGTCACAAGCGGTTCCCCAGCACCGGGAGCTGTGCTGAGGCAGGAGGGAGCAGCTCGCTGCAGAACAGCCCCATCCGAAGCCTTCCGCACTGGAACTCCCAGTCCAGCATGCCCTCCACACCGGACCTACGGGTACGCAGCCCGCACTACGTTCACTCCACGCGGTAAGTGCCCGGCTCCAGGCTCACCCTGAAACAAAGACTCTTTGCACTAACTTCCCCCAGGGTATGAATGAATGCCCTGCTCAGCAAAGGACACAAGCCAGTCCTGTTCACCTAAAGGGCTACTGTTGCCAGTAGGGAATCTCTCTTGAAATGAGATCCTGAAGTCACTTCAGATAAACATGATCCTGTCCCTTATCTCTCCCTCAAAGTAATCCAGCTCTTCTTCCACTTGGGAACTTAGGGGTTGTTTATAGGCTCTACAAACCTTATGCTACTTTTTAAAGGGCTATGGAGCTGCTGCTAAATTCTGCAGTGAACTCCTCCGTGGATCCAGCTGGAGATAACATGTTGTTTCCTGTCTGATGCAAAATGTTGGGTAGTGTTAATTCTCCCTCTGAGATAAAATGTTTGTGCATGTGATCTTATCTGGGGAGTGGGCCTGTATAAAGCAATCCACCTGAGGATCTAGGCAGCACTGGAATAAGCCTAGAACTGACAGAAGAGCTGAAGTATGTAAGGGAGGTGATTTGATGTTTGTGGCCCAATATGACTCCAGTTTTTAGCAGTATCTCTGCAAGCCGTTCAGCTTCGCTGCTGTTTTGCTTTCATGGCAAACTCCATGGACTCTGTGGGGAGCAGAGCTGAGTCAAAGCTGAATGCTTTTGGGTGTCTGGCTCTAAGGAGTAGTGCTAACATCACCTAGCTCAGCATAAATCGAGAGTCACACCAACACTTTTGACTTGGGCAGAGATAATCCAAGGCCCTGGGTTAAGTTTGTTAGCAGTTTTTGGCTGGGAGTACCTTTCAAGCATGTGATGCTTTTACCACCGGAGCTGAGCTGCATGAGAAATGAGTCTGTCACAGTGCTTGAGAGGTGGCCTTGGCTGCCTAGAGGCCACTTGGGTTTTTGAAACAACTGTTGTTCAGTCTGGCTCATTCATGAGGTGCATGCTCTGGCCTTGGGTCACATGGCTGTGTGACTCATCACAGGGTGTTCCTGCTCCTTCAGCAGGTGGCTGAAGCTCTCCAAACAGCCAGGCTGAGTAGAGACCACCCAGACTTGGCTGTGAACTGAGCCTTATAAATCTGTGACTTGAGGTGGTTGCCTGGAGGGCTGTCACCCACTGACAGTCTTACATGTGCTATGCATGGCTGGGCCCCTCTGAAACCTTGCTGCTTGACAGAGATGACTTTTCCAAAGGCCAGTAGAAACATCACTGCATTCTGGACTAAGTATGGGCAGTCTGTCTGTCTCATACCATGTGGATTCTACCTGTGCAGGACATTCACAAGCCACCTGCAAGGGAAATCCTACCACCTGTGAGGCTAAGGTCTCAGGATCTGTAGAGCTGGGAGGAGTTGAACCAGGCAGCACAGGGACAGCGCTGACTCAAGCAGCTCTGTGATGGGACCCCATCAGCAAAGCTAGCACTTGATATGCAAAGCTGCACTTTTCAGATGGGGTGTTTTCCTGGGCTAGGCAAGGGTTTATGTTCCTTGTGGTGCTGCAGACTGAATGTCACCACCAAGGAGACAAGGAAAAGGAATAGGACTTAACTGCCCCAGAGCCTACAGCAGGGAAGCAGGTTGCTTTGCAGGCAGCAGACCGACACAGTGCTGAACAGTGCAGGTTTTTGGTGCCTTCAGATTCCCCTGCCAGAAAGGCTGGCCTTGTGTGCAGAAGGGGTGGGGAGTGCTTCATCCTCTTGACTCACCAGCCTGGATCTTTTTTCCTGGTACCTGCAGGTCAGTAGACATCAGCCCAACCAGACTGCACAGCTTAGCTCAGCACTTTAGACACCGGAGCTCCAGTTTGGAGTCACAAGGCAAGCTCCTTGGCTCTGAAAATGAAACAGGGAGCCCCGATTTCTACACCCCAAGGACTCGTAGCAGTAATGGCTCTGACCCCATGGATGACTGCTCTTCCTGCACCAGCCATTCCAGCTCTGAGCACTACTACCCTGCTCAGATGAACCCCAACTACTCCACCCTGGCAGAGGATTCCCCGTCAAAAGCCAGAGAGCGACAGAGGCAAAGGCACAAATCAGCAGGCAACCTGGTCTCTTCCAATTCAGGGAGTATGCCCAACCTGGCTGCCAGGAATGGGACAGGGCACCACCGTGTCTACCTGCACAGCCAGAGCCAGCCCTCCTCCCAGTACAGGATCAAAGAGTATCCCCTGTACATCGAAGGCAGTTCTACGCCCGTGGTGGTGCGGAGCCTAGAGAACGACCAGGAAGGGCACTACAGCGTCAAAGCACAATTCAAAACCTCCAACTCCTACACGGCAGGGGGGATGTTTAAGGAGAACTGGCACGGGGATGAAGTGGACTCCGTCAGGCTCACCCCCTCCCGCTCCCAAATCATAAGGACTCCATCTCTGGGCAGGGAAGGCCATGAGAAAGGCTCGGGCAGGACTGCGGTGTCAGACGAGCTGCGGCTCTGGTACCAGCGGTCCACGGCCTCCCACAAGGAGCACAGCCGCCTGTCGCACACGAGCTCCACCTCCTCGGACAGCAGCTCCCAGTACAGCACATCCTCGCAAAGCACCTTTGTGGCGCACAGCCGGGTCACGAGAATGCCTCCCATGTGTAAAGCAACATCAGGTGAGAGCTGGACCAGGGCAAAGGGGTGAGAGGGACAGGGGCTTCATGCAGCCCTGGTTCTTGACAGGTTCTTCATCCTGGCTGCAGAGCTACACCAGACCAAAGCATCTTATCTGTCCTTCACATGCTGCTCACCAAGCCTGTAGGTGTAACACTGGACAAGCCCTGTCCAAGACACTCACCAGGAGAGGTGGTTTTTTTTTGATGGAAATCATCACTTTATAATGATAGCCTCAAAAGACAGGGAGCCTTGGGGTGATGACACTAGGGACTGAGCACCTGGAGAGGCAGGGGAGCACTTAGCACAGCCAGGGAAGCAATGAAGCAAGCAGGGGCTCAGCATAGACTGGGGGAATGCATGTCAGGGGTGACCTCATTGCTGTCTACAACTACCTGAAGGGAGGCTGTAGCCAGGTGGGGGTTGGTCTCTTCTGCCAGGCAACCAGCAACACAACAAGGGGACACAGTCTCAAGTTGTGCCGGAGGAAGTATAGGCTGGATGTTAGGAGGAAGTTCTTGACAGAGAGAGTGATTGGCATTGGAATGGGCTGCCCAGGGAGGTGGTGGAGTCGCCATCCCTGGAAGGTGTTCAGAAGACTGGATGCAGCACTTGGTGCCATGGTCTAGTTGACTGGATAAGGCTGAGTGGTAGGTTGGACTGGATGATCTTGGAGGTCTCTTCCAACCTGGGTGATTCTATGATTCTAATGCTGGAGAAGTGCAGCATAAAACTGACTGCACACAGAAAAGAACAGGATGGAATTTGTAACCAGCAAGTCATCAGGATGATTCTGCATGAGATGCAGAAGTGTCAGAAAAAGCAGTTTTAAAATCTGCCCTCTTAGATAACTGAAGTTTGAGCTGTACCTCAGAGGCCTCTTGCCTGGTTGATTCTGTGATTCTACGTCCTCAGTGAAACAGGAGATGCATGAGAAAGGTTGTGAGGAGCACCCCAAGCCCTTTGCCTCCCACAAAAGTGTTTGAGTGATGACATCTTTTTGCACTCCTGAGACTTCAGTTTCCCACGCAGCTCCAGCAGGTTTGCTGATAACATCCTGAGGGCTGAAGTTTGTGCAGTGCTAAGCCTCTGTCACGTACAGAGCTCTGTGCTGTTAATATTAAATGGTAAGAAAACAGTCAAATTCATTAAACTGAGGAGGCCACTATGCAGCAGTCCACAGTTAAATATTTACTGGCCATCAGTCACCACTAGACAAGCTAGTTTGGATATAGATCAAGGACTTGCTGAAAACTTGAACCCAGCCCCACATGGACAGAATTGATGGTTAGTCAGTTTGCAATGTCCCCTTAGCCACCCTTCCACACGCCTCAGCCGTGGTGTGGGAAACACTATTGCTCCAGCCTTGCTCACCACAGGCTCTCATGGACTCCCTAAGCAGACCAGTGCACCATCCACCCATGCTGGCCATTGATCTTCTGACATCCCAGCATGGTGCCTAGTCCATGGTAACCACCACGTTGACACCACTGGGGCTTTGTACTCTGCTGATTCAGCATGGATTCAGAGAGGTAGTTTGACACCGGGTCCTCCTGTGCCACCACCGACTACCCAAGAAAAGGCTGATTAGTGCATGATGCCAACACTCATAGGAAACCCAGATGTGGAACAAGACAATCAAGTATCTGCTAGAACCATCCTGTATGTCTGTTTGAAAAGCTGTTTTCCCATCTTTGGTTAATGGATGTTTCTGGTCCACCCAGCATCTGGAAAGCCTGGCTTTGCTTAGCTTTGGAAGCTCTACCAGCTCAGTCAGGTAATCTAGAAAGGAAAAGGGTTGTGGAGCGTATGTAGAAACCACTGTCAGTCAGTTCATCCCCCCACCCAGCTGGGTCTAAATATAACTGTAGCAGCACAGTGGTAAAGTGTGCTCAGTCATCCCAGCGTGGTCCTGAGCAGCTGGCAGCACAGATTGGCTTTGCCTTCAGTCAGCTCCCAATAACAGCTGTGGGAGGATGCTGACCTCAGGGGCTGCTGACTCCAAGAAGCAGATTAAAATTTGGTTTTCTTTTCAAATAGCAAAGAACTTAGCAGTGCAGAAGAGGATGGCAGGTAGAAACATAGATCATTTGAGAGGAGCAGCTTTAGCTGATAGGTCTTTTGGCCTTTGCCCTGTTCTTCAAAGAGAATCACCCTTCTAGGTATATATTACTTTCAAGGAGCAATCAACACTATATGGACTTGAGGAGGAAGAAGGATTAGTCGGGTGGATTTCCTAGCTCAGCCCTAACACATGAAACTCCCAGTGGTACATCTTCAGTCCAGCTTGCTTCTACCGTCAGTGAGGGAAGATAAAGCCTTCCTTTGCTCCCACAGCAGTAGGGGCAGCAGCGCTGGACTGCAGCGCACACCAGTGCACAGTGAAAGGTAGTTGTAGCTTTTGAAATCTCCAGAGTTGTCTTCCTCTTTTGCACACCAAGCAGTGTACCTGTCCAGACTCTCACCAATGCCATTTCTGGCTACTAGGGACACAGAGCATTTTCTTCCACCCTGGAAACAGTAGGCTGAGCCGGGCAGGCTTGAGCACCTCCAGTTCAGGTCTCATGGAGATGCACAAGCCAGGCCTAGCTGTTTCAGGAGACAGCAAAATCAATTAGCTTTCATGCTAAGCAAAGTGTGGTGTTTCCTAGGCAGGCTCAAGAAGAGTCTGGGTGGTTGTATTAAGCTGGAGGCTGGGCTGAACCAAAGCATTCCTGAAGAGCTGAGGCCACATCCAGCCTGCCTCACAGGAAGCAGTGGCAGCAGTAGGATGGCTGCTCTTGTGTTGCATTTGAGCACAGCCACCCAGGAACAGGATGAGGTCTGACTCCCAGGCTGTGTTTGCTCACAGCTGGACATGTTTCTGCTGGTCTAAGCAGCTGATATTTCTGACCCACCCTGACCCTTGCACCCTCACCTCACTGGTTCTTTTTCTCCACCCTTTGGTTGTTTTCCAGCTGCCTTACCTCACAGCCAGAGGAGTTCAACACCTTCAAGTGAGCTGGCAGCCACGCCACCAGGCAGTCCCCACCACCTTCTCACGTGGCAGACTGGGTGAGTGTCTGTGGGATCACCTTGCTTAGTGCTGGAGAGAAAAATCTCCACACAGGCAAGCAAAGGCAGAGCACAGCTGTGGTGAACAGCTTCCAGGTGCTTCATAGCCTACACCTGCACAGAGCATTTTCAGCCCCTGACCCATGCTCTTGTGGAGGTGGAGCTCTAGCTTAGGCTGACCGAAACATGGCCATGCCATCCACACCCAGCAGCACTGCTTCAGGCAGTGCCAGATGCGCAGAGAAAGAAGCCTCGCAGGTTCTTCCTGCTTGGACAGTCTCCTTCCTCCAGTCTTCTGTGTGTCGACACAGCTGATCTTGCTGAGCAGCCGTCTAGACCAAGCAGCCCTTCGCTGTAAAGGCAAGGTTAGGTGCCTGCCCTATCTGTGTGTGCAACAATCACATTTTGCTGCTGGGTTTTCCTAGCAATGTGTCTTCATGACTATCAAGTGTATCTTCTTTCAGCTACCACTAACTTAACTTGCTTTGATGTGCAGGTAGCCATTACTCATGGAAATGCAGTTGTTGGGTTCTTTGGCACCTCTGTGAGGCAGGGAGCTCAAGAGTAAACAGAAAGCCTCCCATGGGTATTCTCTAACGATCTCATGTAATTCTTTCCTGCCACATGAAATAGAGACCATTTCCAGATCCTATTTAACTCAGCACATCCCAGATTTTTGCATCTAAATTGAGTTTGGTGAGATCAGCTACCGAGATTTAGACTGCAGACCTCACAATACTGTAGGCCCCAGAGAAGGAAAACAGGTCCAGAGTTGTGAACTGGGACCAGCTGCAAACATAGCACTGTGCAGCCACTGGAAAATTTCATGCTCTTTTCATTTCCTTTGGTCACCTATAACCAGGTTTGACCTCTGGTTTTGCCCCAGCACTGCTCGTGACTGCACTTTAAAATGGAGATGAGGAAAATCATAATTGCAACTCCCTTAGGCCGACTTTGGCTTTTAAGTTCATGCATTTGATGTCCAGCCTCACATGGTCTTTGCAGGTGCCTCCAGCTGTAGAACAGGAGAATTTCACTGGTCTCAGTTCACGCAAAGTCAAGAGATAGCAAGACAGGCATGATGGCAGCTCTATCTTCACTGTACACTCAGATTTCCACCCTCAGGGGTTTAAATTTAGACTCTAATCTTAGTTTTCATTCCAATCCTAATTCCTCTAAATACCGCCACGATGATCAGAAGTAAAACTGTTGAGCAGCCAGATGAGAAATCCATGTGGAACATTCCTACTTTCCTTATTTTTCCACTGAAGACAGTTCCTGCCCCTGTCTCTCATAGCAAACATGCACCGAGTCCAGTTCTCAGGGGGTGAAAGTGAAGTTATCTAGATTGTAACATAGGTCCTGCACCAACAACCACTGCAAAGAGAAGTGGAGACAAATCTGCACTTACTTCACACGTGAGCATAAAACCTAAGGGGTGTGTAGAACCACGGCAGAGGCAGATCAAGTCTCACGTTAGCTGCACAGCACAAATCCCTCACTGCAGGACAGCAGGGAGCTGTGTCCTCCCACCACGACTCAGATGCTTGACAGCTCTCCCCAACATGTTTTTGTGTCACTAACTTTCTCTAAAGATGATTCAACACCTTGTTTCCCCCACTGGATTAATAAGCTCATAACAATGTCTGTGTCACTTCTTTTCTTTAACATTTCCTCTCTCCTCTTTCCTCCTTTTTTTGCTCTCCTTTGTTCAGAGAAACAACAGACAACTCACCCACTATGGATGAGTCTCAGTCTCCAACCCACCAAAGTACTGATGAATAGAGGTATAGTAAGGGAACGTTTTGTTCTTTCATCCTTCTGCCTTACAGTCTGGGAACACAGAGCGAATAACCGGCACCCTGCTGGCCCAAGCAGCAGCCCTTTTGCTTGTCTGCTTGGGTTTTGGCAACAAGGCTTCCTTCAGCTCTTGGAAGAACAACTTGAAAGCATCTCGAAGTCCTCTCTGTGCCTTTTCATCAAGTTTGTGGCTGTGGCCCTTTCTCCTGTGAAAGAGGACTTCAGGCCAGCCCACTCTCAATTCACACAGAGGTTGAACAGGCACAGAGAGATGTGGTAGTGACAAATTTGTGGCTGGAGACAGTGCAAAGCAGCATGGACAAAGTGCTGTGAGAAGAGCCCGGGAGTAGAACAGCAGGGGGGGTAAGGCTGGATAAATGGGGACCTCAGAGGACCTAGACTGAGAGCCAAGCAGTGCTCCAGCCATGGCGCCAAGCACCCATTTCTCCTCTTTACCTACCGCAGAGCAAAGCTGTGAGCAGCAGTGAGGTTTCGTGGAACAAGGAGCAACCCTGGCCCCGTTCCTTCAGGAAGACAGAGGGGGAAGGGTGGAGGGAACAGAAAAATCCTGAGTATTTCTATTTTAATTAAACTGCCATGGCTGACACTTTCATTTGAATCTACAATGATTCAGATCTGTTGAGTGTTTCAAGCCTAGCTTTCTAGAGATAACCCATAAGCCTCCACAGTCCAGCAGAGAGCTGGGGAAAAAAAGCCTCTTTAACATGCCAAGGAGGATGCCCTTGCTCAGGTTCCTCCCAGACACTGGTCCCGGGTGTAAATCAGGACAAAGGAAGCAGGATCTGCCAGACTGCATCAGAAACGAGATCAGTCCTGCAGTGTGGACAGGGAGCCAAGGAAGGAGTGAGAATCCTACAACAAACAGACAGAAAATGCATCTCCCACTTTTGGCCTCAAGCCAACCTCTAATTTGGAAGTTGGTTAAAATCAAAGTGTGAGGGAGAGACATCAGTTCTGAATACTACTACACAGATACAGCAGTCCCTTTCCAAAACATCAACCAGATTTTGGCCTCAGTGTTTTCCTCTGGCAAGAAGCTCTGGAGACTAAGCCAGGAGCAGATCCTGATCAGAGCTTTAAAGAGAAATAGCAAAGAAAATTCCCATCAACTACCTGGTCTGCTCTGTGCAGGGAAACACAAAGTGAGGCAGCAAAAGCAGCAGTAGCTTCTCAGGAGAAGTACCCCAAGATGACAACTAGGCTACTTAGGACAAACTGTATTTTCCACATTGTCCTGGTACCCTCTCCCTAATTCTTAGCTCATCCCTGGAAAGACATACAACTCTGGGGTTGCCAGGTGATGCACAAGCCTTTGCCCCGAGGAGAACTGCTGCAGGAAAGCACCACCACCCTTCTTCTTCCACAGCCCTGCTGGATACAGTCTATGCCCAGAAGGGCTGCTCTTAAGACTTGCTCCTTGGAGAGCATCTTGCTGAAAATCTCTCTGCCCCAGGCAGGAGAGCAAAACAGAGCCCCTTAGATAAGGCAGAGGCTGCTGCTGTACCTGGGGAGGGAAAAGGCCACACAGAGAAGGCAGAGGCAGTCAGATAGATCCTGTGGTGAGATGGACACAGCTAGTAGGGGCAGCCACAAGCTCTACTCTCTTATAGCACATCCTGCCAGCTGCAGGCTGAAAGCACAATTCTTGCCTCTTGCCATTCCAGCAGTCAAAACTCAGGGCACCTTGGCTGTGGAGAGGCTGCTGCTAAAGCTCGACTTTCTCCTACCTCCTCACACCCATCAGGTTGCTGGGCCAAACAGGAGTGCGGGCAAGACCAAACTGGGTCAAAGCAGGGTCCTGCATGCTGAGCCCACCCCAGCTGTCAGCTCTGGGGAGTACCTGCAGGGCATGAAGGTGAAAACCCCATGTTCCCACCCAAAATGCAGTATTTTATACCCGTGGTTGAACTTTCCAGGAGCCCTCACTGTCTTAACAAGGTTTCCTTTCTCCTGCAGAACCTACAATGATAGCTGTTTCCTGGATTCTCCCCTCTATCCAGAATTAGCAGACGTCCAGTGGTATGGGCAGGAAAAAGCCAAGCCTGGGACTCTAGTGTGAACCCCTGACCTCAAGTTAATCACATCAATGCCATTCTGAGATCACCTCACTGCCTCTCATTTGCCTTACCCAGATGCACTGTCACCCAGCACCAGCTTCAGCTCTAAGCACTTTTCTCACAATGCAATTCAAGGCAACATTTACAGAACGCTGGCCCCGAGACATCCACCACGGCCTGCAGCACAGGCTGCTGCAGGGCCCTCCCACAGCCTGCAGGGCAGCCGTGCAGATGGGCAGCCACCTCTGCAGCCAGACAGCAAGTCAAACGTTTCATTCCTTTGAAACAGGGGAAGCTTTTCAAGGCTACAACAAAGCTAATTGTTCCACGGCATGTAACAGCAGTAAGAGTTCCATGACCTGCGATCTGAAGCCAACAGAGCATTCATTTAAAAGGGGGGGGAGGGCGATTAAAACAGGACAGAGGCTAAGGAAATAACGTCTTAGCCCTGAAACAGTAAAATCCCATCACTTCAGAGATGTGTCAGTCTCACAATGAGACCTGCACTGCCAAAGATCGCCACACATCATTGTCAGGATGACTTTGTTCTGCAAGTTCTAGCCACAAGAACCTCTCTCATTTAACTTAACAGCAGACTCGACCACCTCCTGTAAAACAGCATTTCCTTCTTTGCTTTGAGCCCACCTACAAGCAAGTAAAACAACCCACCGTACTGAAAAACACCCTGGATGTCTGGGCTGGTATCACAGCATCTCTGTCTACAGGCTACTATTAAACTGGACAAACAAGGTTTACAATGGCATTATCTAAACAGGGGCAAGTACTGACAGCAGCCCTGTGGCTGACACAGGTGGCACACAGAGAGGTTGAGGTCACATTGGCTGCTTTTTAGTAGTCTGATGAAGACAGAAATTGCCAAACCTCCTTTCTACAAGCAGAGAGAGCCAATAAATTCTGAGTTCTGCACAGAGCGTTAAGGTGAAGTCCAAGGGAAAGCACATGGCACAGTGAAGCTGCATCACCATATCTGTTCACTCATCTTCCCTCCCTTAGCACCAGTGTAGCAAAGGGCTGGTCAGGGCACAGGCTGTGTGGGAGAACCGGTCTGTCAGGAAGGAAAGGCTCCTCGACAAGCAAGCAGCCACCAGGAGTGAAAGAGAAGCAGCAGAGTGAGGCGTTGGACACGAACGAGAGCTGCCTGCGGACACCAAAAGGGATGGTATGAGAGTCACGGAAGGAGCTGCAAGTTTACACTTACTTTTGAGCAATGCTTTATACATGTCAAGCCATGGAACTTTAAAAGGCCTCAAAGACACTTTTGTACCAAACAAGTGCACAACCTAGGTGGATGTTGAAGCTGGCACGCCTAGCCTTCACTGCGGTGCTATGCTGTTTTTATTGCCACTAGATGGGGGAGGTGCCCAGCCTTCCCCCGTTTGTGCGTGCAAACGATGATTTCCTATGGGAAAGGCATTAAAAGGAACGGCCGGAGGGGGGTTACGCTGTGAAAAGCAGAAACTGAAGTTAGCGATAGTTTAAGACAAAAAAGAGAAGGAAACCCAGTGTGAGAGTGTGTGTGTGTGTGTTCCAAGAGTAACAACAGCGTCTACCAGACAAAGTAGGGCAAAACAAAACACTGACAATTAAACACCACGACTTGGGGGCTGCCAGACCTTTTGGTATTCAGATTGCCAGAAAACTGCATTCCAGGTTGTGAGAGAGAATGAGCAATCAGGCTGGGAAGGACCATGGGCTTTCTAACACTTAGGCGAGTGGCCCACGCCTTCCACAACACATTCTAGGAACGTTTGCTTTGGTTCCCTGTGCCCACCTGCTGAGCTCTGTCTGACATCCTTGGCATGGCAGGGAGGTGGCCTTAGGAAGATGAGGACAGCAAAGCAAAGGCTGCTGTTTGTCCAGGGAAATGCACAGCAGAGCAAGGAGGGAAACCCTTTCATGTTCACACACGTGAAGGGAAAAGGAAAAGGTGCATCCTTTTGTATACTGGCAAGGGGCTTTTGCAGGTAGCCACACAAATCTCCTGCTCCTGGACCTCCAGGTCCACCTGGAGGAGAAAGCACCACAGGAGTACCAACCCCTCTGACAGTACCTGAAGCCTTGTAACCAACCGACTGCTGGAAGGACCAAGAGCGGCAAGATTGCGCCCTGTATCTGGAGGTGCGAGACGCTGTTTTCACCATCTCTTTGTGCTCTGCGGTCTTCCATAGGGGAATTATTTCAAGCTTCTAATTGGATTCTTAGCTGGATAAGAGACAGCACTGATTAGCGACATTTACTGATAAGATTGGGTAGCTAAATTGAAAGGATTAAGGCCCAACCAAATTAAGCAGGAGCAAGTAATTTAGCCCACGGATTTTTAGGGGCTCTGAGCAACTGTCTGTTTTCTTTTTAATTTCCCTGGTAAGTGGTTTTGGGTTGTTTGGTTTAGTTGGTTTGTTGTTTGGGGTTGTTTTGTTCCTGTGTACCTTCTTTAATTAAAAAGAATTCAACAACAGCGGCACTATGAGGCCTCTGGGCACTACAGGAAGAAATATTAATTCCTCCAAGATCAGACCTGCAGTTTTGCAGCAAAGGTTAAAAGGTGGCAGCCCTGAAATTGGTGGCCGGGGAGGGGGGAAACAAACAATAACTGGTTAGCCTGAAGTGCAAACAGGCTGGAGTAGAGGAAAAAAGCTTTCTGGAAACGGATTGAGTTTGGCTTTTGTGTTCTGCTTTTCTGTTCTGCAATCAAGGCACAGGTGAGCAGCCAGTCTGGTAGTAAAGACAGATTAAGTAAAACAGGTTTTACTGTTTAGCTCAATTCAATTAAACACAAATGTACATAAAATGTTAATCATGTGAGATTAACATATTTAAGTATAAGGTGGAGGGGTATATACATAGCTATTCTAGACAAGCACTTGACTACCAACTTCACCCCTCCTGGACTTTTTTATTTTCCAAGGCTTCATCTGCCACCGTGGTGTTCTCAGTCCTGCCTCTGTCCAGCCAGGAGCCAGGGCTGGGAGGCAGGGTTTATTTTTTAATGCTGTTATATGCAGTCGAGTGTTGAAAATGTTGAACCAGTCCAATTTGTTTTCACTCTGTATTAGTTTTAGTTTCAGGCATAGCCAATCCCCATTCAGGTGCTATCAGATGACCAGTTACTGCTTAGTTAACTAGATGTAAAGTTTTACATATATATTAATGTCAATAGTTTTATTACAAGTTGTGTAAAATGGACTCTCTAGTTTAAAGAACAAAAAAAAAGAGGGGGGAAAAATAGGTCTCTCCTGAAATTGATTTTAGAGCATGGAAAATGATTTTACTGGATTCTGTTCAGCTGTAATCAAGGAAAAAGAAAAAAGATGTATGTTGTAGAAAACAGTGCAGAATTAAGAAAGATCTGCTTTTAATTTATTCTTTTTGTATTAAGAATTTGTATAGTTACCTTTACATTTTGCAAAACGGTGTTGTCAACACTTCCTTATTAAAGCATTTTCAAAATGAAGCTTTGCGGTGCTCTGCTCAGCGGCTGCGGCGCCTCGGGAGCACGGACCCTGGCAAACGCACCTCTGCCAGACGGACATCAGCCTCTGGCACACCTCTGTGTGCACAGCTGGATAGGCTTTCCAGGAGGGACCCGCTCCTTGGCTGTCAGGGGTCTGACCACAGGAGACATGAGGCATTCATAGAGTCAAACAATCACCCAGGTTGGAAGAGACCTCCAAGATCATCCAGTCCAACCTAGCACCTGGCCCTATCCAATCAACCAGACCATGGCACTAAGTGCCCCATCCAGTCTTTTCTTCAACACCTCCAGGGATGGCGACTCCACCACCTCCCTGGGCAGCCCATTCCAATGCCAATCACTCTCTGGCAAGAACTTCCTCCTAACATCCAGCCTATACCGCCCCCAGCACAACTTGAGACTGTGTCCCCTTGTTCTGTTGCTGGTTCCCTGGCAGAAGAGACCAACCCCCATCTGGCTACAGCCTCCCTTCAGATAGTTGTAGACAGCAATTCCCTTTAAAATGCCTATACTTCAAAGGTCCTTTGGGATTTGCCCTCCACAGACCCCTGCTTGCTCTATCATGTATTGTCTCAAGCACTGGTCTCAGGGGCCAAGGAGACATCTTGGGCATTAAGACACCTTGTGACGGATGTCCCACTGCAGTACCAGAGTCAGAAACCCTGCACTTACACGAGTTCGATGCTAAGGAGACAGGAGGCCATCAGCAGCAATGCCAAGGTCCCTAGGACAGCCCTGAACACCAGCTCTCACCTTGGCCACTCCTAGGAACTGCCTGCTCCCTGGGTGAAGTTCCTGGAAAAAGCCACCATCTCCTGGTTTAATCTCTCTTGCTAAGGCAACAGCATTGAGACCCCACTCACACACACACAGAGCACTCTAGCTCAGAAGGGTCTATGCCAGCACCTTGGGGTTTGGGAAGCTGCTTCCTTCCTCTCGCCATTTTTCACTCCATGGGCAGCGGAAACCCCTGCAGTCCCCAGCATGCCCTGCACAACAGCAAGGCAGCTCCACATTCTCCCCACACAACTGTGTGCACTTCTCTGCGCCCAGCAGAGCTTTTAACACTTCTTTCTCTTTATGCCCACTGTGCAGAGACCTACCTTCCACTCAGACACCTCTTGTATCACGCACCAAACTCCTCAGCACCACTGGGCATCAACCCAACTACCACCCAAGCATCACTGTGTGGGGAAAAAAACAGTGCAGTAAATCCAAAATAAACCCTTTCTCACAGGCCCCCTTCGAGTACTGCAAGGCCACAATCAGGTCTCTGGGCACCTTCTCCAGGCTGAATAACCCAAATTCTCTCAGCTTTTCCTCACAGGTATACCAGCCCCTTGATCACTTTTGTGACCTCTGTTCCCACTCCAAGAGGTCCATGCTTTTGTTTTCTTGAGGCGCCCAGAGCTGGATACAGCACTTCACAAGGGGCTTCACCAGAGCAGAGGGGCAGAAGCACCTTCCTTGACCTACTGCCCACACTGCTTTTGATGCAGCCCTCAATACAACTGGCTTTCTGGGGTGCAAGGGCACGTTGCTGGCTCATGTCCAGCTTTTCATCCACCAGTACCTTCTTGGCAGAGCTGCTCTCAATCTCTTCATCCCCCAGCCTGTATTGATAGCAAGGATTACCCTGACCCAGGTACTTGGCCTTGTTGAACCTCCTAAGGCTCACAAGGGCCCACTTTAGCTTGTCCAGATCCCTCCGGATGGCTGAAAACCCTCAGGTGTTTCAACTGCACCGCTCAGTCTGGTGTCCTCTGCAAACTTGCAAACTTACATCTAAGGTTCATTCTTTGGGCAAGACTGGATCTATAGGCAGGAGAGGAAGCCAGGTCCTCAATAACAAAAAAAACTGTTCTCCAATACCTCTCAAGAGCCCTTCCAGCAGTGCAAGCCAACAGCAAATCAGGAATTACAAGCATTTAACCACCATGGGGCATGGTCACACCAACACAAGGCAGGGGAGCACCACCTCACACAGCCCCTTCCACCGCCAGGCTAGGGAAGGGCTAGGGGGCTGCAAGTAGGGGCACTGAAGTCTCCAAACCACCCCAGACATCACTATAATGAAGGCATGACTTCATCCTAAGGCTACAAGTCTTGGCATTCAGCTATTTCCGCCCAATGCAAGGAATTATCAGAAATAAACATCTGGCAAAGCCCAGAGGGAAAAGTCTAAATCACTGAACTGAAACGTTCCCTCCCCACAAAACCTGCCAAGCAGTGCAACAGCTGCACCACACCCACTCGTCCCTCACCTCGACTGGGGTGGGTTTGGGATTATTTTGGCTAACAGGCATTATTAACTATTTGATCACGGTCTGCTAGACTGGGGCCATCCACCTGCAACGAGCCTCCAAGCGATGATGCAAAGCAGCTGCTCCAGCAGCATCCCCCACACTCTGGATCCCCCAAGGACCGACGCAGGATCTCATGTGCTGGACAGCTGGAAGCTCTTACACAGATCCACCGTGAGAAAGGGCTGCTTAGTGCCTCGGCTCCCCGTGCAGCACCATTCCACACATAGTGAGGGGATGAAGTTCTTCCACCACGGCATCCTTCCAAGCAGGGCAACTGTCAGCAAGGAGAGACATTGCTTAAATTACATTCTTTCAAACCTGATCAGACCAAAACATTCCAAACCCAAATTCACATCCCTATAGGGGGTGCATCCCTTCTCTGGGTACCATTAAAATTCTCCTCAACAATTAGCTCTGAAGTGGGAGGGAAAAAACCTACCCAATACTATTACAGATGCCCTAAGGACTACAGTTCCTTACAATGCTCTTTAAACCAATGCTACTCACTAGCTGCACTTTCCAGGGAAATCAGAGCTCTTCTAAATGATAATGTTATTGTCCCTCAGATATTTAAAGAGTTCAAAACTAAGGCCAGGAGGAAGATTTAGAAAGCATTCAGGAATTCATCAGAGCGGGGAGAGGGATAAAGTTGCAGTCTTGTAAATGTTTCCTGTTGCAGCAATGGCTGCAAAGAGAATCTGCACAGAGCACTGCAAAAGAATAATCATCACCAGACACCACTACTAATGAAACCCTTCCATGCTCCTGACATCTGCGCAGCTTCTTCCCACAAATCCCACCCCATTCCTCAAAGGTCCCTTCTCAAGCACCAGTGAGGTCTCATCAGCATCTTCTCTATTACTTGTAAACTGTTTAAGCTCTTGACATTTTCTCTCGGGGTCAGACACTCCAAACTGAAATCTCCTGTGTCCCAAAGAGCACTGTGGAATCCAGAGTCCACAGAAATCCCTGAAGTTCCTCTAGACACTCCTCCAAACTCAGTGCCAGCATGAATTCCCCAGAAACACATCTCAGTGCCATGGGACTCTGTAAATACCCACAGGAGATCACAGAATCATAGAACGGTTTGAATTGGAAAGGACCTCCAAAGGTCATCTAGTCCAACCTCCCAGAAGTGAGCAGGGACATCCTCCATTAGATGGGCCACTCTTTCAGAAGAGGACACAGGTTTCCACTCTATGCTTCCAGTCAAGATGAGCAGTCTGACACACCAGTACACCTGGATATTGACAGATGTCTTCAGCAAGTGGTTCTGTTCACATTGTGCCAAGTCTTACCACTGGGCCTACTACTGCAGCAGCTCAAGTCCAGAGCTCACAAGTGCCAGATGAACCAAAAGATGTAGCTGCTGCCTCACTGGAGTGGTAACAGGATACCAGGCTCAACCAACAGCCTGAGTCCAAGCCCAGGTAGTCAGGACCTGACCCCCTGATCCAACCTTCTCCACCCACTCCAGAGGCAGAGAAGCAGACTCTGCATTGGCTCCGCTGGATCTGAGGGGCCAAAGGTGACATGTGGACCACCAGGGATGTGGGTAGTGACAGTCATTAGCAGCCCCTGCAATGACCAACCAGTTGTTTGGAGCTCACTGTAGGTCCTAGAAAGGCCTCCTTAAGAGAAGGACCTGTTCATAGTGCTGCAGAGGTGCTGCTGTTCTTGTAATGAAAAAAAAAGCAGATTATTTCAGTCCAAGACTTTCATCCTGCACCACTGACAAAGCTTCAGCATTTCACTCTTCATGCAGAATTTGACACCATCCTTTCTGGGAGCTTCTTCACCATTTTCATTCAAGATGCACAGTGCTAGAGATACTGTCAGTGGTCATTGGGAGGTCCTAATTATTTTTCTGTGCAATTCCCAGCAGACTGAAATTTTCTCCAGATGTATGGAAATGGGATTTGAAAGCCTCCAGAGCCATTAAGATTACTTCCTCCAAGCTCAGAAGGTTTACATTAAAAATGTCATTACTGAAAAAAAAAACAACCCAACAACCCACAACCAAAAGAAGCCAAATCAGATGCATTTAAGATCAAAACCTCTTTTCACAGAGGCTGGATGTACTTTTCAGCTGAGAAATATATAAACCTCTCTTTTTTTTCCCCTCCTGATAAATACCACATGAAAAGATTAGCTATTAAAGTCTTTGTATTTACAGAAATAACCAAGATTCAGATTCAGCTGCTTCCCTCCAATCATCTCCCCACATGAGTCTCCAAGGGGAAAGGAGCCAAGAAAGCTCCACTGCTGGACTGAGTCTCATCCAAAGCTGTATGGCATGGGAAGCACTTCAGTCTGTACAGTTCCCTGAATACCCAAGTAAAAACATGGGTCATGGTCCTGCTCATAACCCCTTCACCACCCCCCTGCCCTGCTCTAGATCAAAGGTGTTCAGCATGAAGCACAGATCTAAAAATAAATCTCAATAAATGGGGCTTGTAAAAATGAAAACAGGAGAAAATCTGCTGCTTTATGGTGTCTTGCAAAGCTCACTCTAGGATCCTGCTTGTGTTAAAGCACAAACTCTGTCTCCTCAGTCCTCTCTGGGTCCTGGAGATCATGATACGAGTCACGCCTTGGCCGCTGCAGCGCCTCATAACGCGTTGTACTCCACACACTTGGACGGGTCTGTCGGGAAGTGCTTCTGGCAAATGGTCATGAGCCTCTTCAGCCCCTAGGAATTAACAACATGAGGATAATTCTGTAATAAAACTGCAGCTGTCAGACCAATTGAGCAGCCCACATGATTTGTAAGCTTCACCAGAGGGATTCCAGGCAAACGGATGCTATTTTGGGGTTGGGTTATTCAAGTTTGGTTGCTTTTCCAGCTTTTATGAGCCTTCCTGCCTGCAAAGTGCCAAGTTATCTAGAATATATTCTGAGACACAACAGAAGAGACTAGAGACACAGTCCTTCATGACAGACTCACAGTGGTGGACAGTAAGTTACCCATGGGACAGCAATGGGCCCTCATGGCCAAGAAGGCCGATGGTGCCCTGGGGTGCATTAAGAAGATTGTGGCCAGCAGGTCAAGGGATGTTGTCCTTTGCCTCTACTCTGTCCCGGTAAGACCACATCTGGAGTATTGTGTCCAGTTCTGTGTCAGTTCAAGAGGGATAGGGATATGCTAGAGCATCCAGTGGAGGGCTACATTGATGAAAAGACTGGAACATCTGTTTGATGAGGAAAGGCTGAGAGACCTGAGGCAGTTTAGCCTGGAGAAAAGCAGACTGAGAGGAGACCTTATCAATGCCTACAAATATCTGAAGGGTGGGTGCCAAGAAGGTTCCAGTCTCTCTTCAGTGGTGCACTGTAATACGACAAGGAGCTACAGATACAAACTGGAACACAGGAAGTTCCACCTCAACCTGAGGAAAAGCTTCTCTATAGTAAGGGTGATGGAGCACTGGAACAGGCTGCCCAGAGAGGTTGTGGAATCTCCTTCTATGGAGACTTTGAAAATCCACCTGGATGTGTTCCTGTGTGACCTGCCCTAAGCGGTCTTGTTTGGCAGGAGGGTTGGACTCAATCTCCAGAGATCCCTTTCAACCCCTACAATTCTATGATAGTGAAGGATTCCAGTAATGCCTCTTCACCACTACAGGAGAAAATAATACTACCAACAAGGAATGACATTTAAAAGAAACCTTTTGTAGTGCAAAATGCAATTTCTGCCACCAAAGCTGGTGAGGGGCCTGGAACATAAACCCTATGAGGAGAGGCTGAGGGAGCTGGGGGTGATTAGCCTGGAGAAGAAGAGGTTCAGGGGTGACCTCATTGCTGGCTACAACTACCTGAAGGGACATTGTAGACAGGTGGGGGTTGTCTCTTCTGCCAGGCAACGACCAATAGAACAAGGGGACACAGTCTCAAGTTGTGGCGGGGGAAGTATAGGCTGGATGTTGGGAGGAAGTTCTTCACAGAGAGAGTGATTGGCATTGGAATGGGCTGCCCAGGGAGGTGGTGGAGTCACCACCCCTGGAGGTGTTCAGGAAAAGCCTGGATGAGGCACTTAGTGCCACGGTCTAGTTGACTGGATAGGGCTGAGGGATAGGTTGGCCTGGATGATCTTGGAGGTCTCTTCCAACCTGGTTGATTCTATGAAAACAAGCTGC
Source organism: Pogoniulus pusillus (assembly GCF_015220805.1). Lineage (NCBI taxonomy): Eukaryota > Metazoa > Chordata > Aves > Piciformes > Lybiidae > Pogoniulus > Pogoniulus pusillus. Next base: position 39,599,324 of record NC_087267.1, read on the forward strand.
AGAGTTACAAAAGGAACTGAATAATTTCCTGGGAAGAGAGGTCTGAGTATCAGTCTTCCCCATGGTGGTGCCACACCTGACCTACACCATGGAAGCAAACTGAAGTACCTACCAAGAAAAAATGCAGTGTCAACTCTTTGGTTCTTTAAAGGCACTGACTGCCAAAAACCAACATGACAGACACCCTGCGATAGTTTTCTCTCAAGTTTAACACACAAATCAATCACAGAATTGCACAATATTAGGGTTTGGAAGAGACCTCCACAGAAGGAGGACTGCTGAGAGATCAAGCAAAACCTCAGAATGCAGATTTTTCTACTAGAAGAGTGGAAAACAGACACATTTTCAACACAGCTGGACAAGAAGTATTACGGCCACGTTAAGGCCAATAACAATCTTCCTTCCAAGTTCAAACTCCCTCTTTAACACAGGCTAACACTAAAACTGCTTGGTTTAACACAAGCTATTTCAGTCATTAAATACTTCCAGGCAAGTATTACACCAACTGGAAGTCATCTCTGAAGATGTGCAATCCATGTGCTCATTTTCACCTCACAAAACAATTGTCAAATTTAATTAGTTGGCTCTCTATGTGTCTACACACTGATATTTTCTGGGATGATGATATTAAAGCCTATAGCTGAAGAGAAACCAAAGGTTCTACTTGTAGCCCCAGTACAAAGAGACTCAAGGAAGGAGAAATTATATTTTACAAGCAATCTGCTTGCAGATACCTGCAAAAGTTGAAAAGCAATGGGGATCCTTCTGCCACAGCAACAAGATACTGGCAGAACCTGAGCACCACAATGCTGCTCTGGAGGCTTCAGAGTAAAGTTAAAATGTCCTTAACGAAACTGCAACTGGCAAGAGGCAAATATATGTAGCAATACAAGCAAAGAGGACTTGTTCCCTCAGACCTGTTCCACCCACTACCACTGAAACATCAGAGGAGAAAAACACCACTGCTATGAATTCTACAAACAATAGCACTTCATGACACAAGCATGAATATGCACATGAGGAACTGAACCTGGAATTCTGAGTCCACATGTTGAAGAAACACATCTGAAGAATGAATGTACTTTTCCAATTGCAGAAAGAGTCAGAAGGAGTACATTTCATGGTATAAAATTCCACACATGATGATACAACCATGAGTTAAGCAGTGAAGAAGGTCTGGAAAATAAAACATGCCTTCACAGATACTTTAGTGTTCATACAGAATCACAATAGTTAAGACAAAAACATTCATTGGACTTGGTTCCTAACCCAGCACTACAGAGCCTTCAGGTTCAAGATGACCTAACAGCAACTTGTTAGAGGTTGCCTGATCCTATGCTCTTCCCAAACGAAGGCAACTGTTCATTTCTAGGACCTTCTCATAGAATCAACCAGGTTGGAAGAGACCTCCAAGATCATCCAGTCCAACCTAGCACCCAGCCCTAGCCAGTCAACTAGACCATGGCACTAAGTGCCTCATCCAGGCTTTGCTTCAACATCTCCAGGGACGGTGACTCCACCACCTCCCTGGGCAGCCCATTCCAATGCCAATCACTCTCTCTGTGAAGAACTTCCTCCTAACATCCAGTCTATACTTCCCCCGCCACAACCTGAGACTGCATCCCCTTGTTCTGTTGGTCATTGACTGGGAGAAGAGACCAACCCCCACCTGTCTACAATGTCCCTTCAGGTAGTTGTAGACAGCAATGAGGTCACCCCTGAGCCTCCTCTTCTCCAGGCTAATCACCCCCAGCTCCCTCAGCCTCTCCTCATAGGGTTTGTGTTCCAGGCCCCTCACCAGCTTTGTCGCCCTTCTCTGGACACATTCCAGCACCTCAACATCTCTCTTGAACTGAGGGGCCCAGACTGGACACAGTACTCAAGGTGTGGCCTGACCAGTGCTGAGTACAGGGGAAGAATAACCTCCCTCGTCCTACTGGCCACACTGTTCCTGATGCAGGCCAGGATGCCATTGGCTCTCTTGGCCACCTGGGCACACTGCTGCCTCATCTTCAGCCTATTATCTATCGCACTACCTGTCACTATGCAACCAGTGTTCTTCAAAGATCTCCTACCTGGCAAAGCAAGCCTGCTGGATTTCCCGAGCTCCCATTACCTGAATGTACTTCCTTTGAGTCTCGTCGTTGAGAACGTGGGCTACGTGCTTGGAGAAGATCTTTTCGCGCCCGGTTCGCGCGTGGATGCCGACCATGGTGACGCCGATAGGCCAGGGAGCATTTCCAATGGCCATCTGAAGATAGGCATCGTTTGCCTGAAGGGACACAGCGTGTGCACACTCAGCAGAACAGACAGGACATCAAAGCAGAGCCTTTTTGCATTGCCAGATACAACAGCAACAGCTATTCCAGTCTCCCTGAATCAGGTTTCATTGCACAATATTGAACCAATTTTACCACACACTTCCCAAATACACATCGTGGTTACACTGAACACTGAGGGAAGCAAGAACTACAGACAGCACCCACAGCGTGAGGACAGCAAGCACTGGATGAGGAAGTCTAATAGGTTTACTGGGATGTGTGCAACTCAGATTCCAAAAAGCCTTTCTGTTGTCACCTCCTTTGGGTGCAGACTAGATCAAAGTGCCTGGCTGCGAGCTCAACCCACTGCAGTTCTGTGTTCTGTGCACAGAACTGAGACCACCTGGAACATGGGAGCATTCTGGGGCCTGGCAGTGCTCAGGGAGAGAAGTGAACCTCCAGTAAGGCTGAGAACCACCTCTCTATGAAACTGTGTTAGATGAGCACATTTGTAACACTGTTGATGAACAGAGAAACAGCAACACTGAATGAATCTGAAATTTTCTGATCAAGAGAGCAGATCCCATTTCTAAAGCTACAGAAGACAACATTCCTGAGGAAGAACAGGGATAAAACTTGAAGGGACAACGAACAGAAAGAGGGAAAGGAAGAGAAGTACAAAGACTTAAAAAACCTCTGAGAGCAGAGAATCTGGGAGTGAGTGGCCGGGACAGACACACAATAATATGAACACAGCTTCAAGAGGGACTTGGAGCAGGACACTGTCCACTGTCAGCAAGCAGATGTGCGACTCACTGATAGTTCATTTATCATCTCCCACTTAGAGACTGCACAGCAAGCAGCAGTCAAGACCAGTGGCTGCAGTTTCTTCCCCGTTAGCACTGACCAATCTGGGAGGTGAATAATGAACAAGGCAGGGAGTTGCAGGCCCTGGTGAGACTAAACCTGAAGGGATTTAAATCTTCACTTACACGAGGCAGAACCTGAACAGTCTTCAGTACCTACTTGACGACTTAAATGTAGTTTTGTGATGAAACACAATATGTGATCATGCAATTAAAGACCCTTCTGGGACTGTCACCAACAGGGTTAACAATGTTTTAGTGGACAACCTGCATTCTGGCATTTCCTTACTGCCACATGTTGATTTCAAAATTTAAATCTTTTAAGCATTTCATCCAGCAAAGCAGTAAGAATTTGTGGCTGACAGTAGCCACTATGCTGCATGGAGCAGAAAAGCAGTACAACAGCAGACAAAGGAACAAGTCTCTAAGGAAGCAATGCAGAAAAGGATATGAGTACCATTAAAAGCACAAGGCTCGTTAACCTAATTCAAAATCAAACTTCCAAATGTGTACTCAACACATACAAACCCTTCCCCCACCCCCAATCAGTCTGTAAAAAGTTTACATAAAGCCAAGTATCTTTCTTCTGGAGAAGCACAATTGATTAACCCCTGAGATACAGCACATTCCTGCACGCTTGCCACTTTGTTTGGGAAGGTACTGGAAAGGTCATTTCAGCATCATGATGATGACCAAAACAAAACTCCACTATCATGCATCCCACACTCTCAGTCCTACTTCCAAATGATTTGGATTAAACTTTCCTTAGGCCACCTTAAGTTTTTTCAGTACAAAGGCAGGTTTGCTTGCTTATTTGGCAATCACAATCTTCACAAGAATAATGAATACTAGAAACGTAAAGGCAAAATACAGCTCGATTTCCTCTGCAAACACAAGCTGCAGTAACCTCTGAAGGCAGCTACACACAAAATCTAATCCTGCCTTTGATCTTGTGTGCCAAACTACTTCTGCCTCCTGCAGTAAGCAGATTTTGTCCAAAGAACTTTTCATCGATTTACCTCAATCTCACCTGACAGCTAATATGAGTGGAGCCAAAGAAAAGAACAGTGCCTCATAGTCAGTAACATTCTCAATCCCTAATTAATTACTCAACACCCATTACTGTCAATTTAACTCTTCCACTGAACTTTACAATACCAGGCTTCACATACAGAATTCTTCTGCAACTTAGTACAATGATCTCTGAGAAAAATTCCCTTAGTGCTTTCACAGCTCTGCAGTTTCACCAACCTCAGGTGATCTTCATGCAGGCTGTGGATCAAACACTACCTGGAGCCTAACCTTTAACAGACATTTTTAAGGTGTTTTGTGGTTTTTTTGTGTGTATTTCCAGCTATGTATCTTCAAAATGCAAAAAAACAAAAGTGAATGCTGAAGCAATCAACTCAACCTATTAGAAGTACATAGTCCCAACATGCTAGAAGAGTGTAGAAAAACATACCTTCACATATTCTCTTTGCAACATGAACTTAATAATATCTGTTATTGATTCTTTGATGTCTGCAGGAAGTGTCTACAGGAGAAAACAAAACCAGACAGATTTACTGTAGAACAGCAGCTCAGGAAAAACATCTCACTCAGCAGTTATACAAAGTTTAGCACTTGCCCTAGCTTGAGGAGTTTAACAAAGGAACTTATCTTTGTTATTTATAGGAAGCATCTGAAGCAAGAGAGGTTAATTGGTTACACCTCATAGCTAGTGGCAAGACTAAAATATAAACCCAGTTCTCTGTCATCTTTGCAAGCCAATGAACAGGTGATAAATTAAGCAACACCAGGAAAAGAAGTGGGTTGGCAGATTTCACTGATCAAGATAAAAAGGTCAGAACTGGGAGTCTAGACACAAATCCAGACCAACTCACTCATCCTCTCTGCTTCAGTGAAGACAACATTACCTTAGGAAAGATAACTTCTGCTTTCAAAAATGCAAGTGGTCTTACGGTGCATTATAGAATGGCTTAGGTTGGAAGAGATCTCCAAGACCATCTACTCCAACCTCCCTGCCATGGGCAGGGGAACTTCTCAACTACACTTGGCTGCTCAAAGCCTCATCCAACCTGGCATTGAACACCCTCAGGAAGGAGGCATTCACAACCTCCCTGGGAAACCTATTCCAGAGTCTCACCACCCTCACACAGTGAAGAACATCTTTGTAGGATCCAGTCGGAACCTACTCTCCCTCAGACTAAAACCAGTCCCCCTTGTCCTACTGCTAGAGAGAATCACAGAAACATTCAGGTTGGAAAAGCCCCTCAGGATCACCAAGTCCAACCAATAACCCTACTCTACAAGGTTCACCCTATACCATATCCCCAAGTACCACATCCAAACAACTTTTAAACACATCCAAGGTTGGTGACTCGGCCACCTCCCTGGGCAGCCCATTCCAATGCCTGACCACTCTGTCCATGAAAAAGTTATTTCCTAATATCTAGTCTAAGCCCACCCAGCTGCAGCTTGAAGCCATTCCCCCTTGTTCTATCACTATTCGCCTGCGAGAGGAGACCAGCACCAACCTCTCCACGACATCCTTTCAGGCAGCTGTAGGCAGCTATGAGGCCTCCCCTTAGCCTTTTCTTTTTCAAGCTAAACAGCCCCAGCTCCCTCAGTCACTCCTTGTAAGATTTATTCCTTAGGCCCTTACCAGCTCTCTGCACTCTCTCCAGCACCTCAACAGCCCTCTTGTAATGAAGTACCCCAAACTGAACACAATACCTGAGGTGTGGCCAGAGCAGAGTATGAGGGGACAATCACCTCCCTACTCCTGCTGGACACAGCATTTCTAACAGAAGCCAAGAAGCCACTGGCTTTCTTTGCCCCTTAGGCACATTGCTCACTCATATTCAGTTGCTTGTCAATTACTATCCCCAGGTTCCTTTGAGCTAGGCAGTTTTCCAGCCACACTTCCCCAAGCACACTCTTATGAAAAGTCCCCTTCCAGTCTTTCTACAGGATCCCTTCAGGTATTGGAAGGCAGCTCTAAGGTTGCCCCAGACTCCTCTCTTCTCTAGGCTGAACAACCCCAGCTCCCTCAGCCTATCCACATAGCAGAGGTGTTCCAGCCCTGCTCTGGACTTGCTCCACCAGCTCTAGTGGCATTTAAAAGTGACTCACCCTCTTCCGAAGCTTTCTGAAGAGAGGCCTCAGGTATGACTCTGTCTGCTTTTGAGTGGCACTGTTCAGCTTGCCCTGCACGCCCCGTTTCACGTAGTCTTCTCTGGCGTTCAGCTCCTTAGCCCAAACTCCGAGAAGAAACTGCGAGAGGCACGAGTAAATTTATGTCACAGTGCCACCTAGTGACTGCCTCAGCAAAACAGACAGCGACGGTGGTGCAGGCCACCGAGGCAAAACTGTGTGTTCAGAGAAATCTGAATTAAACAGCCAAGAAGCTTCTTGCAGAGGAATAGGAAAGAGGGCTACAAACAACCCTCTTATCATAAAAACGTGCAGGTGAAAGAGGGGCATGCACAGAAAGGACAAGGAAACAACAGCACAGGTATCACTTGTGGGAGGGAGGAGAGGGACATAAAGAGCAGATATCTAAGTAGAACACTGATGCTGTTACAGGGTTACATTCGAGGACACAGCCAAGGAACAGTAAAGACAACAGGGAAAATGCAACACAACAGAAAGTAAACATGACAAATATACCTTCTCTCCACCTGGAAAACCATTTTTGAGCTTTCTTTGCCCAGTCCAAACTACACTCAAATGCCAGTGTACCTCATACACACAAACTGCTGTGACTTTTGATCACCACAATAGGTAGAGAGGGACCAGCTGATTCAAATGAGAGGCAGTACTGGCTTCCTGCCAGGGAACAATTTTCTACTAACCATTTGAACCTGTTTCCTCAGCAAAGCCAGGGAACTTCCTTTAAAATGCTCTTACTTCACACCACACTAGAAGGTGACATTTCATTTCAGCTTGCAGAGCTCCTGGGAAAGGAGGCAGGGATTCTTTGGAAGTGAAAAATTCCATAGCTGTACATACAAGCAACTATACACACAACTGCCTCCATTATCACAAGGAAATCAAAGCCACATTTATTTTGTCTGGAAAAGCAGAACCAGATTTTGAAGAATGCTGCTTTCCCAACAGCTCTTTTCCCAGGTCTAGCAGAAGCCACTATTGTGACTAACCAAGACCGGGGAGTGCCAAGCATTTAAGAAAAACCAAGAAGCTGGAACCATCCCTGCTATTCACAAAATGTATCTATGGGATACCTACAGATAAAAAATAAGTCTGTTACCTTCAAGAACTTTGTTATGATGTCCATGTCATAGTGGTCATCGCCCTGTCCTAAGGATTCTCCCAGAGCCTAGAAGGGGCAAAGAAAAGGAAATTATTTCCACGCTGTCTAGAAGTTTGCCACTACCACAGCAGAGCATGATTTACACCAGGAACTGTAATAAACTCCAGCAGTAATAGGACCACAGAGCCACAGAATGGTTTGTGTTGGAAGGGACATTAAAGATCATCTAGTTCCAACTCCCTGACATGGGCAGGAGCACATTCCACTAGACCAGGTTGCTGAAGGCCTTATTCAAGCTGGCCTTTAACACCTCCAGGCAGAGCACATCTACAACCTCCCTGGGCAACCTGTTCCACTGTCTCACCACCCTCACTGTAAAAGAACTTCTTCCTAATCTCTCCTATTCCAGCTTCAATCCATTCTCCCTCATCCTATCACTACAAACCCTTGTAAAAGGTTCCTCCCCAAGTTTCTTGTAGCCCCCTTCAGGTACTGGAAGGCTGCTCTATATTCTCTCCAGAGCTGCCTTTTCTCCAGGCCGAACAGCCCCAAAGACAAATGCTCACCTAAAGTCTGCTCTTTCATGCCTGTGAAACTCTATTTGCCCCTCTCTCTCAACACTCCCACTCTATCCTGCCCTTCACACAACAGTTCCCCTCATTGTGCTGGGCAGAGAGAGAGAAAGAGTGTAAAGGCTCTGCCTGGCCATTATTGTGTGCATGAAAAACAAGAGAAAAATAGCAGAAGATTGAAGTGCACACACAGCCCAGCCCTGGCTGTGTCACCTGCACAGGACAGTGGCACAAGGGGCATGGGGAGAGACTCTGGCTGTGGGCCCAGCTCTGCCTCATAGAGTGACTGCACACAGACAGGGAGAGCTGCACCAGTGCAACCAGTTTGCACCATTTCACACTAAAAATAACCCTCAGATCTCCTCCCATTTCTTTCTGGTTTGAGTTTCTGAACGGGTACCCAGGCTGAGGTGCTCACAAAAGCCTGAAGTCAGTGTCCTTGAGGAACCTTGTCCCCACATGTCATCCAAAACACTAGTTAGGAAACAGAACAAAACAGCTAAATATGCTGCTGAGATTGACTGATTGAAAACTAAGTCAAGAAACCAATAGGTTTCTTTCTGAAAAGACAATGGAATAGTAATTTTTCATTCATTAACTACTAAATTAGTGGCATAATTAGCAGCTGTCTGACAGGGTAAATGTGGGTGCACTGCATTTTTTTTTTTGTGATCCCCAGAGGCATCAATTAATCCAATCATTTTCTTAAGCTATTTCAATTCTCTGATGTACTGCAGCTTTTTTTTTTTCGTTTCATTTAATTGCAACTGTGAAATGGAAAGAACAAATCTGGAAAAAACAAGTAAGTTCTAAAAATCAAACCCAAACAACCAAACCCACCCAAAAAAAAATAAATCCAATAGTATGTTCTAATACTGTAGCTTCCTGCCAAAACCTCAACACTGTTAAGATAACAGCAATTTTGACAACGTTTTCCCAATAGATGCAGCTGGATTTGTAATCTATTTCCATTCCCCTCACATTTCCTAAGTGAGTTTTACTTTTAAAAGCTTCTAGATCTGGAGCCCAGCTCAGGGTAAGCTTTAATGCTCAAGGGAATGTAAAGTAACACAAAATTAAGACTGCAATGTCTTCAGACTTTTCAGAGAAAGACAACTCTCAAGTATCAAACCAAGCCTAGTACCCCTATGTGCTAGTTTGAAGCCAGCTAGAACGTTTTGGTGAGAAGAACTAGATTACAGGCTGTGAAAGGGAAACAATGGTGATGTCTACTTCACTCATAGGCTTGCTGAGAAGCATAAGAGCAAGAATCCAAACATAGATAAGGGAGTGGCTCTTTGTCCAGACCGTGGGCTGCATTTCTCTCTAACCTCACCCTCTGTCTCTCTGATTAATCCACTTGTTTCCCAACCCCCCTGGCCAACCCTCCATTCTTCCTTGGGGCACAAGGCAACATCTGGGGTAAGGTTGAGAGGTGGGGAAAGGTGGAAGGGTGGTTGGGAGCCCCTCCTGGGGACTCAGGTTTCTGGGAGGGCTGTTGTGTTCCTGTATTACCTTTTACCTTGTATATAAACTGTACATATCCGCTTGTATATTCTGCTAAGCTGTAGATATAAGCTTCATTCAAACTTCCAGAGCCAGCTGAGTCTAGTTTGGGTGATTTCCAGAGTGGAGGGGGCAGGGAACACCCAAACAGGAGACACCTGGGTAACTAACACATCGATAAAATGCAGCTTCACTGCAAGTAGTACCCATTCTGGTACTACAGTTATTTTAAACCAGAATCTCTTGTACTTTAACAAAAATAAAACAAGCAAAACAAAACCAAGCCCCAAGCAAACAAAAGAAACATAAAGAAACCCACACCAAAGACTTTCCAAATAATAATGCACTCATTCAAGCTTTCACATATAAATCAGGTTAATTCTTAAACACCCCTTTGCAGGTATGTTATGGAGATTAATTGATGCAGAGACTTTGAGATTCAGAGTAAAGGCCCTCACAGCTCAAGTGAATGTGCTCTTCACAGCTTTACTCTAAGATGCCAGGTGCTGAACACCTTTCATGGCACACAAACACCATGGTCTTCTTTCAGAACATAGTGGCTATAAGCACTGAAGTTTCTGGCCTACATTATCTCTGTGATTCTTTCATGTTCTTTGATCTGCCATATTCTGATGTCCTCTTTTTTTGTCTTAGATATCTGTTTCTGTGTCAAACATTTTTTCTGTGTGTCTATTTCTCAGAATACACTATTCTTGCATGGCAGAAATTCATCAGTGCAAAGCTTATTAACCTCTCCAATGCTCACTGGAACAACTTTAGAATTTATGACTAGTCAGTGTGTTTGTATTACATTCTCTACTACAAACTTGCCTGCAGAGGGAATCTTAGAATCAAGCAGGTTGGAAGAGACCTCTAAGATCATCCAGTCCAACCTATCACCCAGCCCTATCCAATCAACTAGACCACAGCACTAAGTGCCTCATCCAGGTGTGGGCTGGACTTCCAAGGGTCATCTAGTCCAAACCACCTACATTGACAGCAGGGACATCCTCCACTAGATCAGGTTGCCCAGAGCCTTGTTGATCCTGACATTGAGTCAGGCCCATCTCCAGGGATGGGGCCTCAGCTACCTCCCTGGGCAACCTGTTCTAGAGTTTCACTATTCTCATAGTAAAGAACTTGTTCCTAACCTGCAATCTAAATCTTTTCTCATTCCAAAACATTTCCTTGTCCTACTACTGCAGGCCTTTGGAAACAGTTCCTCTGCAGCCTTCTTGTAGACCCTCTTCAGGTACTAGGAGGCTGCTACTAAGTCTCTCCAGTGCCTTCTCTTCTCCAGGCCTTGCAGACAACTCCTGCCTCCTTTTTGGTGAGATGTTGTAAAGAAGAACCCCTTGAGTTTTCATGTCTACAGAGCGACTCAAGGCTTGGAAACCTAAATTTTCTAGTAGAGCCTATTTAAGGATGCTTTGAATGCTCAAATTAGTTTGTTGAAATCAAGATAACTATAACATTGTCTACACAATCCTGAAGATCTCACAACATACTCCATCTAAAACCCCTCAATTAAAATTTACCCATCACATACTTCCAGTTCTTCAATAGTAGTATTCTCCTCATGGACTTTCAAGTCATTCTGTGACTCATCATCTCCTGCTTCTTGTCCACCTACAATTTCATTCAGATACTGCTGGTCAATCTTGTCCAGAGCAGCCTTCAGGTCATTTCTCAGGCCCTAGAAATAAGCAAGACATTTTTGATTTGCAGAAATACTCAAGTAAATAAGAGCAGTTCAGCACTGTCACTCTCAGCATCTAAGTTCTGTTTAAGAAACAACAAGCTCTGTAGAATTTTAGTTATATAAATTCAGTTTAGTTTACAAGGGGTTAGTTTTGTCATCTGAATTTTACACTCAAGAAACACTTTGTGGATTGCTTCAACACTTAAAAAGCAGGTCCATGAACTTCTGCAATGTTCACACCTACCAAAAAGATCTTTTAACAGATTTTCTCCAGAAAACCATGGAGGACTGAACCAACTTCTAGGACTTTCTTCATGGCATTTTTTAAAATGTAATGCACTAACCCACCACAAAACAAACAGAAAACAGATCATAAGAATCACCAGCTCTACAATTCTTCACACCTGCCCTGAGCAAAGCTATAAATAAGGTAAGTACTCAGTACTATCACCTAAAACATTTCATGGAATCATAGAATGGTTTGGGTTGGAAGGCACCTCCGAAGGTCATCTAATCCAACCCTCTTTGCAGTAAGCAGGGACATCCCTAACTAGATCAGGTTGCCCAGAGCCATGTCAAGCCTGACCTTGAGTATCTCCAAGGAAGGGGCCTCAATCACCATCCTGGGCAACCCATTCCAGTGTTCCACCACCATCATGGTAAAGAACTTGTTCCAAGCATCCAATCTAAATCTTCTCTCCTCTAGTATTAAACCACTGCCCCTTGTCCTATCACTACAGGCCTTTGTAAACAGTCTCTCTACATCCTTCTTGTAGGACCCCTTCATTTAAGTAGTTTCCTTTTATAACCAATTACCAATGACTTAAACATAGCAGAACACTTTATGTAGATTAAGTGCTTAAAATCCCCTATTCTAGAGCAGGTGATTCAAAAGTAGAATCAATTTCAAAACATATATATATGGTTTCAAACTGATGCTACTTTATTTTATGGGACTTTTTAGGCTATCAGGTAGTGACAGGACTAAGGGGAACGGAGCAAAGCTGGAGGTGGGGAGATTCGAACTGCACGTGAGGAGGAAGTTTTTGCCTCTTTAGCTGGAGTGGAAATAGTGCTGGAGTACCACTGTACCAGGTTGACAAATGTTTTCCTAAGTTTGAACTAGAAGCTTTCTTGCAAACCACCTACTCTCTTTGCTGAATTGAGGTGGGCTGGAGCCAGCTGGTACTGACCCAGGGAACCAGTGCGCCAGGTCAAACCAAGAGATGTTCTGTTTCAGCAGAGGCTGGAGCAGATCATACAACTCAGCTCCTCTTCTCCTTATTCACCTCCTAGAGCAAAAACTTCCAGTATCTGAAGGAGCCCTACAAAAAAGCTGGGGAGGGACTTTTTAGGCTATCAGGGAGTGACAGGACTAAGGGGAGTGGAGCAAAGCTGGAGGTGGGGAGATTCAGACTGGACATGAGGAGGAAGTTCTTCATCATGAGAGTGTTGAGAGCCTGGAATAGGTTGCTCAGGGAGGTGGTTGAGGCCCTATCCCTGGAGCTGTTTAAGGCCAAGCTGGATGAGGCTGTGGGCAGCCTGATTTAGGGTAGGGTGTCCCTGCCCATGGCAGAGGGGTTGGAACTAGATGATTCTTGTGGTCTCTTCCAACCCTGACTGATTCTATGATTTTTTATATGTAATTAAAATGTTAAAAGTTGCTTTTAAATAGAACAAGAAATTCAGTTTAGTCACAGACAGAGGACTTGAATTCATATCTTGAGGCATAAAATATAAAGCTCTATAAAGGACTATTATATTTTTCACTCTAAGATAAAGCCAGCCACTCCACCGGGAATAGATATGCAACAGTTATTTCCCCTCTTCCATCATCATCCTTGTCTGGAATGTTCCTATTAATCATTTAACAGTCTAAAACTGTCTGAACCACAAACTAGTTACAGTGATTATCTATTTTAAGCAACATACAGCAACAGGAGCAACACAAGCACAATAAAACACAAAAATTCACCACAGTATTACTCATGACCCACTATTTCCCAATACTCCTACTAGTGTTGTCAGTGTCATGGGAGGGGAAGCTTTCATGAGGAGATTTTTTTCTTTGTACATTTAAATCTGTTCATTTTTTTCCCCTAAAAGACTTGAAGAGGAAAAGGGTTTCCTCTTCCAGGCAGTCCCAGCAAAAGAGATTTCAAACACTTCAGCTCGACACAAATCAAGGAAGAAAATCCCAACTGTCTCTCTCTTAAGTTGGGCTGCAGATTTGGTTAACAGCAAAATAAATCTCAGTGCATTTCCTCACTCAACTAACTGATTTATTCTTTTTCTCTTCAGAATCAACTATGGTATTTTTTAGCCATTTTTAAAAATTGACAGCTACTTTAAAAGGGAAGGAAATGAAGCTTCCATAACAAGATACAGTGCTGGAATTAAGGAATCTGAAAAAGCATCTACATACCAGAAAGACACAATGCAGTCCTTCTCTTACTTACCTGAACCTTCTCAGGAATGCATATAAATCACGAATGCAGGACAGTTTTAACAGCAAATGACTGTCTTCTCTGCTGGTATAGGAGCAGGTGACAGCAAAGGCTGGGCCATCACTGCCACCCAGAGGTCCCTTTTTCAACTGAAAAGGGCATAAAAGGTTTCTATGGGGAACTATCTAGCATAAGGAATTGTAATTGTGTACAAACCTACATCACTGGACATACTTTCTCAGGCAATGCAGGAGATGGAGCAATTATTTTTCTGTACTATCTCTCCCTCCCGAAAATTAACAGTTTTCTGCAACTTCTCCAATGCCTTCACTGGGTTATCTCACTGCAAATAAACAGCTCACAGCTAGCCAGTCTTACCTTGTTCACTTCGGGTGCAAGGATTTCTATCTTCCTCAGACGCTGAAATGCATCATAATCTGTTTCCCCAAACAGCCTGATGGGCTCACCTCTCTCTCGTAACCTCCTGATAACCTGGAAAGAATCAAAGCACTCCCTTACACAAAACTCCTAAAGGAAGCAGAATAAAATCCTGAGTGACAGATTTATTTACTTTGCTTAGAATAACACACTGAGCCAGACTGGAGAGGAAATGGCAGTATTTTAAGCAGCAGAAAAATGTTCCAGACACTTTACAACCTAAATATAAAATTCCCACAGTATTTCAGCAAAAGGTCATTCCAAATGCTACCAATCTCGATTTTGCCTTAAACCTCAAGTCGTTTGGTAAAGCCTAACTTCTTCCTGCTGTGTCTCAACAAAGACACAATAATCACCCCTCCTGTAGAGTTCAAAAACTGTTTAAAAAAAAAATCACAAAAGAACTTGACAGTAATTTCACTCACCTACTTGTCCAGGGCAATAAAAATACTCCCTAACTAGGCTGTAGGTTGTCCCATCTGATCTACACGACTAATTTGCTGAAAATTCTCATCCTTAAGCATTTGGCAAGTATTAAGTCCCATAATCTAGGGTGATAGTTACTCTAAGACTAAGTGTAACAGAGGTGTAACATCCTTCCTTGGCCAATTTGCAAAGTCAAGGGCAAAGCCAAAACTTTATTCTCCTAACTCCTTGTCACATGCATTGCTTCTTAATCTCTTTATGCTTACCGTAATTACCATCAACAATACACTTACTGTTATGTAAACCAACACACAATGCTTTGGTGATCAAGAGATGGGCTTTCCCTTCACTTTATGTCACCACTTCATTATTCCAACAGGCTGGCTGGACAACAAGAAACTAAATCAATTGAGACACTATTTACTCAAGTGTCCTGTTGGCAAATGTGTTACAAAACATATTTTGTGTCTTGACTTGGAAGTGTGTTACAAAACCAAGGTGGGTAGAGGGCTGGCACAGCAAGACCTAAACTTCAACCAAAATATGCACCCAAGTAGACCAAAAGCAGTGAGTAGTTGATTGTTACACAGGACATGCAGCCCAAAACTCAAACCAAGCATAAAACCAGCAGTCTACATCACAAGTCCTGTCATATAGTCCTGTGGAAAAAAGGTAAGCATCTCACAAAACTAAAGAGATGTGTGACATCCTTGGATGAGCTCAGCTGTGAATTTCAGTTTTTCCAAGATTAGAAATTATTCTGTACTTCTGAACTTCCTGATTGTCCTCTTCTTTAGGGTATAGATGTGTTTGCAAGCCCTCATTCACAGAGGCATTATTACCCTTAGGAAGGACAAAGAAGACACCAGCTGCTCTGGCTTCAGGACTTCTTCTTCTATAAATCAAGGTGAACTGACAAAACAACTTATTTTCCAATTATGGGTTCAAACCAATGAGGAACAAAGAAAAGAAGCTGGAGGGAAAAAATTCTTGAAAAAAAATCAGCAGGCCATCTTCAGTGTTACCCAAGGATAATATTCAGGGTACTATTTTAGAAGTCACCTGAAAGAGCCATAAAACGTTACAGAACACCTATGCAAATTCACATGACAACAGGGCATCTGGACCTCCCTATGGATACAATTGGACAGCAGATCCTTAACGAGCAAAAATGATCATTAATTGTTGATTGTAAAAATGGAGGCTTACTGTTTGTACTGCCATAAACAGTACACTTCACTGGAAAAAGCTCTGACAAGAAATTCCAGATGGATTTGCTGTAAACCCAAGTGCTCCATTTATGCTGAGGGACTTTACCTCCTGTCTGGAAAGGGTCATCGGTAATTTTTCTTCTGCCAGTTCAAGTTCCAGCACTGGATTGGATGAAGTCAGCGGTTTCTCCTCCTCCTCTTGCTGCTGTACCTATATTCAACAGACATAGTTAGTAGTGTGCCAGTGGAAATAAGCCCATATATTTATAGCAGTGTAAAGATCCAGGAACTCCAGAACACAGATTGTAATAGAACAATACAAACTTCCAAGTAGTGTAGTTTTTATTGTCTAGAATTGAATTTTACAGAACAAAAAGGCTTTTAAAAGTATCAGTATTTAAATAGCAGTTCTGTATGTGGCAGGAAGCAGTCTCCACAGCAAATGGAAACAATTGCTAAAGTCTGGCAATCACTTCAGCAGGCAGATGTCAGCACTAGTGCCAAAAACAACAGATCCACCCTCTGCCTGTTGATTCCTGCCCTTGCCGTATCCTCCTTACCCATGCAAAAGCATCTGCATCGCTGTGTGATGAACCAGATGGGGGAAATGATTCAAACAGAAAATAAGCTGGCAAACACAAAGAAAGGTGCTCTTCCCAGCCAACTCATCCTCCTCATCCAGCTCACCAGGCATAGCACATGCACAGACACAAAGTAGAAATGAAAACCCAAGGGCAGGGAGACAGCAGGGCTGCTTCTTTACTGTCCATGTAAGTGTTTATTACCTACAGTATTAGTAAGCAGAGCACAGGTTTTGAGAGGTGCTTTCTAAGGTAATGCATCTTTCTAACAAGCTTGGCATAGTTTCTTGTGGGTTAAAAAAGACACTTCTGAGTCCTCATAGGGATAGGATCTCATTAACAACTCCGCTTAATCTAAAATAAGGTCTCTGAATCAAACAGAGCTTTCCTTCTTCATTACTCAATATTTTAATAATGCAAAACAACTCTTTGATCAAAGTAACTTTGAGACAGCTGTCATGTAACTACAGTTCCCTCTATAAGCTCAGATTTGACACTTCTGACAGCATGAGCAGATTGCTGTTGGTGGTATTCCTGTAATATGGAAACACTTCCAGTACTTGCATCTTGTTTTTCCTAGAATCCTTATTTCCTCTCCATACTTCCTAGAAGGGAAACCCTCCGCTTAACCCTAAAGCACCCTGTAGCACTCTGTGCACGGGCAGTGAGTTGTCATTTCCAGTCTCTGCTTGGGCTGATCAGTTTGGTGAACACATTAGACAGAATTTTCTAAAGAAGCTTTCCTATTCTTTCAGGTCAGTGGGCCAGTCCTACACTCCAGTGTCAGTGTGACTCCCTGTGGCTATAAAGATCCACTTCTGCAGCTCCAGCTAAAGGATTCAGCCACAAACCTATACTCAATGCTACGCTAACATACACAGGAATCAGCCCTACAACAACAGGTGTTTGGAACAAGCAAGGAGAAGACAATCAAATAAAGGCTTAACACAGAGGGAGGGGAAAACTAAAACTTCCATAAATGCAGGAAAGGGGGAATTGAGAGAGGACAGAAAACATGGAAGAAGTGTGTAAATATATGCATACAAAAAGAAATACAAGCCCATGGCAGAAGGATACATACACATTTTAACTTACAAACATTCTTGAAATCAATCATAAAGAGACAGCAGCATTGGGGGGAAAAGATTTGATCCATTCTGTCAGCTGGACTCCACGTTACAAGCAATATCTTTACAACAGTTATTTTGGTTTTCAAGCAAGTCAAATTATTACAGCTTATTAAGTCTAAGAAAAACAAACCCACAGTTCAATTTAAAAAGAAATCAGTTTATGTTCTATATCTTATTAATGCAGTAAAAATCAAATACAGAAATCTGGGAGGCTCTAAGAAGGTATTAAATTTAAAGCAGCAACTTATTTTAAAACCATTATCAGGGTTAAGTTTCAAACCAAAACTGGCACTGCAGCAGCACAGACAACAGCATTTTAACCACCACATAAGGTTCTGGAGAATTGAAGCTAATGCTCAGAAAGCATCACGTAGTCATTTCCACTTGGAAGAATGACTGGATTCACAGAACATTTTCTCATGACTACATGCTGCAAGATTCAATAATCTTTTTGGCACTGGTGTTCAAATATTCCACAAACAGATCAAGGTTTCAGAATAAGTCACTAACTGGGTAAAGTTCAATTGAAAACAAAGCTCTTATTTGTGCCTATAAACAGCACAAGATTACAAGCCTCTATCTTCTACAGGGGAATGCAGACCCCCCTCCCATACACATACAATCAGGCAGGCAGGCACACACACTTGTGAAAAAAACAACATTCTTTCCATTTCAGTAAACTACTGTTTTGACACTGCTACCAGGCAGTCAAAGCCTTCCAGATCACTCATTTGTGGCAATATGTACCCTAGGTTTCCAATTGTTTTGTAATATTTTGTCAGCAAACAAACAAATGCTGTTGTTGCAGCCTTTCAGTGCCTGAGAGTTGATGGCTAAAACCCAAATATAAATGTACGGGATGTTAAAGTTGGCAGATCTTTTACACATGCATCCATACCATACTGATTTCTTTTGGGCATTTTGACAAGACCATGAAAATTATCTGCATGGATAAAATTATCCAAGTGTATCCACCTTTTTCCCAAAAAGGGGGTGGGGGAAGGTGGCTATATCAGATTCAGTGTTCATGCCTAACAGCACAATTTTAAAAGAAAAGAAGACAAGCTTTGATCCCAAGCCACTTCATGCTTTCCACACAAAAAAACCCAAAGAAAACCCACCCCAAAATAACACAAACAAACAACCTCCCCCCCCCCAAAAAAAAATCAACAAAACCAACCAACAAACAAACAAAAATAAAAGCCAAACCATAACACAAACTTAAGTAGCTGTATGTCATGCACATCTTTTCCTGCATTGCAAAGGGGTTTGGAAACTCATACCTCTCCAGATGGCTTCTCATTTACAGGCTAATGTATAACATTAACAGATTGAACAAAGAACAATTACCATTAAGAACATTTATATTGTTGAGAATAAAATGTAGACTTCAAAATAAACATACCAATTCCTGGAAGAACAATTACCATACCTTGTAACCACATCTCTGAAAGTAAGCCTCCTCCTCTTTTTTAGCTAACTCGCTCCGTTTGAAGTACTTCTTGTTGCCCTAAAAGAGAGGAAAACTGTTAACAGTTTACAGCTCTGCATGCTTGGACAAAAGTGTCTCAAATCTCCTTCCTTGATTTGGTGAATTCAGCTGCATCTTTTCACAGAGATAGCTATGTTGTCGTGGAAAGCAATCTAATTAGAAGTACCTCTGAAAATCAGCAATACAGAATGACTTTGCAGCACATAACACAGAATTACAGAACCTCAGAGCCTGGAAAGGACCTCCAGAGATCATCAAGTCCAACCTCTCTGCCAGAACACAACCTCCTATACCAGATCACACCAGAACACCCTATCTGCCCCTTTTACACTCCAACCAGCCCATTTTGCCCCTTTTTCCTCCCATAACCCCAGAGCACCTAGGCTGTGCTGGAGTTTCCTCCTACCCCAGGTGTGGCCAATTTGACCTCCCTGCTCACTCCCCTTTTTAATCCCCCCTAAGAAAGGCTGTGCCCAGCTGGGCAGAGGGATCCTTCTCCTGTCATCACTGGTAAGTCCCTATGGTGCACATTGGGTGAACAGGAAGGGGACAAAGGTTAGGGGGCCTGGTGGCTCCCTAGTTAAGCAGACTAGAGAGTTGATGGTCCTCTAACATCATCCATGGGTGCTGGCTGGGCCTCCTTACTTAGGCTCCTCTCTGTTTAGCTGCTTCTTTCTGCTCACTTGTAAAGCTGTAAAAAGGGCAGGACTAAATCCAGGTCTGATCATCTGGTTGTCCAGAATCACAGAACACTAGAGGCTGGAAGAGACCTCCAGAGATCATCAAGTCCAATCCCCCTGCCAAGGCAGTATCCTCTACGGTAGTACACACAGGAATGCACCCCAGCACGTTTTTTTATGTCTCCAAAGAAGGAGACTCCACAACATCTCTAGGCAGCCTGTTACAGTGCTCCATCACCTTCACTGTAAAGAAGTTTCTCCTCATGTTGAGGTGAAACCTTATGTGTCCCAATTTGCAGCTGCTGCTCCTTGTCTTACTGCTGCTGACCACCAAGAAGAGATTGCCCCCATCCACTTAAACCCACCCTTCAGGTAATTGTACACAAGGGTAAGTTCTCTTTTCAGCCTTCTCTTCTCCAGACTAAACAGCCCCCAGATTTCTCAGTCTCTCTTCACAAGGGAGATGCCCAGTCATCCTCATGGCTCTCTACTGGACCCTCTCCAACAGGTCCCTGTCTCTCTTGAATTGGGGAGCCCAAAACTGAACGCAGTATTCCAGGTTTGGTCTCACCAGGGCAGACTAGAGGGGGACAAGAACCTCCCTAGACCTGCTGGATACACTTTTCCTGATGCACCCCAGGGTGCCACTGGCTCTCCTGGCCACAAGAGCACATTGTTGCCCCATGGAGAACTTGCTGCCCACCAGGACTATGAGGTCTTTCTCCATGGAGCTGCTTTCCAGCAGAGCAGCCCCCAACCTGTACTGGTGCCTGTTGCTATTCCTCCCCAGATGCAGGACATACAAGCAGACCTAAAAGTACAATGTGTTCAACAGTGTATATATATAAAGCACCTATCACAGCATCAGTAAATATTATTTGGAATGACTCTGACAGCTGAGGTAAGAACAGGACTCAGCTGGTCAGTATCTTAGCAGTTCAGCATCCAATCAATTCTAAAACAGATTAAAAAAGCCACAAGACTTTGCTGCCAGCCTGGCTACTGTTTAATACTGCTACTCCATCAGAGCTGGAGAGAGAGCTACTGCGAATAGCAACACTTTGCAGCTGACTCTTCCACCTGTGCTACAGAAAAACACAGGTGTTGCAGAGGGGCAGCAGAACACAAAGGCTGAGATCCCTCACCAATCAAGCAGGAGCTTGTTACTGCAAGCCTTCACTGCAGATGTGCACAACCAGGCCCAGGTTAGGGGCCAGGAAAGTTGCTTAAACCAGATAAAACAGGGCATTTCATGTTAAATAAGTAGGAGAAATCACCTTTGTACAAAACACTCTGCAAGCTTGCTTGATGCACCTATGTAGAAACGTGTTTGGTAAGACCTTCCAGGCACACAAACGATGGCAACTGTGGTCACCCCGAAGCACCTCACTTAAGTAACTGTTACTGCTTTGTACTTTGCCTGCTTGATCTACAACAGCCTCAAAACGCAGCCCCCTACTTCAACTACTAAAGGCAAAACCTAAAGTCAGACACCCATACAAGCCCTCTGCTTTAATCGTGTTTTTTAAGCCAGCACACACACACACACCCCTGCTATGAACAGAGTGCAGCAGTAATGCGACAAGGGAACACAGGGTGCCCCAGAGGGCAATTTTTTCTCATCTCAGTACCTGAAATAACTAACTAAAACAGTTCCAAAAGACAGAGGCACACAGCAAGACCCTGGAGCCAGCCGCTTCTGTACTGTCAACCTCAAACGCCTCCTGGTTTCTCCCCTGATCCCACTCCTGGCTACTCCTACTCCTCTTCCCCAAATCCTCAACCAGGCCGCTCGTGATTCTCCCAAACCTTATCCGAGACAGCCTCTGACCCTCCTGAAGCCCACCCTGGGCAATTCTGGATCCCCTTACCCAGGTTCCTACCCTAGTACCTTTCCTCTCCCCTCCGCCAGCCCCATCCTGGGCCACTCCCGCTCCGAGCCTTCGCTTTAGGCCGTCCTCACCGCATTCCCCCGGGCCCCCACCCCCAGCGGCTTCCGGTGCCGGTCCCGGCCGCCCTCACCCCCACAAGCTCCTTCTCCTCCAGCTGCTGCCGCTTGCGGCTGATCTCCCCTTTCAGGATGTCCATGGCACCCCAGGCCTCCGCAGCCACCGCCGCCGGAACCGGGGAGCAAAAACAGCAGCGTCACTTCCCGGCGGCAGCGGCGCACGGCCGGGACAGCGCCCTCTGGTGGCTGCGACACGGCCAGGACAGCGCCCTCTGGTGGCTGCGACACGGCCGGGACAGCGCCCTCTGGTGGCTGGGAGGAGCGCGGAGGGCGCGCATGTGGCGTGTGCTCAGGCTGTGCGGCTGCGCGGCGGTGTGCGGCGCAGTGCCTGTGCCTGTGCGCAGCTGGGGCGGCTCAGCTGCCCCGGGCGGAGCGGGCGGCTGGGCACTGACACGGGGGAGAGCAAGAGAATCACAGAATCAGTCAGGATTGGAAGGGACCATAGGGATCAGCCAGTTCCACCCCCGTGCCATGGGCAGGGACGCCCTCCCCTAGGTCAGGCTGGCCAGAGCCACCTCCAGCCTGGCCTGAAACACCTCCAGCTGAAACACCACCATGAGTGGTGAGAGCCTGGAATGGGTTGCCCAGGGAGGTGGTTGGGGCCCCATCCCTGGAGGTGTTTCAGGCCAGGCTGGATGAGGCTGTGGGCAGCCTGATCTAGGGTAGGGTGTCCCTGCCCATGGCAGGGGGCTTGGAACTGAATGATCCTGGTGGTCCCTTCCAACCCTGACTGATTCTATGATTCTATGGTGGGTGAACAACTTCCTCCTCACATCCAGACTGAATCTCCCCACCTCCAACTTTGCTCCATTTCCCCTGGTCCTCTCACTCCCTGATAGCCTAAAAAGTCCCTCCCTGGCTTTTTTGTAGGCCCCCTTCAGATCCTGAAAGGCCACAAGATGGTCACCTGGGAACCTCTTCCAGACTGAACAGCCCCAACTCTTTTCAGTCTGTCCTCCTAGCAGAGCTGCTCCAGCCCTCTGATTATCCTCGTGGCCCTTCTCTGGACATGCTCCATCATCTCCACATCCCTCTTGGAGTAGGGGCTCCCGAACTGGATGCAGTACTCCCAAGTGGGGTCTCACCAGAGTGCAGTAGAGGGGGAGAATCACCTCCCTGGACCTGCTGGCCACACTTCTCCTGATGCAGCCCAGGATCTTGTTGGCTTTCTGGGCTCCAAGTGCACACTGCTGGCTCATGTCTTCTTGTCCACCAGCACCCTCATGTCCTTCTCCTCAGGGCTGCTCTCCAGCCAGTCACTACCCAGCCTGGATTTGTGCTTGGGATTGCCTCTACCCAGATGCAGGACCCTGCACTTGGCTGGTTGCTGGCCCCGAGAATGGCACAGTGCGTGTCAGTCTCTTTTCCCAAGGAGCAAGTGATAAGAGGAAACAGCCTCAAGTTGCACCAGAGGAGGTTTAGGTTGAACATTGTGAAACATTCCTTCACCAAAAGGATCAGGCATTGGCACAGGCTGCCCAGGAAAGTGGTTGAGTCACCATCCCTGAAGGTATTTAAAAGAGGTGCAGGTGTGGTGCTGAGAGCTGTGGTTTATTGATGGACTTGGCAGTGCTGGATTAACATTTGGAATCAATCTTAAAGGTCTTTCACTGCCTAAATGGTCCTGTGAGTCTATGTGTCTGATTGCTGGCCCCAAGGGGCATGTGGGTCCAGTCACCTGAGGGTGCAGCAGCCACAGAGGTGGTGTTTGCTGCTGCTTCCAGTGTGGGTGTGCCTCTGCCACCAGCCAGTTCACCCTGTAAGGCTTAACAACACCACAAGAGTAATCAGAACAGTTTCACTGACTCCAGGATGCCCTCACGTGAAACTACACCAAAGAACAGTGGGGAGCTCAACTGCAGGGTGCTTGCAAGAACCTTGCACCTTCTCCTGGTGCAGGTATTAAATCACCCAAGAGATGTGGAAGGTTTACATTTCCTGTCCTCTGTGTACCTAACCCTGTGTTGGGATTTAAGTGTGAATCCTGGTTTCTGCTTTCTCTAGGCCTAGAGGACTGAGGTAGCTCATGGGTACTGAGTAGTGTATATATCCTGGAAGTAAAAACTACTCTCTTTGTTAGCTTGTGTTCTTGTCACCAGGTGTACAGCATTTGCAACACAGGTAACAGCACAAAGAGAGTGCTTATTTACCTGGTTTCGTCCAGCAGTTTCTATGCTGTGGCTTGTAAAGGCCAAGAGGTCCAGGAAACAATCTGAAGAATTGCTAAGAACAACTGTTTCTCCTATGCTTAAATTCTTCAGGGCTACACCTTCACTAAAAACAAAGGCCACCAAACAGCAAAGGATGAAAGTCGCTGTAACTTCAGCTCCTCTGTTTTGTTTAGGAGTGGCCTGGCTGGTGGCAGCACCTCTGGTTCCTCAAGCCTTACACTACAGAACAGGACAGCTCCTGCATCCCTCACCAACTAGGTCCTCCCAGACCTTTCCTTTGCCTTTACCTATCATAAGCTCCATTGCCTTAGCAGCTGTTCTAGAAGGTTGTAACCACAGCTGGCTTTTCACCTACATTAGATAATCTGAGCTACACACTGGCTTTTTCTTGCAGAAAATGGCCCGTCGTTTCAAGGGTGTTGTTTGAACTCACACTGGAGGGGTATGGTACTTCAGGCTTGAACACAATGGCTTTGCAACGAGGAAGGAGGAACAGACCTCTGATGACTTTTTGTAAGTCTTCTAAAATACAATTGTGTCACATCTGATGGTGAAAGGATCTGAAAAGGTCTTGATAGAAAGGCCCAGGAGGATGTGCCCATACTCGGGTAAGGACATCAATCAGCAAGCTGCAGGAGTACTCTGCAGTGGACTTTATAACAAGCAAATCCAGATGCTTGAGCCTGAGTGCCAGCTGTCCTCCTCAATTAACTGTAGTGTAGATGTAGCCTGAGACCTTGTTTGATTTCCTGCTCTGGTTTGATGTCGTCTCAATTAAAGCCAGTATAAAAAGAAGGACAAAAGCCAACTCACACACAGTGTTTACAAGAATGATACAATTACTGTGATGTAACACCTAGACTAAAGATCTACCAGCTTATAAAAATGAAAACAAACCAGGAAGGTGGCAAGGAGGAATATGATAGACAAGGAAAGCAGATGAACTCTTTATGCTGGTAAACCAGTTCTGGACAGGTTTGAAATCAATGCTGTGCCTCTAAAAGGTGTCTAAAAGTTCACTAATGATGACACCACACCATCTTCCATAATTGATGTGTTGCCCTTTTCCAGTACTCCTGGTTCTGTGCTCTCCAAGTCAAAGCATCCTTTAAAGATCCAGACAGTTGTTTTGTCCTGTGGGAAAAAGGGGCAATCTACAAAACACATCAGCCCCCAAGAGCTACTGTTCATATGCAGGTATGTATGGATGTTGGCTCTGGTTTTCTAAGGGCATTCACTAATATCTCCCTGAAGAAAGTAAGGGGGTAACATACCTGGTGTCATCCATCTCCTCAAGATTTCCCTTTCTGAAGAGATTAGAAAATCCTCTGATGTATAAGAAGTGGTAGTCTCTTCTTTTTCTTCCACTGACAGCGCATGAGGAGATCCACTCCAGCTTGGTCTCTGATTTCCAGGAGGCTGTTTACCTCTGCCTTGGGATCAGGGCAACATTTTCTGAGGGAACATGAATTGTTGAGGTACTTAGGTCAGAGTATATCTATGCCTGCTTCATTATGGATGTCTTCTGCATTGACTGTCTCCATTCACATAGGCTACTAGGTTGTAGAGTAGGTAACTGGAACACTGCTTGCCAGATTGGCAACTCCTGACACACGTGAAAGCTCACACTGTGAGCTCTGCTCCTAGGACCACACAATATGGAAACTGTGCCTGCACACCACCAGAGAGTTTCTCCAAGTCTCCATTGCTCTGAGGAACCTTTAGATTGTGGAAGGTGCTTAGCAGCATGTTATGAAAGCAGATAATTCCTTCCCTGTGCCAATCTCTCATCACGCAATAATCCTTTTAATGACATCAGTGTATAAGGTATTTTAACATGGGAAGTGGATGCTGCTTTTCAAAGCTATATTTCAATCTATTAATTTATCATATATGCAATACACTACTCATTAGAGTCAATTAGATCACATCTATAAATCCTCAGTGGAACTACTTGTTTTCTACTGCTCCCATTTTGCTTTTCAGGGCAGTTACTGCTGTCTCGGTGCCAAGAGGGCTGTGTATTTCTGTCTCATATGTGATTAATAAATGTTATATTTGCTGTCAGGGATGTAGCCAGGCTGTTAAGCTCTCCCAAAACCACTTGCAGAGCTCACTGAACTGAGCTTGGGTCTGGAAGCAGTAGTGTTACTTGTGTTTTCTAGATCCAGGATTCCACAGACCTCTGGAACAACCTCACAGAATTAACCACAAAGCGATTTTGAAGTAATTCACTTCTCAACATTCTCTATGAAATCAAGACTGAAAAGGGAAATGTAGAAGTTACTCAAAATCTTGTTAGAAATACAAGCTTTAAACATGAGGTGTTTCATTCCAATTTCTTGATGATTAAGTGATCATTCAACTTTATCTGCTGCAAGCCAACTGTCAACTTACAGGAAGACTATGGAAGGCAGCTCAGAACTACACCGTTTTATTCAAACAACCCAGGTGTCATCTGTTTGCTGAAGTGGTAAAGCTGGCCAGAACTGTTTTGGTTGTGCTCTGGTTTTGTATTAGGTTTGTATTTTGCTGTTTTAAGGTCATATTCAGTACCTCATGAATATCCACTTTCACCTTTCTGTTTGATATTAAAATAAGGGAAAACCCCAGCTCAGCCAGCGTTTGCTTTCACTTGCACACAGGAGGCAGAACTGATACCTCAGAGCTGACCAAGATTGCAGAAGAACTCATTTCAAGTAAGGCAAGGCACAGATCACTCATGGAAACCATTTTCAGATAGGTGCATGATTCTTTGTGTTACTCACAATGACAAAACCAGACATTTGATAAAATTGCCTTTATACCATGACTAACTACATCCCCTTCTAGCAAAGGGCACTCCATGTCCGCTCTCACTCTTGTCTTTATTTATTGAAGCTTTAACATTTTGGAAGGGATTAACCCATTTAGTTCCCCATTTTTTGCCCTCACTTTTACTTTGTTTAGTCTCCAGCTTGTCACACAGATTCACAGAATCATTTGTGTTGGAAGGGACCTTTAAAGGTCATCTAGTCCAGCCCCCCTGCAGTAAGCAGGAATATCTTCAACTAGATCAGGTTGCTCAGAGCCCCATCCAACTACCACTTCTTTGGACAACCTGTACCAATATTTCATCATGCTCATTGTAAAACACTTCTTCCTTATATCTAGTATATTTCTAGCCTCTTTTAGTTTAAACACATCACCCCTTGTCCTATTACAACAAACTTTCATAGAATTACAGAATCATAGAATCAACCAGGTTGGAAGAGACCTCCAAGATCATCCAGTCCAACCTAGCACCCAGCCCTAGCCAGTCAACTAGACAGAACTTGTCAAATGCAGGATAGGACCTGTAGGATGTTGTGCTAAAAAGATTGTCCCCATCTTTCTTGTAGGCCCTGTTCAAGTATTGAAAGGCCATAACGAGGCCTCCTCTTCTCCAGATTCAACAATCCAAACACTCCCAGCCTTTCTTCATAGGAAAGATGTTCCAGCCCAATGACCAATCTTTTAGCTCTTCTCTGGACCTGTCTTCCACAAGTCACTTCTGCATGCATGACTATTTGTTCTAAGCAGGCATGGTAGCACATCTGTTAAGGTTTGCAAATTGTACTGCCCTACAGTTCTTGCATTGAGGATATGCCTATCCCCTTAATTTAGTGAACTTAATCCATCCACATACACTGGGCTTCATATTTCTTATTTACCTTTCAGGATTGCCTGAACAGTAGCACACAATGTCCAAGAGGTCACAGACAGAAACATTTGGCCAGAGGAGAGTGAAGAACTCAGGGGATAATTCTCCACCACAGCAATAGCCACTGGTAAAGGCAAGGAAAGCTGATAGGTAAGGCAGTGATAGAAACAAAGGTCCTACCATTTCTAACAAACAGAAGTCTTCAGTAGTGCAGGACACCCATGCATCATTAGAGGTAAAGGAAGCAGGTGGCATTTTAATTTGGTTAGGTTTGCTTTTTAAAGTATCAGTTGATTAGTTTTCATGGTAAATCAATGCCTACAGTTTCTGTCTGTCAGGACAGACCTCTGTACTTCACCACTAAAGTACTTAAGAAAAGCAGTGACATGCACATGGATGTTAGAGGTTAGTAAAACTACTGTGGCTTCTAGAAACATGCATGAAATAACCATTTGAATTACAATTATCCTCTGATTTTGATAAGGGAGTGTTTAAGTGAATTGTTTAAGTTGTCTAAAAGATGGGTGGGGCAACTCCTATCGCAGCAGCTTTGTTATCTGTAAAATTGAGGTCATGGAAGTTTCTCTCCATGTTTAAGCAGAACTTCTTACTCTGAAGTTTGTGTCTGTTACCCCTTGTCCTGGTGCTGGACACCACTGAACAAAGCCTGGTCCCAGCCTCCTGACACCCAATCAGCATTGATGAGATCCCCCCTCGGTCTGCTCTTCTGCAGCCAAAAAGCCCCAGTTCTCTCAGTCATAGAATCAACCAGGTTGGAAGAGACCTCCAAGATCATCCAGTCCAACCTATCCCCAGCCCTATCCAGTCAACTAGGTGATGCAAAAACCTTTAAAATTCAAAACAGGCAGTTATTGCCAAATTGGCTGACATGGGAAATTTGTTGTTTCAGGAAACAGTATTGGTAACTCAGCATATGGCACTGTGTCATCAAAGCCCCTAATAAATAAGCCCCAAGGTGTCCCTAAGGAGGCATCTTGGACAGTAGCGACCATTTGTGACTGCTAGTTCAAAACACCTTGCAGGAAAATGATCATGCTGCTTTTTGTTGTTGTTGGTATTTCTGTGAATGTTCTTTCTAGCACTTCAGCAGTAAGAGCAAATGGTGTTAAGTGGAGAACATACTTGCTTTCAGCATCAGTCTACGCTACGGATGTACAAGAAGCAATCTCTTTCCAGGAAAGATGCAGTAACAAGACTAACGCCTGCAAAAGCAGACTAGTTTGTTACACTCCATGCACTAAGTTGTAGGTCTCTCTCCTCAACCTTCCCCAGGGCAAGGTCTATACTTCACAACCCTCGTTTTTGAGATATCTTAGCTGTATCCAAATTATAGGTGAATAAATGCGGCAGAGACAAGCATGACAGAGACAAAGCACTGAACAAATCTTGCTGGGTCATAGAAAAGTTCACGAAAACATCTATTTTTCTTCAGGTTTTGTGTGTACAGAAGATAGATGGTTGAATATAAAGTATTGTACATTTGAGTTCATTACTTTTTATTCAATTTAAGCAAGAAATCTCTTTAAGTTGTTACTGCATGATCTGTGTTATCGGTTTGATCCCTGCAGTATGAGTCCGTATCAGAGAAAATACCCATCCAGGTGCATTGGCTGCCTCAGCAGAGAGGTCAAGGATTGAATGGGTGATGGAGTCTTCAATATCTACACATCTCTGAAGGTAAATCCAGAGGGGGCCACATTAATGAAAACGCTGCCGCTTATATCTTACTGCCGAATAAAAGCATCACTTTCAGATGTTGTCAGTCTCCAGCCTGACACAGATATTAAATTCCCATAATCTCTCTTTTAAAAGTGCATGTGTGAGTAGATTCTGAACTGCATTGTACCTTGCAGTGAAATTTTATTTTTGAGAACTCAGAAGCAGGCAGGTGGTTATGAACATGTCTTAAGCTATTTCTCCATCCTGGAATCTAAGTACTATTTTGAAAGTGTTTAGGGAAGTAGAACATTTTAGTAGGAGCTGCAGTAACTTTTCATGAATTTATTTTAGCTTGCATCAGTATTCTGAGCTACAAGGATTATAATTTAGTAGAGAGAGTCTCATTGGGAGAGGGGATTGAAAGCATTGAGGCAGCAGCCCTGTGAGTTGACAGGGATGCTAATATACCCGTGGCAGAAGTTTAGAGAGCAGATCTGAGCAGCTGGGTGGGCTGATAGAGAGGATCAGGGCAGCCCAGAGAAGCAGTAAGAGGATCCAAATAAGTGGATTAGTAGCATACCAAAGCACACATTACTTTTAGTTTTCAAACTCCCATTGATTTTAGTGCAAGTGCATTTCCTAATGTGTGGCAGGAGAAACGGAAGCGGATCAAGGCAGACTCATGACACAGAGAGCAGCTCCCTCTGACAGGCTGGAAACGGCGTGAAGGCTGGGCTGGGGAGGCACAGCATAATGTCCCCACATCAGTCTCAGTCAGGACTTAAGAGGAGGATGGCTGTTGCCTGGGCTTCTGCATCCCACAGCCTCAAGGAGCTGTCTAACATTGCTAAATGCTATTGTTACTGCAGCTGATGCTGCGTTCATTTTCTATGTCTGCAGTGACTAACTCTTTCCATGGCTTCACTTAGATCTGCTTTCAGCTGCTCTGACTGGAGCAAACGGACACCAAAACATAAGTATTGCAAAGCATGATCTTCTTTGAACTCTTCCTAGCAGGGGGCTCACTGGGCTGCCGGACCTTGATCTGAGCCTGCCACAGTTAGAGACTGTAGCATTCGTCAGCAATGACACTGCTTACCCTAGCTGTGCCCAGGCTGCCACGATTGACAGCAACTCCTGAACTACCCACAGCTCAAACATGCTCTTTCCTACAATGCCAGCCTGGGTTTACACTTCATCTCTTTAAACAGAGGTGGTAGTGATGCAAAGACACATCCAGACTAAGATTTCTAAGCATTATTACACTTTATATAGCACGAACTCCAAAGTTCTAGGAAAAATACTGAGTGCTACTCACATTGCTCTCAGCTGCTGTGAAGTGCCTTGGGCTGTAAGTGGGAGGCAGGGCAAAATTTCTGCAGCTCCTGATTTCTCCATGTTGCAAAGAAGCACAGGACCTGCATGTATGTGAGCAGACTTTTTACTCTTCTACACTAGCATTCACAAAAACATTGTTAAAACCTTTTCTTCTTTATCCTCCAAGCATATCTGTTGCTTAAGCACTTCGCTCTCCCCATCCACTCTCCCCAGAATTCAAATCCAGAAACTGGTTTGCACTAGGGAAGAGTTAATAACTTAGTATCCAATTATCCTAGAAGTATTTGACCAGAGTGGATGACCAGCAAACTTTAACTCTTAGACTACATTGCACTTCCTTGCAGGCTTGATTCAAGATCCACATAAAATGAGAGAGGAAGGAAAAGCCCAGCCTTACAGTCAAAATGGGGTTTGAATTCTTAAACAGAAATATACAGAGGGTTTGTAATCACACACACAAAGAACACTTTGTACAGAGATTCAGTTATATTCTTTATCGTTGAAAGAGTTCTGGAATGTTTTGGTCTCCTTGAACTGGCAAAGGGATGAAAACATTGGTCCACCCTGTAGTTTTTTCTGTTTAATTTATGAGAAAGATTAGCAAGCAGTAGAATGGGCAAGAAGCTATTTTAAATAGTCTCCCAAAGTAAAAAGAGAGTTACAGAGAGAGACATAGTAAGATGTCAAGTACTGTCACCAAAATGCTACTGGAAAAGCTTAAAAGGGACCAGAAAACAAACTGCACTCCTATGCTTCAGGCTCCTTCAGGGCATCCAGAAAACAGGAAATCTGGGTAGGGACTTTTCATAAGCATGTCTAGCAATAGGACAAGGGGGAATGGTTTTAAGCTGAGGGGAAGTAGGTTTAGACTGGGCCTTAGGAAGCAGTTCTTCAGTACGAGGGTGGTAAGACTCTCAAATAGGTTGCCCAGAGAGGTGGTGGTTCCTGGGGGTCCTGGGGGTGTTCAAGGGAAGGTTGGATGAGGCCTTGAGCAGCTAAGTCTAGTTGAGCACCTAGGCCATTCTATGATTTTATGACCCAGTCCTTGGATATGCCAACACAAAAGCCCTGTCATAGGGAAGGTTTGTAATAAGACAGCACAGCATCAGCATGACCTGTTATCTAGTCAGGAGCCAGGAAAATAAAGAAGGTGCTCCCTACATACGTTGTGTGACCACAGAAACATCACTGGAATGATGCTACAAGAGTTCATAAGATCTTCAGTGACATTCATTACACACAACTAACCAGAAGAGCTACCCTATTAACCTGCCACCCATGCAGCTCCCATCTCCAATTTGCCTCTTCACTCTTCTGCTCCCTAACACCCCACTGAACATCTTCAGTCTTT
Organism: Pogoniulus pusillus; assembly: GCF_015220805.1. NCBI lineage: Eukaryota > Metazoa > Chordata > Aves > Piciformes > Lybiidae > Pogoniulus > Pogoniulus pusillus. Next base: position 39,631,142 of record NC_087267.1, read on the forward strand.
AAGACAAGTAGTTAATGACAGTGGGCAGCCTCTTCCTACTTCACCCGACCTCACATGGATTCCTTGACATTAGACCTAAAGCCTCTGATCAAGTCATTGAATTCATGAGACATTTTCCAGTATTTTTCCAACTGAAAAGCTTAAGGAGCTCTTGCTACATCCATCTAATTCTCCTCTACTCTAGGACTCTTCAGTCTTCTCTGTGCCATACCATCATACTTTCTGAATAATAATCAAAATCCTGCAATTAACTGGACAGGCCTCTGAGCCTGGAGGCAAAGAGAAAGTGTGGGGCATCCTGATGTGAATGGCACTGCTGCTCTCAATACTGAAGCATTACTAGATTAATTATGTTTAATTGGTTAGCTCATGATCTTCCATCTGAAATGAACATTTTAAAAGCATTTTACACACCAGAAAATTGTTTGGGAAATTAACAGCAGTTAGAATGGGGAGGGGACTTTCTGAAAGTAACTTGCTGCATAATGAAATGGTAAGTAGGAAATAGTCAGGGATAATCACACTGGCTCGGGACATGTCACAAGATAAAGCCCTCATTTAGTTGGCTAATTTCATGGTGTTTTGAAAACACAATTCTCAATTAATCATCTGATTGAGAAAATACTTTGTGACTATTCATGAATGTATACAAAATACTCTGAATTTTCTGGGGGGAAAACAAGGAACTACGGATTCTTAATATGTAATAAGGATCTGATACTGAGACATTCAGTGAAACAGAAGATGACATTAAAAGCAGACTGCCCCTCAGAGCCAGTGCACTTCATCCCAAGTCACTTGGCTGCCACAGCGATACAGCCGGCAACTATCTAGGGTGAGACAAGGCAGCCATTCTGAGGGAATAAAGACGACTTTCATCTCCGGGTTTCTCCAGCTAGAATAATGTGATGGTGGCCCGTGACAAATCAGCAGATGGTCCAAGGCCAGTTGCAGAAGAGCCACCCCAAAATGTCCCACAACAAGCTCACAACTTACTGTACCTGGAAGCCTTTGGGTTCCTGATGTGATTTTTTTTGTCCCCAAATCATGTTAAAAACATCAGCGGTACAGAATGGAATGCTTGGTTTTCAGCTCCAGGATCCTCCTACATGTTGTGTGGATAACTAGAAGACTTTGACCTAAAGTCACCTTGTCCTAATTTCCAATTCACATTTATGCAGATGAGATGATAGAATCGGGGCCTAGGTATCTAAACTGGCCAAAGCTTTCATAAATGAACTTTGCAAGATTTACTCATCTGAGTAACCGTAATTAGGTTTGCTAGCAGGATCAGGCTTATTCTGCACACCGAAAAGAATGAATCTCTGTAATTCACAAGTAGCAAAATGAGAAATAGTAATTAAAAGGGGATGTGCTAACTCTCAGAAAACATTACTTGAAACTGCAGTGCCCAGACTGAAACGTCACTTAAAATCATGAGTGTCCCTTCACATGAAAAAAAAATATCTAACAACGAGAACTGAAAAGGAGAAAGAGAGCAGCTGATGAAACATCTCTTTTTTCATAGATTATACCCCAAAATCTTTCACAAAATTGAGTAAAGGAAAAAAAAATAAACAAACAAAAAAGACCTTTTCATTTTGGTAGCACATTCCTCTGGCAAATGCAGGATAAAGCCCATCATGTGAGTTGAACAGTAAATGAAGGCCTTATGCTTTATAAAAATTCTCCTATTGTCCCAGGAAGGATGAGAGTCAAACATGACAGTTTGAGCAGTGCTCCAAGTCTGGTAAATAAAGTTAGCAGACAGAAATCTGCAGACTGCTTGGGGAGGAAAAAAACAAAGCAAACCAAACCAAAAAAAAAAAGACCTTTTTATACACAACATTTAGGCACATTGCTACTGCCTATCAGACCTAGCTGGGCTGTGCTGTAGCAGAGTTTAACAGGACCCACACAATTTAGCAAACAGCATATGACATCCGTCTACCTCTGCTGCTTCAGCATCCTCCCAAAAATACATAATGCAGGATTTTAAATAGTACGTTAGCCCAGTTTCCTTTCACTAAGTCTTGCAGCAAAGTTTAGGAAAATTCCAAAAGTAGCATATTGATTGCCTCTGGGATTTTCCACTTAGCAATTTAATAGAAAATTACACCCTTGCCCAATCTGTGAGGTTTCCATCACCTCCCTCATGAATTTAATTTTCCAGACTCTAATAAATTTCACCATTAGGCATATTTTCTGATAATGCTTCACCATCAAGCCTATTTTCCCTGTTTGGAAGCAGGTAGGCTCCGTGCGGCATTTGGACAGCACCTTGCAAAAGAGACTTCAGCTCCGACTCTGCCTTGTGCACGCAGTTACAATACAATAGGCTCCGTTAACACTCAATTTACTTTCCCCTTACTAATTTTGTGTCATTATTCCAAGCGATCGGGTCAGTCAATATTACTGGAGCCAATGGGATTCTCCTGCAGAGACCAAAGGAAGATCTGCATTTGCATCTGTTGGGAGTAGGCGTATGCGAGTATCACATACTCTTCTCCTTGTCACAACACAGCCTGGCTACACGTACAACACAGGCTGACGATCTGGAGCTGTGTTTTCAGTTATCGGCAGTCATAACTGTAAATGCCTGTGTCCTTCCTCTGCAGGCAACAGGCAAAAGTACTCTTCACTGTAAAAAAAAAAACGGTACACCAGGAAAGCATTCGGTGCAGTGAGCGAACTGGAAGTATGGCTGAAGGTGTCAAGTGGTGAAGAAAATCAAAGCACCGGTTTCAGCTGTGGTGTAGCTCCGGTGACCTCCGACTATGAGCTGCACTGCGCAGGAGGAGGACTCGGGTCTCTCTCGCCCCGGTGCTCCGCGTTTCGGGAGCAAGGCTGAAGCCTAGCATCCCCTGGCCCTGCCAGCCCGGCACACTCCTTCCGGCCTTGCTCCACGACGCACGTGGAGATGTTGTGGTACTCCCTGGAAAGGAGGCAATAAGGAGCTGTCAGCGGTGCCCCGTTTCTGGCGTTTGCCTAGTTTCCCCGGCCCCACCAGCGCCAAGTCCAGTCTCATCCCCATCGCACCTTGGCCTGGGAATGCCTCTGGTCCCGTTCAACACGAAGAGTTGCCCTGCTGTGCTCCTCAGGAAAACCCATCGCGGCTGTCGGGGCCCGCGGGCAGAGAGGCAGCCCCGGGCGCCCGGTGGTGGTGGCGCAAGGCCGCAGCGAGGCGCCCGCTGCTTCACGGCCAGGCACCCCGCGGCACGCCGGGGAGCCGCTGCGCCTCGCCGGGGGCGGGAAGCGGAACATGTGGCGGGGGGGGCACGCCAGTGCCCGTGATGGGGGGGTGTGAGCAGGGGGGGGCGCAAGCGGCGACAAGGGGGACACAAAATGGCGCTGCCCTCTCAGCCACTCTCCCTCCAGCCCCTCTCTCCGCATTCCCCACGGCGGGGCCCGGCGAACGCCGGCCGCCTTCCCCGGCGTGTCGTGTGGCGACGGGCCGGCCTCGGGGTGGCGGCTTACGGCCGGGGCTGGCGGAACCGCTGCGGGGCGCGCCAGGCTGCGCGCCGCCTTCCCCCAGCAGGTGGCACCGGGGTCCCGGAGCCGGCGGCGAGCCATTGCGGGCCGCCCTTCGCCGCCGGGCCGCGGCCGCGCAGCCGGCGGGGGGGAAGGCGGCGGCGACGCTGCCCGGCATCGCCCCCGCGGGGCTCCCCCCGCCGCACCCCGCTTTCCCTCAAAGTTTGGGGCGGGAGGTACGAGGAAGGGGGGGGTGAAGACTGGAGCCAACTTGTCCCGGATCCCTTTATTCGCCGCCGGAGCCGCCGTCTCCCAACCCCCGCGTGTTTTGCTGATTAAAGAGACGGACCTTGGTCCTGCCACCACCACTACCACCGCCGGGTGGCTGCCCGGCCGCCCCGCTCCTTCCTGCCCGCACCATGGAGTTCACCCAGAGGAAGAGAAGCAGGAAATCCCAAAGCTTTAAACTGATCAACGAAGGTAAGGCGGCGGCGGCCGGGGGCGGCGGGGGCGGCCCGGGCTTTGTTCCCTCGCCGGGGGCAGCCCGGACTTTTACACCGGGGGGAGCGGGGCGTTACGAAACGCCTGTGCTCCCGCTCCCCCGTATCGCCTCGCCCTCGCCCTATCTGTTATTTAACTCCGCGATCCTGTGGTTAAACTCCCCGGAACCATTGCACGTCTCTCTTTTATTTTCTTGTTTAAATTATTGTTTCTTTTAACCACCCCTTCCCTCCCTTATTCCCCCCCCCCCCTTTTTTTTTTACGCTATTTTTTGCCTGTGTGGTTCCTCTAATTGCAAAAACAAGCCCCCCTCCAAACCCACCTCAGAAAGGTGGACGTGTCTCTGTTTTTTTTCCCAGGCAGACCTTGCACAAAATAAAGTTGGGTCGTGTTTCGTGGTAAATTCTGCTTGGAGGGGAGGGGGTGGGAGCGGGGGAGGGAGAGAAAAGGTAAAATCGGGAAGCGACCGAAAAAAATAATGACACTTGAGCGGCTACGGACCTTCTTAGTATTCAACTCCTGTGGATTTATTGTGTTTTGGGTGGGTTTTTTTTCCTCCCCTTGACTGCGTATTTCAAAGAAAAGCCGAACAGTGGCTGCTTTATTAAAATCCACGCAGCTAATTAATTGTACGTGGGTAGGAGAGAGCCGCTGGCGTGTAACTTGTTCGCTCGGGGTGTGTTTGCTTTGGGAAAAGAGGATATTTTAGAAGAGATCACGGGGGGAAAGTGTTCGGATTCATGTCGAGGAAGCAGCACAGCTCTGTGTTTCAGTCTTCTTGTTGGGTTTTTTTTTCCCCCTTAATAATAAATAATCAAAAGATCCAGGCGTTGGTAGGCATTTTAACAGGTGGACTTCCCAGCCCTAGGGATTTATTTAGGTTGAGGCTTTATTCCTTCTCCGACTGATGAGGTGTTTTGGGTTTGGGTTTTTTTTTTTCCCTGATGGATTTGACTTGAGATCTTTCTTCCTTTTGTGTTTCCAAGTATTGGACAGGCGTATCTCCATGAAACGCTGTGTGTGTCCTGCATGCCAAGTTCAAGGCAGGTGACTGCTTGGGTGTAATGTCACACTTGGGAAAGAGGACACACACATACATACGAGTGTCGGTCTGAGGAACGATGTCTTCACAGGCACTCAGCAAAATCATAATCAATGTGAAAAATTATGAAGATGGAAATAAACTTATTTGGTAGGAATCATAAACGACCATCGTATTGTTGTGAGGGGCTCTGAAGCATCACACGTAGCCACTGTTAAAAACTAGAGAGACAGTGACCCATCAGACTTGCCTGAAGCGTATTGGGGACCGATATGCATTAGGAAACCAGCTGAAAGTTTCAGTTCTACAGAGAACAGGTTTAGGGTTTTGATATTGAACATGCTCCTGACTTGGAGGCAGAGTTAGTGCAGGACTAGGCTGAAGCCTGAGAGGGGAGGCATTGAAAGTGAAACAGGTGGAAAAGCAAAACTGAAATTGAAGACATGGTCTTATTTCTGTTCTAATGGAGCTGTAAAAAGAATATGTGCACTATCAGAAATAGATGACTATTTTGCCATTACTCAGTTGCCACTCAATGCAGGTTTAGATATGTCTCAGTGTATTAGACAGTATATTTAACCTTGTTTTAATAGGTAAATTCAGTTACAGTGGTACAGTATTAAGAATTCTTACTTTATCTGAGGTCTCTTTTTGTAAGTGGAAAGTCAAATAGAAAGCTACCCTAAAAAACATATCCTCGAGAGAAAATTATGTCTTTGTACTTGGGAGGCTGGGGGAGATCAAAATCACATTTTGCATGTGAATCTGCACTCACGTACTCTTTTTAACTATCACAGTTGATTAGAAAGATAATTACGTGTAAATAGTTGCCTCTTGTAATTGGCCTTTGCCTTTTGCAGGAGTCATTCCATAATGTCACAGTTTAGTGTTTGCTGTTGTGAAATTGATATGGATTTTGCAGTGCCTGGACTGTGACATCTGAGGCAGAAGGAGGAAACCAGAGAGAAAAGAGTATGCTGTGTCAATTGTTGGTAACACACCATCTGTTGATAATGTGTGTCCGTACAGTGCTTATTCTGTGCACCCCTCCCCCAGCTTCCAAACTTCAGGGCACCTTACCAAGATGATCAATAATGACCAGATCAAGAGAAAATTCATTCCTGCACTAAAACACACCAGCCTCTGGGACGAAGTGTAGTGACTTGAGGACAGCAGCTGTAGATATGAAGAGTATTGTGACCAGCAGGATGTATGGAGGGAAGTGTAATGTGTATATCTAAGGACTATGCGTCTGAAAGTCATTTAATTCCTAGTTTCCACACACTTGCTCCCAGAAGATCTTGGATGCCCTTGAGAAGCTGAAAACACAGAGTGTGGTGGGATGCCCTTGCCTGATCAGCAGGTGCCCACCAAGCTGTTTCATCTCTGCACCTCTTCAGCAGGACAGTTAATGACCATGGAAGGCTGTCAGCACGGAGCCCATACTTTTGGCCTTATGAATGGGGCCTTTACTTCCTCAATGTCATAGCTCAAACTTCACCTTTACCCATTTCACTTGCTGGGTGTGTGCAGTAGGCAGAGGAGCTTTCTTTGTAGCACCTCATCATTGACCTCTCCAACTCCCTGTTGTGTTTTATTTCCCCTCATTTTCTTTGCAGGCCCTTTTCTTTCTTCTGCTTTGCTGTGTTAGGCTCAATTCTAGTTTACTTACTGGGTTGTTCCTCCTCTCGTGCCCTTGAGACAGTCGTGTTGTACAAATAAGCAGCACGTAACAAAAAAGTTTGGCTTCCAGGAGCCCTTTCTGGTCGTATAGCTGCTTTGTCAGACGTGCAGGTGTGCTGCTCACAGGAGGAGGAGCTGCTTATGCCACCTTCTGTTTCGGTTGTGCCTTTTAATTGAGTCCCCCAAAGTGCTCTTCTAGGAGTTAATCTCTGCCTCGCTTTCTGTGAGGCAGGTAACCATAAAAAAACAGTTTATGGAGGGAGTATCTGAGAGTGTTGGGAACTGGGAGGGTGCTAAAGGACCTAGGTGAGGAGGTGGCTGTTTCGAGACACTGAGTGTATTGTTCAGTCTTGAGCGATTTGCCGAAGGACAAAGTGTGTGCCAGTAGCAGAGTCACAAATAGCATCCAAGAGAGCTGCCTTTACACACTTCTTTCTTTCCCCTTGGACTTACTATTCCCTCTGTACACATGTAAATAAAGCTCTGGTTTTACTGAACACCTGCCTGGGATTACAGCAGAGACCTTCATGGCAAAATGTTCTTCTTTTTGAAATAGCAATTTAGTGGTGACTTATTTATTTGTTTGCTTGCTTTAAGTCCTATGACATCTCTGCATATGAAATGCTAATGTTTATTCTAAGGGTCATCACAGACATTAGTTTTTAGAGGTGAATATCTTGAGGCGTCCTTGATCCTCCAGACACCAATACAGGTTGACTGGATAGGGCTGGGTGATAGGTTGGACTGGATGATCTTGGAGGTCTCTTCCAACCTGGTTGATTCTATGATTCTAGCTCAGTATAGCTGAATGATGCATCCCTAATGTACATTGCTGATTTGCATATTGAGGTGGAGTTTAAAAGTTTTCCCCTGGTCTCTGGGAAGGTAAAGATTTTGTTATAAATCTGCTTTCCATCTGTAAAGCACAAAGCCAGATAATTGGCATCTGGTGGGATAATTTGCTGTGAAAATGAACACAGTAATTTAGGGCAGGCGTAGCTGTTCCCTAAGATCTGTGAAATATTTGAGCTGAAGCTCTCCACCGTAAGCAAAGTGGTTGGTTGTTTTTTTTTTTTAAGGAGGTGCTGATACAGAGCACATTTTCTGTGGTTAATTTGATGTACGTAAAATAAACTGCAGATCCATTGATAAATTATGTAGTAAAAGTCTAGCAATGTGTTCAGCCTTCATTTTTTCCAGATCACTTGAGTTCTAATTTTTTTTATCGTTTTTCATTCCAGATTACCATCACGAGATATATAAGATCTCTGACTACAGCAATGATGTTAATGGGGAGACCAAAGAAACACAACCAGTTTTTTTAGGTATGTGCTTGTGTTGATTAATTTCCAAGCAACATAGCGTGGCCATTTGCAATTAGGGAGGAGAAAAAATCCTCTGTGCAAGCACAGGAAGCGCCTGCCATTGTTTAATAGGACGTTCTTTTCAAGACCCTTTTATTCTAAGAATTGCCAATATATCCTTTATTAACACTGCTAAAAGTTGTAATTTCAGACATAAATGTTTATTAGTGTCTACACACAGTGCTAATTATCACTCACTCAGAGAGCCAGATGCTGACTCTGCAGTTTTGCAGCTCTGTGCTCACCCCATTTACATTGCATATTCGCTGGCATGCTTCACTGGCAATAGTTTGTGTAATTGGGGTATTACATCTTTGACATCTGGATAACAGAAATTCAATTTCCAGGAAGCTGCTATTTGTTTGGTTTTGCTTCTGCCTTGGGTGGGATAGAGAATTAATGTGCTGTCTTAATGTAATGTCCTTTCACCTCTGTAGCTTGCCTGCTAATCCTGCCATGGCAAAATTAAATTAAATCAACAGTTAAAAATGTGTAAGGAAAACAGAGAAGTAATACAGAGTCTGCAGCATGATATATACTACAGCATGATAGGACTGGTTATCAGCAAACCTTTATCTTTCCTAAATCTGTGCTTTCTGTCCAGTATAAATTCTCTGCTGCAGAGTGCTTCTTTCTTTCCTGCTTCCAGCCCTGTCCTGTCATATCCAGGTCCTCATCTGGACAAAGCACCTCCTGGCAAAAATTTGCCAGGCCTAATTCAGAGGAGTAAGGGCCAGATTTTTAAGCTACTGTGATGACTGTTGCTGTATAAAGCAAACTCTTGGACACCTTGCTCAGGCTTTGGAGGCAACAAGTGCTCCCAGAAGAGATTTTAGGATGTCTTCCTCTCCTTTTCTGCACCAGAAGCCTAATAATTTTTATAAAGTGATGTAAGATTTCTCTAATCTGTGCATTTTGCCTCCTGGAGCCAGCAAGAAGCATTGATCTCAAGTGTGTGAATCAGCACCTCAAGTCAATCTGCATGCAAAATGCCTTTGTCTCCTTAATTCATAGTGCCACATCCTCTTCTAGAGGTCAGCAACAAATGGAAGAGACATGAGGGTCTGTTGGGCACTGTGGAATTTCTGATGGTTGAAATCTTTACACGGGGGTGAGAGCTGTGTTAAATTTCCTTCTCAGTTTCTGGCAATTAGGATTTTGGGGGAATATTTCTTCCTACATCCATTTCTAGGGAGAAGTGAAGGTGGCTGCTGTATTTTGTTTGAATTATCTGTTCTGTAAGCACTTTTGGTGAAGTCTGATAAACCAGATGGAGTGAGTTCCACCAAAGGCTTACTTTGAATATGTTCTTTTCCTAAGTCATGATAAAGCTTTGGCAGGAATTAAGCAGTTGCTTAAGCCAGGATGCTTCTAAGCGTGTGTAGGAGTCTGTGCTTTGACATCTTTGTCATGAGTCAGATGAGTTGATTCTGGTTTTGGTTTGGCTGTGTTGTCTTCAGGTTTGTTTTGGGGTGTTGTTTTTGGGGGAGTTGAGTATGCCCAGCTTGTCATTGTAACATGCCCTGGCATTTAAGTGCCTAAAGTTTATTGGTTTGAAGAGACAGTCAGAATTTAGCCTTTAAGAATGTGAGTCCTATCAAGGATCTTCCTTGCCAGGTACTGAAGCACAGAGATGCAGTGCTGTGTCCTGCAGCCCACCTTCAGTTGCCGTGAATGTTCCTTGCCAGGTACTGAAGCACAGAGATGCAGTGCTGTGTCCTGCAGCCCACCTTCAGTTGCCATGAAAGGAGAGAGGTGCTGTTTTCCTGATGGTGTCCAGCTTTCAGATTTCCTCACTGTGATGGTGTTTACAAGGCTGAATTAATATAGCCATGCAAGATTTGTAGACAGCTTGGTTTGGGCTTTTAGCTCCTTGGAGGTTGGGTTCCATTAAATAGCTTATTCAGAGCTCACATAACCTGCTCCACTTCAATTTTCATAGGTTACTTTGGCATCCATTTTTACCCAGATTCCTAAGTGACAAAGGCGCAGATCTGAGATGCAGGGAAAGCAGTGGCAGGGTCTGAACTCGGATGAGGAGCACTCAGAGTCTGAACTCCCACCTTTCAGCAGAAATCTGGAATGAGTGGTGTTTGGCATTCCAGCTTTCCTTTAAAAAACTCACATTGCATAGGCTGATCTTTCATCAAGCTTCAGGGCTGCTGGGATCACAACACTTTCACTATCTTGGTGTCCTGTCCACTGAGCTTCAGGGTATAATTGTTGCTTCACTTGGTTTCACTGTTTTATGCCAAAATTCATCACAGAAGAATTTTCGCTCCCCCTTGCTGGTTTGGAATGAAGTTTGTTCTCCAGTTCAGGTTTGTTCTCCAATCTATCTGATCCAAGCCATCAGCCGTTGAAACCTCACTGTGGTGCAGCCTTTAGGGTGTGATAGGTGCTACATTGACACTGTTGCCAGCCTGGACACAAGTGAAACTGTATCAGCAGTGGCATGTGGCTGTGTTTCTTCTTGAATGGGATACGCCTGTGTTTCGGTTGGACAGTCGAGAGCATTAAACTCAAACTGAAGAGATGCACTGTTGAGAAGAGGGGAGCTTCTAGGGTAAATGTGTAGATTGGAAGAATCCAGTTTGTTTAACATGCAGGTATATTAAGGATCAAGTGCCAGGAAAGACCTGTTAAACCTAGATGGCCTTTTTGCACCAGCACAGATAGACAAAACATGGCTCTGTAAATGTAAGCTGAGAACTAGAGGAAGCTTCAGTGCAGTTAGAGGAATATGATACTGGATGTGACTTGGGATGGTTGTGATGGTGTAAAGTCCAACTGCTTTTTGAATGGAGCTTGGGGTGTTTGCTTATGTGGTGTAGTGTTGGAGGTGGGTATGTGAAGGCTTTTCCTCTCCAGCTTTTGTTCTGGTAAGAAGGCAAACATGAAGTCATGTCCTTCTAGATGAAGAACGTACTAAGCACAGCCTAAAAAAATTTGAGGTTGGGGGAATATCTGTACTGTATTTTGCAGATGAGGACTGTCATTTCCTTTGCTTTGAAGGGAAGGAGTTATGTGATACTAGGAGAGACTGCTCAACCTGAAAAGGAGGCAGCCCCCAGAGTGGAGTGCTTAAACGTTGAATATGTACAAGATCTATGGCAGACCTCTTCAGCTATTACCAATTACCAGCATAAATCTACTGTCACAGAGCTGCTAGCCCAGACTCAGAAATACAAGCCCTTAGAGCTGCCTTCCAATTCCTGAAGGGATCCTACAGGAGGGCTGGAAAGGGACTTTTAAAAGTCATAAGGATGTCTAGAGAAAGGGCAAGAGGGAATGATTCTAAGCTGAGGAAGAGTAGGTTTAGACTGGATCTCAGGAAGAAGTTCTTCAGTACAAGGGTGGTAAGACTCTGGAATAGGTTGCTCAAGGAGAATCATAGAATCATAGAATCAACCAGGTTGGAAGAGATCTCCAAGATCATCCAGTCCAACCTACACCCCAGCCCTAGCCAATCAACCAGACCATGGCACTAAGTGCCTCAGCCAGGCTTTTCTTGAACATCTCAAGGGACAGTGTCTCCACCACCTCCCTGGGCAGCCCATTCCAATGCCAATCACTCTCTCTGTGAAGAACTTCCTCCTAACATTCAGCTTATACTTTCCCCAGCACAACTTGAGACTGTGTCCCCTTGCTCTGTTGCTGGTTGCCTGGGAGAAGAGACCAACCCCCACCTGTCTACAATGTCCCTTCAGGTAGTTGTAGACAGCAATGAGGTCACCCCTGAGTCTCCTCTTCTCTAGGCTAAACACTCCCAGCTCCCTCAGCCTCTCTTCATAGGGTTTGTGTTCCAGGCCTTTCACCAGCCTTGTCTCCCTTCTCTGGACATGTTCCAGCACCTCAACATCTCTCTTGAGGTTGTGGATACCTCCTCTTTGGGGGTGTTCAAGGCCAGGCTGGTTGAGGCCTTGAGCAGACAAGTCTAGCTGAGAGGTGTCTCTGCCCATAGCGGGGAGTTGGAGTAGATGATCTTGGAGGTCCCTTGCAACTTAAGCTATTGTGTGATTCAATGCAGGGGACTGTACATCTGCATCTTGTGGACAATGCTGATTAAGCCTAGCCTGTCTATAAAACAATTGCATATCTTTTGTGTGCACCACACTGGCTTTTTTTCAGTCTTAATATTTTATTATTATCATAAAAACCGGAACTATCATACACCTCCAGACTGAGTGTTTTTACAGTGCTTTCAACTTGAAATTCAGGCTCTATGTTTGAAAGGTTAATGTAGAAAAGTAATTATATTATCCTGGTAATCAAATGTGTGATGAGACATTTGTCTGTGTAATTAACAGTGAAGAACTTTTATAGTTTCATAAAATCGAATGCAATGCACAGTGTGCTTGGAGCATTTGTTTTGAAGAGATGTCCAAAACAGAGATGTTTATGACTGATATAAAGTGGAGCTGAAATGTACTGTAATGCAGGTGTCTGTGCATTTTACAGCGTTTCACATTGTTGAAATGAAAAGGCAGCAGATTAATAACTTCACTGTGTCATGGTAAACATAAATAATGTGTTCTCGGAGCAGGGGAGCGGTGCATAAGTTAGTCACTAATTTCAAGAATCTATTCTGTTCCAGAAATAATATCCTTTGCAATTTATTCACAGAGGAAAAAAGTTGACTTAACACAAATCTGTGAAGTCACTTGTTACTTTTAATAGAATTCTATCCCAAGTCTAACTGTTGCAATAGGAGTTTCTGTAATTAAGACTGCAGAAAAGTGTGGGTTTTGTATCTGCGTCCTCCAGTGATCTAACTTTGTAAAGCATTTCCCTTTGGGGCTGAAGCTTCATCTTGACCTGGGATATTTCCAAGAACTGGAGGAAATTCTTGCAAATCTATTATTACTGTTTTAATTATACAATCCTATTAATATATACATTTATTGAACAGTTGCTCACTTACCCTTTGAGTGGTTTAGCTGTTGCAGTGTGGCGTGGAAGTGTGTAACTTTTGCTCGTGTAGTTGCTCCTGTCCAGTGTTTTGAAAGTGTTTCCCCAAGCTCTTCCAAAGGATTACTTTGTGATGATGGTGGCCAGGCCACCTAGGTTGATACAGCTTGCATGGAAATAGGCCCCTCAAATCCTAAATGGTCCTAGGGCTTAATCTTGATTTTGATTCTGCAAATTGTTTTGTGTGTGTTTGTGTTTGTGGTGCCTATTAATTTTCCACATTTCATTGCAATCAGGGGATGTCAGTCAGCCCATCTACTTTCACACTTAGTGAAGAAGTAGAGGCTCTAGTTCGAGGGTGATCTGGTTTCCTGCAGACAGAATCTTACTGTTTTGTATGGTGACTTAAAGATAGAAAAGTGCTTTTTAAATGGCATTTTAGAGCACTGCCAAGATGCCTCAACTGAAACAACTTAAATGTCCCTATATGTTACCTTAGGGTAGACAGAGTCTCCAGCTTATAACTTGTGCTGCTTGTGTGGCCCTTTAACATTGCTCCTCACTGCTGCTTTCCCTGGTGACTTGGGGGTTAGGATTTTAATTTTCAGAGTGTTTTGTTGCCTGTGTTCCTTGTTCAATGTAAGGTCTCAGATGCCAGCAAAGACAGAGGGTCACTTACCTGAGGAGTGCACATTTACCTGATCAATTTGGCTGCACACAGATGCCCAATTTAAGTTATCCACAGAACGGTGACAACCGTTTTCCATGTGATTGAGGAAACCTTTGATCCCATAAGGAATCGTGCACATGATTCCTCTATTTCCCCCACGCTGACCTTCACAATCTTCTGTTTCAGGACCAGTTGTGGTACAAGATGACAATGTCAAAAATGTCTTGAGTTTTGAAGGTTACGATTTCACGTGGGTAGAGTTTTTGCTGAGAAAGGATGACTACCTCCCTTCTAGGATAACTTCAGAGGAGATACTTCATGTGACATTAAATGATATAAAATTAAATCATTCCAAGAGGTGTTCTGGCGAGTTCAGTGTGGCTGTGCAGCAAGATGTGTGCCTTGCATGCACATGCCTTCTGATTCCTTGAGTTGCTCTGAGTTAGCCCTTGCAAAATCTTCAAACACAGCAGCTGAGCTTTGCTGGCTGTCTTCCAGGAAGGGCAGCGTTCAAGTGGTGTCTAATAAACTGCTATTTAATATGTTTGATTATATAACCCCTTACAATTATTTAATATGTTTTATTGAGCTTTCAAGCCATATGCATCAACTTCCACTTTTCCTCACTGCTGAAGCCTTGTTGCCTTACAAACTGGGCTAACATTGTCAGCTCACATGGTCTTGTCTCCACCAGTCCTACTCTCCCAGTAGCTTCTCAAATCATCCACCAATTTCAGCCTAGCTTGGCACAAGGCTGGGAAATCTGTGAGATGTAAAGTACCTTCAGAATGCAGCCTGAAGGAGGATAAAGCCCTATTTGTTTAGCCAAAAAAGGAGAACTTTCTGTAGGAGTTTCATTTGCAAAAAAAACCCACAAGATGATATTAGATACTAATTCATAGCAAATCAAACTGTACTGAAATGTTAACTACTCAGGAATATTTCCCAAAGCATAGGAAAAACAGAAGTGTTAAAAGTCAATAACTTAATTGCAAAATATTGGGCCAAGATAATGGTTATTTTTATAAGTCAAATGAAGGAAACATTAAATACAGATGATTGTCCAGTCTTAACTCATTTATGTACTTTAAAGCACATACATTAATTACAGATGTGGCTACCACTTCAGTGCCACTGGAATAAAATTAATCTTTTAACATATGCATGTAATTTTCTTAATTATTTGTAGCACTATGGTAATGGTTGACAAATTATTTGGTAAAAGGATGTGATGGTTTGGGTGTTACCTGCCCCCCACTTTGGAAATCACCCAGACTGGACTCAGCCAGCTCTGGAAATTTGAATGAAGCTTATATTTACAGCTAGCACAATATACAAGCAGATATTTACAGTGTATACAGTTATAGACAGAAATAGACAAGGTAAAAGGTAATACAGAAACACAACAGCCCTCCCAGAAACCTGAGTCCCCAGGAGGGACTCTCAACCACCCCTGCACCTTCCCCCTACCCCTCTCAACCTTACTCCAATCCCAAGGAAGAACAGAGGTTCAGACAGGGGGTTAGGAAGCAAAGTGGATTAATCAGAGAAATGCAGCTCAGGCAATGCCCCAAGAAGAAGTGCCTTATCTGTGATTGGATTCTTGTTTTTATACCTCTCAGCAAGCCTATGAGTGAAGTAAACATCATCACTGTTTCCCTTTCACAGCCTGTGATCTAGTTCTTCTCAACAAAGCATTCTAGCTGGCTTCAAACTAGCACCGTTCTTCTCAACAAAGCATTCTTGCTAGCTTTGAACTAGCACAAAGTACAATAACTTGCTTGTAGGCAGTGTGCTCTGTTTATATTAATAAGCATGATAGTGACAAGCTGGTGAGGCTTATAGGGGTAAAGAATAAAATCAAGGAATTGCTGATAGTATTTTGTTAACTGAAGTTATTTGCAGGTTATTACTCCAGACAGGTGCACCCTTACCATATGGATGCAGCTTCCATCCCAGGACAGCTGCGTCCTAGGATTTGCATTTGTAAACCTTAACATATTTACAACTTTCAAAGCAGGACATTTTTATGCTGTGCATACTTTGAATGAGGAAAGAGATTGACATTAATTTGAGGGAAATTACCTTTTTTTGACTATTTAATGTAATAAGGACTTTGATTGCAGTCAGGCCACATGGCTAAAATATATTGTATATAAGGGACCAGCACAAAAACACCTACAGTTAAAAGAAATAGTTCCTATGCCTTTGTCGTGACTATCTTTACATAAAAGTTCTTATAGAGGGCTGCAATTAGCTATGCCTGTCTATTTTGACTTGTATTTTGAAAGTACTTTAGTATTTTGCAAGTAACTTCATTGGTTTCAGGTAAACCCAAGGGAATTTTGTGGGGAGTCCAACTGGGAAATCCAATAGCTTGCTTATCGCAGTTATCCCCATCTCTTTGAGAGTGTTGAGGAGGTGCACGTAAAGGAGTGGCTGAAATAGCCACAGCTCTTCTCTGACCTCAACATATATTTATTTCAGGAGGCTTTTCACAGATGGGTAATGCAGATTTTTATGTAATTGACTTTTTTTTTTTTCAGTGCCTGATTATCCCATTCAGCATTGAAAAAGGAAGGCTACCTGGCTAGCTGTTTGGTTTTCTCTATGCCCCATTTTCCTTTCTTTTAATTAATTATATGGTTGTTATCTGTGGAAAATCATCAGCAGTGGAATAGCTGGTAACAAAAATGTTATCATTGGGCTCTAGAGCTAATAACCAAATGAGATAGCCAGGGAGCAAGACATTAAATCTGTTACTGTTCTGTGCCTGCCTGCAGATTAAGTGTAACATCAGCTGGGGTTGTTTAGCCTGGAGAAGAGGAGGCTCAGGGGTGACCTCATTGCTATCTACAACTACCTGAAGGGAGGCTGTAGCCAGGTGGGGGTTGGTCTCTTCTCCCAGGCAATCAGCAACAGAACAAGGGGACACAGTCTCAAGTTGTGCTGAGGGAGCTATAGGCTGGATGTTAGGAGGAAGTTCTTGCCAGAGAGAGTGATTGCCATTGGAATGGGCTGCCCGGGGAGGTGGTGGAGTTGCCATCCCTGGAGGTGTTCAAGAAAAGCCTGGCTGAGGCACTTAGTGCCATGGTCTGGTTGACTGGCTAGGGCTGGGTGCTGTGTTGGACTGGATGATCTTGGAGGTCTCTTCCAACCTGGTTGATTCTATGATTATGATACTCTACTCATGTCAGGAAGGGTGCTTGCTGGCCAGTTACAAATTAAAGGTTGTATAAAGTCCTAACTGGCAGAGATGGGGATGTATACTTGCGCTGAAGACAAAAATCAGTCTTAGACCCTGTATGTTTTCAGTGCCCTTCCTTACAAAACAGAAGACATTAAAAAAAAAACAAAACCAAACAACAGCAACAAAAAACACAAACAAAATGAAACACCAATCAACCAAAACAAACAATCAAAATTACAAATCAATAACAACCAAAAATAAAATGCAAGCAGAAAAAAACCTGAAAACAAACAAACCCAACAAACAAGTGCACAAAGGGGGAATCTTCCTGTTTAAATAGGAAGCTACCTAAACACAAAGACATGTTTATGTAGGGCACAAGTTCAGGGTTTGTTGTAGCAGAAAAGTAGGGGTTTTTTCTAGTTGGAGGTAATTATGTTTATGTCACTGAGTAGGAAGGTGTCTATATGAAGGAAACAGGGGCCAGAATAAAGGCTGTGTAAACTCAATTAACATCAATATTTCATGTATTGGTAAGGGAAATTTAATCTTTCCAAGAACATGTCACCCGACCAGCCATGTAGCATTCAGTCACTATGCCTGACAGGAGAAAGTGGGTGGGAGGATATTTTTGATCTCCAGATACATGTTGCTGTTGAATAAAAATCCAAATTGTCAAGAGGACTCTCAGAGCCTGGTATAATGCTAAGTGGAATCGCTTCATACTCCGCTGCGGTGGGCACATTTGGAGCTTGGATATGGGTAGCTACAGCCACATACAGGAGAAAGGCAGTCATAGAATCATGGAATGGTTTGGGTTGGAAGGAACCCCCAGAGGTCATCTAGTCCAAACCCCCTGCAGTAGACAGGGACATCCTCCATTAGATCAGGTTGTTTAGACCCCTGTCAAGCCTGACCTTGAGTATCTCCCAGACTGGGGCCTCAACTACCTCCCTGGGCAGCCTGTTTCAGTGTTCTACTCTCCTCATGGTAAAGAATTTGTTTCTAACATCCAACCTAAATCTACTCTTCTCTAATTTCAAACCATTGCCCCTCATCCTATCAGTACAGGCTTTTGTAAACAGTCCCTTTGCAGCCTTCTTGTAGTCCTCCCTCAGGTACTGGAAAGCTGCTATTAGGTATCCCTGGAGTTTTCTCTTCTCCAGACTGAACAACCACAGCTTCCTCAGCCTGTCTTCAGAGTAGAAGAGACCCACTCTATTAGGTCTATGTCCTTTGTGCTTGTTGAGCACATCAGAGCTGGACACAGTACTCCAGGTGAGGTTATACCAGTGACAGAATCACATCTCTTGATCTGCTGGCCACTTTGCTTTTGATGCAGCCCAGGATGTGACTGGCCTGAGTATCTCAGTAATTGGAGTCCCAAGGTAGTCTGTGACCTCTTGAGTTTGGGAACTGCAAATAGTCAACCGCGGGTTGGGTTGGAGCCAAAAAGTGTCACTGTGAAGGAACTGGTGCTGTGATTTGTTAATTGAATCACACCCACACACATCAATCTGCAGGCAAACCAACAAAATAAACACAGTGCAGGCCTTACTTGCAGGGAGTTTTTCTTGCCTCTTTAGCTGGAGTGGAAATAGTGCTGGAGTACCACTGTACCAGGTTGACAAATGTTTTGCTAAGTTTGAACTAGAAGCTTTCTTGCAAACCACCTACTCTCTTTGCTGGATTGGGGTGGGCTGGAGCCAGCTGGCACTGACCCAGGGAAGCAGTGCGCCAGGTCAGACTGGAGATGTTCTGTTTCAGCAGAGGCTGGAGCAGATCATGCAGCTCAGCTCCTCATGTTATTCATCTCCTAGAGCAAAAACTTCCAGTATCTGAAGGGGGCCTACAAAAAAGCTGGGGAGGGACTTTTTAGGCTATCAGGGAGTGACAGCACTAGGGAGAATGGAGCAAAGCTGGAGGTGGGGAGATTCAGACTGGATGTGAGGAGGAAATTCTTCATCATGAGCGTGGTGAGAGCCTGGAATAGGTTGCCCAGGGAGGTGGTTGAGGCCCCATCTTTGGAGGCCAGGCTGGCTGAGGCTGTGGCCAGCCTGATGTAGGGTAGGGTGTCCCTGCCCATGGCAGGGGGGGTGGAACTAGATGATCTTTGTGGTCCCTTCCAACCCTGACTGATTCTATAATTCTGTGATTCTAACTCCATCTTCCAGTGCTACACATCCCTGGGTGTACTGAGCTCGCTGCATCTCTCAGCCAGATTGAGCTTGGCCCATGTTGGACAGGGATTTCCTGCTTTCTTATCTGTCTGGTTTAGCCAGGTGCCCAAGTGTCCACCTAAGTCTGAGCAGCGTTGTTGAGATGATAAAATGGTCATGTGCCTGGCATTAGCACACTTTTAAACACCCTGTTGAACCAGAGGCAATGGTCATGGCATCATAGTTCTTGGAGGGTTGTTTTGTCCTTCTGAAGTTTCCTTTGCAGTATCACTTTGCCCAAACCATGTATACTTTAGGAAGCACAAATGTAAATTGCATAGAAGATGCCAAGTACTCCTGTATTAAGTATGCAAAAAAGGGGGGTGGGGTGGGGCTTGATTAATCAAATTCTCAATCTTTTTTTATTCCATTTGCTTAGGCTGTTTGATTTTTCTGTTACCAGTAAAAAAAAATAGAAGCTGTTTGTTCGTTTGTTTGGTTTTCCAGAAGGGGCTACAAATGCTTCCTTATTACCAGTGAAATGTAGTATATGCTTTAATGAGCAAAATAGCTGCTATCTGCCCAAAACACATATATTCATTGTGCAATCAGCAGTTTCACACGTAAAATTAATACTTAACTGCTGCCAGGAGTATTAAAGTATGTAATTATTATTTAAATGCCCTGAGTTTATTTGGAACAGTCACATTTTTTCTCGTCTCTATTTTCATTTTGTTTTCATAATCTGCATTTTTAAGCCACCCAGCAGTTAGGCTCTATGTAGGTATTCACACATTAGCTGCCTTTTTCATTTATTCCTGCATAATCCAGCATTATTAAATTCTGTGAACTGAGAACCTGATGCTGTTCAATAAAATCAATAGATGTGTTGCCCTGTGGTCTGTGTGGTGTGGTGCTTTTTGTGGTTTACTTTTTCTTTGTAGGATCTATCCTTCAGCATGCAGCAAATTCATATATAAAGGATCTCATCCTTTAGGCTTTACTTGGGGAAAATATCTGCTGATGTCAATGCCTGAGTAGGATCAGCCTCTTGAAAGAATAGTTTGTTTGAAACCGCTGTAGCTATTATTATTATTATTATTTCCTTCTGGAGAAAAATAATCTTACTCATCAAAGCTTTAGAAATGGTACCAAGAAAGCAAAATTCAGCAGGTCTTTCAGCCACGAGAGAGATGTCAGCCATTGCTATGTTAAACCGTAGCCTGGTTCATTCCAACAACTGCTCAACCTTCTCTTTTCTGTCTTGCCTTTATTTATTTATTTTCGTGCTCCAACTCTTACTGGCATCTAAAATTGCTAATCTCTACCCATTAGAGTTTTTGCTAATTTGCAGTGATAACTGTGGCTCTGTTTTCATTAGGAGATGAAAGCCGGGAAATTAAAAAACAAATTACAGGGATGAGAAGATTACTGAATGACAGCACTGGAAGAATCTATCAACGAGTTGGCAAAGAAGGAGAAAAACTGAAGGAGGAGCCCCAAGATTTAGACTTAGCCTGGGCCCAGCACCTGAATTCTTCTGCAGAGCCTCCGGCGAGCCTCCATCCTCCACAGAGCAGTGCATGGAATGAGTTATCACCCCAAGCTAGCCACTTTTCAGGGCAGTATGGAACTCGATCCAAAACGTTCCAAAATCAAACGCGAACCGTGGCGTCCAATGGTATGATCTGCATTAGATACTGAGAATAATACTTTTCTTATTTCCTCTCCTTGTACTGTACTACAGTTTTGCCTTTGTTGTGGTGATTTATTGCACTGCTGCACTGAAAGCAGTTAGAGTTCAGAGCCTATGAAATGAGCACATAGTTATCACTTGGAAAAGGTGTGAAAGTGGGCATGGTGCATTCTGCTACCATCTGTCTTAGCTTTTAAAATGGATTCTTGGTGATAGGGCAGAATTACTCAACACTGTTTCAGATTAATTTCTGTACAGTACTTATTAAAACAGATTTTGCCATTGTTATTGAATTCATAGCTAATTAAATGTCAACCTCTACCACTCCTCTTTCCAATGAGTAATGTAGCATTGTTGTGACACCACTTGCAGAGCAGGATTCTACTAACTTTCACAAGGGGATGGCATCAGCCTTATAAGTGGCTACTGAACTTCAGGTACAAAATCCCATGGCAGCTTTAGGCTTTTATTCTGACAGAACCATTGAAGAAAAGGAGATGATGGAGTTCAGCTATGAACAGCATGTACTAGAGCGTGGTCTGTCTTGTACTGGCAGAGAATTCTGCCCTAAAGTAGGTGGCAGTGTGCCCTTAAAATGCTTTTCTGTTTTTAAGTCACAGAGAATGGAGGCTTTACAGCCAGATTCCTGAAGGTCTTCCTTAATGACATAAATTCAACTCAGAAAGTTTTTCTCCTGAAAAATTTCTAACTGAAATTTAAAGGAGGTTTCCTTAAAGGTAACATAAAAAATCATGGGACTGTGTCTGAAAGTATTATCAATTTCCAGATCATTCTGAAGGTATTCATGCTTCCCTAGAGGAGATTCTGCTGTGTGTCCTTCTGTAAAGGCATAGAAGTTCTCATTGCTTGTAACAGTTTAAATGCAAAGCACTCTTCTGATTCTGAGTACAGTGCTGTAGGAAATACTGACACTGTACTAGAAAGCACACAGCTCTAGGTTTCACCACTTTGTTTCTCTGTGGAGACAATGATCCACACACAGATACTGGCTGACCTGAAGACAAATGTTGCAGCAAATCATGCTGCTTTTATTTATTCTATAATTGGAAAGAGAGAGAGAGAGAGAGAGAGACTGAGAGTTGCTTTTTAAAGGTCCAGATCCAGGGGAGAGTGGAAAACACTCTTAACAACCTTCTAAATGTGGGAGCACAAGAAATTCGTCACTTATCTCCCTCTTTGCCCCAAGAGTCCCTGGGCACTGACAGGGACAGTTCTCTGCATGCACAGAAGTGCACAAGCCTGCACAGCTTAGATGCCTACTTCCCGAATCCAGAAAGTAGGTGGAGCAGCACCTCTATCCCCTGAGGGGCTTGATTCAGCATGTGAGCTAAAATGTGTTGACAGGGTTTGGCCCCATATGCAAGAAAATGTCAGAGATTTAATCTTTCATCTGAGGAGGAAAGGTTTGGCAAATTTACCATCTCTTGCAGGTCAGAATAGTCTGTGAGATGGTAAAAGGGTTGGGTTGAGTGACCTCCTGAGCTGGACAGGAGAAATGCTCAGGCTTGTGCTTCCTGGAGAAGTGTACCAGGAGGCCCCTTCCACCCCTCCCTTTGCAGCTGTCCTGCCGCAGAAAGGAATGCAGGTTATTACATAAAGATGGGTGTGAGCCCTCTCTGCTGGCCACCTTTACAAAGATGATCTGAGTAGCTATTTGATTAGAGATGTCTGCTTCCAGTGGGGTGTTGTGATCCTGCTAGGCAGCTCTGAAGCTTGGTCTCTAAGAAAGGAAAGCTTTTGATGCATTTCTCAACCAGTATGCAGCTCTTCTGAACGTCCATTGCAACATGTCTGATTCCCCACATCCTTGCATTGGGAGCCTGAACATTGAACTCAGCAATACAGATGTTATTCAGGGGATGGACAGAGTCCTTAAAAGCTGAAATGCTGAACAATGCCTGAAGGGAGATACTATTCCTTGATATCCACCATGGTGTTTAAACTCAGCAAATGTTCAGGTAGGCTGTGAGTTTATTATGTTGAGGCTGTGAGGCCTAGGTCATCACTGGGGAGATGTCCAAACATCTGCAGTAGGTGATCGGATTTCCAGAAACTGTATCTGTCAGTTGTGGATAGATGCCAAGAAGACAAAAAATATGTTGTAGACTGGCTGAATTACTCAAATCTCAATGTGATAGGCATGTAGTTAGTGTGTCTAACTAGTTATCTACTGACATGGTGAAAGTGGCTGAAGGAGAGGCTGGAATGGATGTTTAGGAGGTGCTGATACAGAAAACAGTCATGAGAAAAGTATTGGAAAAAACAGACAGAGGGAGGAAAGGTGTAGTAGAGGGAACCTGGGCATTCACAGAATCACAAAAATCACAGAATGACAAAATCACAGAATGGTAGGGGTCGGAAGGGACCTCTGGAGATCATCTGCTCCAACTTCCCTCTGCTGCAACAGAGGTGAAAGTAGGAACGTGCTTGAAAAGCAAAGTGATTTATTCCAAGCCAGATTTAAGGTGGGAGTTGCACAAGCCAGGAGGTTAGGTAGACATCTGCGACCCACTGCATTTAGTAGAAACAGTAGTAGAAAGGAGTGAGTAGCATGTTTGCTCTGTAAGAGACAAACTCACAGCATAGAATCATAGAATCAGCCAGGTTGGAAGAGACCTCCAAGATCATCCAGTCCAACCTAGCACCCAGCCCTAGCCAATCAACTAGACCATGGCACTAAGTGCCTCAGCCAGGCTTTTCTTGAACACCTCCAGGGACAGTGCCTCCACCACCTCCCTGGGCAGCCCATTCCAATGCCAATCACTCTCTCTGGGAAGAACTTCCTCCTAAAATCCATCCTAGACCTCCCCTGGCACAACTTGAGACTGTGTCCCCTTGTTCTGTTGCTGATTGTCTGGGAGAAGAGACCAACCCCCACCTGGCTACAACCTCCCTTCAGGTAGTTGTAGACAGCAATGAGGTCCCCCCTGAGCCTCCTCTTCTCCAGGCTAAACAAGCCCAGCTCCCTCAGCCTCTCCTCATAGGATTTGTGTTCCAGGCCTCTCACCAGCTTCATCGCCCTTCTCTGGACACGTTCCATCTGTCTAAACCATTCTTGTGTTCTGTAGCAGATCCAGCAGTGATGCAGCAGCTGAATGTTTGGGTTATGTCAATGGATTGCGCTTGCATTCATTATGTCAGTGGATTGCACTTGCATGTGGTTATGTCAGTGGATTGCACTTGCATGCTGTTCAGATAGAAACTTGTAGTAGCAATGTTACACCAGGTGAAATCACTCTCAGCAGACCCAGCTGCAAGAACCACTGTACTGGGCTAGCTGCTGCTCCAACAGAGGAAGTTACTGGTGTATTTGTGTCATCTCCTTCTCTCATTCATACAAGATGGTATCAAATTTGGCTGCTGGCAAGCTTCCAAAAGAGAGAGAGATGGCTCTTTAAAGACTACATAAAAATAAGAAGCCCGTTCTCCTCTTAAAATTAAAAACTGATTTATAACAAGTTGAAAAGGGCTGCTTTTGTCCTCTAAAAATGATAAAGATAGTGCTTGGAACAATGACTGAAAACACTCTCCAAGATGCTTCTTACATCACAGTAACTGATCAGAGGAGGGAGGATGGAAAGAAAATAAAACCTCCTCATGAATATATATGATGATAGTAGAACCCTGCTTTGGTTTGAAATATTGGTGGTCTCTTTTCCCTTTTCCAGTACCTATAGTAGATTTACATGGGTAATTTCTATCAGTGCTAATGGGGATTATAATGTAAATCCCCCATGCCTCAATGGGAAAATAGACCCTTTGGTTTTCCATCAGGAACCTGTGTGCCTCTGTGCTTTCATTAGCAACGTATTATATTGCAGCAGGAAAGATGTATAGGTATTTACTGAGACAATTTCTCCAGGTTTTCACATGCAATTCAACACGGTGGAGAGTCTTTGTTAAGAAGGAAATAAAAGCCACCAGCCTTGTCTCCTGCTGTAGCCTTCCAGTTATTTTTTGCAGAACTCCAGTAGAATATTGGATTCTGATCAAAAGAGAGGACAGGCTTTATCCTGAGTTGCTTATTAGTGTAAAACAGCTGAGGAAGCACTGGAGGACAGATGTTCTTACTATGTATTTGTCCTCTATGAATAAAACTCTCCTAATATGCTGGAAGTTCATTTCTGGGGTACCTGCTTGCCTTACTGAAAGGTACAGACTTATGCTGATGCTGTTAAATTACAAGTAGTTGTGAACCTCACCTACATAAAAGCTGACCTTTAACAGTTAAGTATTTAGTGGAGCCGAATTGATGGATTCTGAGTCATCTGCCACAAAGCTAAAGATAACTTTTGTTTTTTTTCTTCTGTACCTGTAACAATAGACTAACTTTCATGGACCATTGGAAAGATAAAGTCCCATCCATGCCCCAAGGAACTTTCAGTGAATAGACAGTGTACAAAGGAAGGGCAAGATCAAACTAGGCAGAGTCCTGCTGAGTCAGGAACCTCTTTTTGTTTTAATTTGGGACTCTCAGCCTGTTTTCCGGTTAATTTTTTACTCTTAAAAAGTTGCTTTATTTATAGTTGTTGCAACCTTGGAGACAAGAAGCTGGTGGAAGTGTTGCATTGGTATTTTCTGGATTTGCAGAGATTCTTAAACTACTCTATTTAATGCAGTATTATCAGGTTTTCTCCTTGGATGGTACTTTAAAATATCAGCGTTTGCATTAGCAACAGTGCAGACAATCTGAGTATCTGAGAAAAGTAGGAGAGTGACACCCTGATGTTGTCAACAATCTGTAAGTGTTGGATAAGTGTTAATCTTTAGCTTAACATGTAGCTCACTTTTGGGAGAATGTCCACCAGTTGGCTCAAGTTTGATAGAGGTTACATCAGAGCTGAAGAACTGAATTGAAGGATGTAGAGAACAGGTGCCTGGGAAAGAAGATTTGAGGATGAAGGAACACAATGGAAGCACTCAGGGGTGACTTCATTGCTGTCTACAACTACCTGAAGGGAGGCTGTAGCCAGGTGGAGGTTGGTCTCTTCTGCCAGGCAACCAGCAACAGAACAAGGGGACACAGTCTCAAGTTGTGCCAAGGGAACTATAGACTGGATGTTAGGAGGAAGTTCTTGACAGCCAGAGTGATTGCCATTGGAATGGGCTGCCCAGGGAGGTGGTGGAGTTGCCGTCCCTGGAGGTGTTCAAGCAAAGCCTGGATGAGGCACTTAGTGCCATGGTCTAGTTGACTGGCTAGGGCTGGGTGCTGTGTTGGACTGGATGACCTTGGAGGTCTCTTCCAACCTGGTTGATTCTATGATTCTATAAACTAAGGCAGGCTGAGAATGATCGTGCAGTGGCCAAAATTTCAGCCATTTCAAGTGAGGGTTGAGGTCAGGATATCTGTATGGGCCTGATATCAGGAAGCTCTGATAAGGTATCTGATATCTGGAAGAACACAAACCAACCTGGAAAGGTATTAATAAACTGTTTGGCTTCAGAAGAAAGCAAAAATAATAATGAAAAATGGAAGGTTTTCTGAGCAAAGAGTAAATTAATTGCTTTTATTCCCTTTAGCTAGGTAACGGTTAAAGGGCACCTGAAAACTGTCAGGCTGTGAAAGAAAAAGGAAAATGCACTCTCTGAAGTCCACCACATGTGACACCCAGCAAGATGATTTTTGTTAGATCCATTTGTATCTATCTTTTTGCAATGATCATTCCTCCTCTTGCATGCTTTGATGAGCAGTAAACCAGCCATCAGTTTAAATGACTCGAAGCACATTTTGAAATGAAGGGGGCCTGAGTCTCAGGCAGATACTGCTAGCTGTTTTGTGGAGTTCTGAAAGTTTTGTTTGCAGCATTAAAGCTATGGATACAGCTATTTTAAACTAAAGTACAGGATATAACTACTGAGGTAAACCTTGACATCTCTCAGGTGTTACAGCCTGGCCTAATTCAGGATCTACAATACACAAACTTCTGGAAGGCAAGGCAGTAATAAAAGCACTGCCAAGGGATAGAAGTAGAAGTATGTTAAACACTAGTAAGAACTGCTAGGAAAGTAAAATCTTAAACAACTACATTAATTTTTAGAGGGAAATTCTGGAAAGCCTATCTTGTAGGTCACAGTGCTGGAAAACATATCACAGAAAATTATCTTCGCAGAGAGAGTGATTTCCATTGGAATGGGCTGCCCAGGGAGGTGGTGGAGTCACTGTCCCTGGAGGTGTTCAAGAAAAGACTGGATGAGGCACTTAGTGCCATGGTCTAGTTGACTGGCTAGGGCTGGGTGCTAGGTTGGACTGGATGATCTTGGAGGTCTCTTCCAACCTGGTTGATTCTATGATTTTATGAAATAATCCCACCCTAGCAAACAGAGGAGCAGATTTTCCAGCTTTCCTTGCTGGTGATTCTTTTCCATCCTTTCCTTTTTTCTCTTTTTCCTTCCCCAAAGGGTGTTTTATTTTCATTCTCTGTTCTTTACATGGTAAAGAATCACATGTAACATTCAAGGAGTTTAAAAATTCTTAGGCCCTCATTTCATGCACAGTATAAACCTTTATTACACAGACTGTCTTCATTCTTTGTGAGAGCATTCTGTGAGATGGGCTTTTTGTGTGTGTGTGTGTGATAAAGTCAGGATGTTTATAATGAGGTTTGGTGCTATTGTTATTCAGGATGAACTATCCTGACAATAGAGAGCCCTGCTGTGAAGAGTGCATTGTATTCACGCTCTGAGAAGTCTTCTCCAGCCCGTGTAACATTGCATCCCTTGCTGTATATAATTGCACATAGTAGCAATTGGATAAAAACTAGTAACCCTTTCCTTTTAAACAAGGCTGTGTTGAAAACTATTTGCTTTCTTGCCTCGGGTCTAATTTTGTGGTTCGGTATGTTGATAATAGTTTCAAATGCTTGCTGGTAGTAGTTGTTTGGGTGATTTTGTGTGGATTATGTCATCTCTTCCCTGTTTCATTCCTCTCTCTTTCAGGAGAAATTCCAATGGTGAATTCATCAGTTGGACCAAACTGCTGTACATGTAACTGTCAGTCAACCCTACAGGCTATTCTTCAAGAGCTCAAGACCATGCGGAAACTGATGCAGATTCAAGCAGGTACAATGACTGGCTCCTTACTTGCGTATCCATAACAAGTATAACAAGGGGCAATAGGTGGAAGTTGAGGCATAGGAAGTTTCATGTAAACATGAGGAGGAATTTTTTCACTATGAGGGTGACAGAACACTGGAACAGGCTGCCCAGGGGGGTTGTGGACTCTCTCTCTCTGGAGATATTCAGAATCTGCCTGGATGCATTCCTGTGTGATAGGTGACCCTAATCTGCAAGTGTTTGGACTAGGTGATCTTTCAAGGTCCCTTCCAGCCTCTGACATTCTGTGATTCTGTGATCTAGTTAAAGATGTCCCTGCTCATTGCAGGAAGATTGTACTAGATGATCTTTAGAGATTCTTTCCAATCAAAATATTCCATGTTTCTATGATTTTCTTGTTAGGCAAAGTCATAGAATGGCTTAGATTGGAAGGGACCTCAGAGATCATCTACTCCAATCTCCCTACCATGGTCAGGGACACCTCTCAACTGGACTTGGATGCTCAAGGCCTCATCCAACCTGGCCTTGAACACCCTCAGGGAGGAGGCATCCACAGCCTCCCTGGCAAACTATTCCAGAGTCTCATCACCCTTGTACTGACAAACTTCTTCCTGAGATCCGGTCTAAACCTACTGTCTCTCAGCTTGAAACCATCCCCCCTTGTCCTATTGCTGCCTATGTGGAAACTCAGGAAAAGCTGGACTCTTTGCTGCTCCCTTGACACATTGTTCAAAGTCAAATGTAATATTAACTTCTCAGATCCTTACTTGTAACTTGAGATAAGATCTTTTAGGAATCTTTTAAGGTGAAATTAAAACCTAAAAATCTAATGTGATTAGTAATGGGAGTTGAGTGGGTAGGTCAGTGTGACATAACCACTCCCAGTTTGTTTTCACAGTTTATTCATTCAGAGGCCCAAAATGCCACTTTACCTGTTATCTGCTTACCAGTTCACATATCTTAGAGGTAAAGAAAATATTGGAAGGCCACTTAAAGCTATTGTGTAACACTTTGTTGAAAGACCTTTAAAGTTACAGCTCTGTGGCAGCCTCAACTGAGCTAGCTGCTGCATGTTGTGGCCTCCACCCCTTCTTCAGGCTGGTTTACCAGTTCCTTCTACTGGCTGAACCAGACATAATCAGTTCATTGTGGAAAACGATTCAGTTTTCATCTAGGTTTGAAGCTGAAACAGCACAGTGCAGTGCTGAAAGAGCACTGGAACCAGGAAGATAACAAGATCATTGCATCTGGGAGTTAGGTAGTTCATCATAGGCCACTGTGAAGCTGCAGCAAAAAAAATTAGTGTTAATACTAATGAGGAGTTGGAGATGTTGGAAATTTTGTCGGTTGAGTTAGCTGTCCAGTGTTGAGTGATGAGGAGCAGAGCCAGAGAGGCTTTTCTCTTAGAGTGGCTGGATATGACCTCTGTGAAAAAGGGAGTGTTGAGTAATCAACTGAAATATGGGTGGAGTGAAGGGCTGACTAAACTCCTTGTCTCTACAGCATATAATGCTTGAGTGAGCAGTGGGAAAGATCAGACCGGTTTTGTAATAGCAGTTGATACACATAAAAACACTTCTTCTGAAACCATGGATTTACAAAGAACCCCACAAAGGCTCAGCTTTGCAGTCTGTGCTGGGACAGGGAATTCTTTACTCACTTACACCAATGTCATTGAAATTATTAAAAAGAGTTTGTGGATGAGAGGTACAGAACTGGGGTTTGTGACAGAAAATCTGGCTCCTCTACAACAGAAACGTTTCTTGTTTTTTATGTGTCTACAGTATAAGTACTTTGTTAATTAGTGAACTTCTTAATTCACTGGGAATAGTTCATATTTTCTGGTAGGTATGAAATGATGACTTTTGCAGAGAAGGAAAATTGTTTGGCATTTTAATTGCTAAAAGACCAAAAAATAAAATTCAAACATGTAAGTGCAAGTAGTGAAAGTGTAATAGTACTTAAACACCCTTCTGTCTTAAATGATAAACTACAAATTGCAGTCTTGTAAATCAGAAATTAAGTATCCTAGAAATCTTTTAATAAACAGTATTCCAAGGTTTTGTTTGGGGATTTGTTTGTGTTTTTCTCCTGAAGTTTGTAGATGAGGAATATTTGTAGTTCACTTGTCGCTTGAATGAGTTTTATTTGCATGTGTAGCACTTTGAGCTTTTCTTTTACTTTGACCTTGATCTTACTGATTCACCCAGACGTGTAATTGTATTTGAACAGCATTCTTTTGGAGGACTTGCTCACACTAGCACAGGTTCAGGATTGGTCCCTTAATTTATACTGCAAAATATTGATAAATATAAATACAGTCCCTTAGATTTTAGAGGTAACAGGTGAACTGTCAGTTTCTGTGTGTGAGCAGGACGATCTGATGCAACCTTGCATAACTTTTTTTCCCAGGATTTAAAGTACAGAATAGCATTTTCACTCATTCTTGACATAATGGTACTTGAAATGTTCTTGCTAAGCTAATTAACTTAGTGACTACATTCATAAAAATAAGTGCAATTGCACTAGCACTTGTGTTATCTTAATTTATCAGGAGGAGATGCTCAAAACTGTTGAGAATCTCAGTTAACAGCTGAGCTTGTATTATTCTCAGCTTGTACTATTATGCTTTTAGTTTTCAAACCACTACATGTACAAGCTAAGCATGCAATTATAGAATGGTTTGGATTGGAAGGGACCTCAAAGGTCATCTAGTCCAACTCTCCTGCAGTAAGCAGGGACATCCTTCACTAGAACAAGTTGCTCAGAGCCTTATCGAGCCTGACCTTGAGTATCTCCAGGGATGAGGCCTCAAAACACTTCCCTGGGCAACTTGTTCCAGTGTTCCACCATCCCCGTGGTAAAAATTTGCTTCTAACATCCAATCTAAATCTCCTTTTCTCTCCTTTCAAACCACTGTGCCTTGCCTATCACTTCAGGCCTTAAAATCATAGAATCAACCAGGTTGGAAGAGACCTCCAAGATCATCCACTCCAACCTAGCACCCAGCCCTATCCAATCAACTAGACCATGGCACTAAGTGCCTCATCCAGGCTTTTCTTGAATATCTCCAGGAATGGCAACTCCACCACCTCCCTGGGCAGCCCATTCCAATGGCAAATTTGTAAATAGACCTTCTTTGTAAATAGACCCTCTGCAGCCTTCTTGTAGACCCCCTTCATGTACTGGAAGACCACTATTGGTTCTCCCTGGAGCCTTCTCTTCTCCAGGCAGAACAACCCCAGCCTCTTCAGCCTGTCCTTGTAGCAGAGGTGTTCCAGGCCCCTGATCATTTTTGTTGTTTTCATAATCATTGCTGAAGTCCTCTATGTCACCAGCCATCCAGTGGTCACTAAGAAAAAGATCCTGATATGCCTGATTTTCCTAAAATGCTATTCATCAGTATGTCTTGGAAAACATCATAGTAGAGTTCAGTGTCATTATCCCCGTTGTACAGACTGGAAAATTATGTAAATGTGATCAAGTGTAACTGTTTCACATGCACAGATAGGCTGAAACCCCTACCACCTATCTAGAAGATGCAGGTGCAGTGTATCAGTAGTTTAATGGTTGCCTCTGTGTGGTTGTACTCGTGCTTTTGTCTGTAAATGTAATTCATTACTTTCTTTCATTCAGTTGGGACTCAGAATAGACAGCAACCTCCTGTTCCTCTGATTTGTGCACAAAAGTCAACAATATCAAGAAAGAGAAATAAAAAGAAAAAACTGCCCCTCAAACCTGTTGAACCAATTCCCATGAATAAGAAATCCAACTCTGCAGAGAATGAAAAAAAGCTGTCGGCAAACTCAGAACGATCGAGTCTGCAAGAAGTTGAACCCCCTCTAAAACCAGAAACCCCTCTTTCAGGATTTGGAATTATCCTTGAATCAGCTTCGTCAGATGTAAGTTAATATTTTAATGCACAAGATTACAGGATTTTAAAGCATTAACTGATCCAGGACAATCTGTACTCAAGTCAGGTTGATGTGTGTTCCTACTTTTTGTTAGAATAAAGAAGCACATCTTGGGTAGGAGAATGGAGACAGTAGGGTTAGACATGGGAAGTGCTAATTACAAAGTGTTGGGCTGTTTATTTTTTTTCAACTTCCATGAGCATGCAGTTCTCCTTTGAGTTGAAGGCTGCCTGTTGTTTGAGCCTGTAGTAGAAACTTATTCTTCATCTCTTCTGTTGCCAAGACCCACCGTGAGACCAGGAGCTGTGAAAAGTGCTGCATGTGTGAACCCTTCACAATCCTGTCATTTGCTGATGAGTGCACCTAAGCTACACTTATGCTCTTACCTTGCCAAGATGTATTTGTGTGCTGCTTCATGCCTGGCTGGTCTCACTGGCTTCAGGGAACTCCTTATCTCAATCTTTGCTGCATCTAGTCTGGTGGTCTCACACACACACATAGAAGGGGCCAGATGGGACCTCCAGAGGTTATCGAGCCCAACCCCTCTGCCAAAGCAGGGCAAACCTAGGGCAAGCCACACAGCAATGCATGCAGGTGGGTTTTGAGAGTCTCCAGAGAAGGAAACTCCACAGCATCTCTGAGCAGCCTGTTCCAGTGCTTCAACACCCTCACTGTAAAGAAGTATCTCCTTGTGTTGAGGTGGAGCCTCCTGTGTTCTAGCTTGTACATGTTGTTCCTTGTCCTGTCACGGGGTACCACCAAAGATCCTGACACTCACCCCTCAGATATTTATAGACATTGATCAGATCCCTTCTCAGTCTTCTCAAGACTAAACATCCCAGTTCTCTCAGTCTTTTCTGCATAGGAGAGATGTTCAAGTCTCGCTGCTTTCTGTGGTTGCTGGGTGAGGGCCTTGGCACTGTTGATGATGTCAGTGTAACTGAAGGGGCCAAAATTTGCCACTCTAAAAATCTGTGCTTTTCTCGTGTAAGATTGTAGGAAGCATGTTTTCTGGCTTGATGGAACAGTACATGTTGATAGAGATTTCATGCTTCTGGTGGCTGATTGGCTTTGTTCAACAACTAAATAGATGTTGCCTGAACCAGTTGACTGATGACTAAACTGGTCATTAATTTCTCTAATATATTTTTAATTTTCAGCAGGCAGTTTCCAATTTCCTAAGTACTATGAGCTAGAAAAACATAATTAAATTCAGTATCAATAAGCATAAATGAAAACAATGCAGCAGATAATGCTCTACCTTTCTGGAACTGGGAACTAATAATAAAAAAGAGCAGTCATGATAATTCACTTATATAGATGCAAGCCACACCACTAATTAGATTGCAGTCTCATGCCACAGAGTCAGTGTAGTGATACAGAGCAACTTAGTTTGATGCTTTTGCAGAGGTTTTCCTTTTGTAGCATTCTGCTTAATAATGTTTGAGGGAATGGTTTGGGGAGGGATTGGTAATTTATCTCCCATTTGCAATTTGTGCTTATAATTTTTCTTAGCTTATGGCACACTTTTCAGCTTGAAACACAGTTTTGAAAACAGTTTTATACTTGCAATGGAATGTAATTTGACTTTATGAATGTGTTCCATCACTGGACACAATTCTTCTTAGGTGCAAATTTGACCTAAGGGAAATAAAGAAGAAAAAAAAGAAAGAAAAGAAAACATGTGGCTCATAAATTAAGTCCTCATCTGCCCTCCCATGCTTTGCCCCCTGCTTGCTGCAGTAGTTGGCTAAATCTACAGAGCCAGAAGCCCAAGACAAACAAATTGATGTTGTTTTGTCTTTGGAAAGAAAACAGTTGAGTTTTGAAACAGATATATTTAACAGCGAAAACAAAATGTGACCTTAAACATTTCGAGAAGGCTAAAGAAAGTGACCTCTTTCAGAATGAATGGTGATATTATCCTTCTCCATTTATTCATAAGCATCTCTAGTGTGCTCACGACCAGCCTGTCTGAGCGCCTGAAAAACTGAGCCGTTTTACACAGCGCCATAAATAAGTGCTCCCTTGAGAACGGTGTGCGGGGCTGTCTGTAGTGTGTGTGCCGTGTCGTACGCCAGGGCTGCTGCCGCTCTTCTTTTGCCAATATTTACTGAACTTGAAGAAAAAGCTCTGTTTAAGGTGTGTAAAACTACACAGGACTACCAAAACCAGTGCGATTAGTTCACATTTGCTGAGATGAAATACTGCTTCTGGCAGAAGTGGAAAAAAGCCTTTGTGGGGCTGACTCTTTATGTGGCTCGTCAATCAGAGAACCTGGATTTTCAAAGTAATGATCTTTTAGTTATGCTTTCTTGTGTTTGTTTTAATGTTACAGTGTTTTATTTCTAATCTGCATGGTGGAACCTACTAAAATGCCTAGGATTAAATCTAATTCACTGCCTGCTAATTTCAGCACAGCAAAAGCCTTTGGCATTCAGGTCTTATTTTTTTGTACACAAATAGTTTACCCACCAGTTCCTTACGCCACCATCATTATCTACTAACAAATGCTTTTCCTTTTGAGAAATTGCATTCAGAGTGATCATAAAGTTCTATTAGGTGCTGATTGTCTTTGATTGAAAAATAGTTTACTGCTCAAGGAAAGTGAGCATAAATCAGCATTTTGCCTTCAAATTATTTCACTGACTTACAAATTGATTCCTATATTAAGAATAAAATAGTCAGAAGTGAAATATTATTGTTTCCTCCATGCTGGTGCACTGGTAAGGTTTGAAATGTTTTTCACAGCTGTACTAGTGAAGATGACTTGTCTGCCCTAAGCAACTTGTATCACTGAGGTCATCTTAGATTGATTTTGTAGGACCTGAAACCCACGTAACAGAGTAGGACAGGATATATTCATCACCATGACAACTACATTCTGGTTCTTGATTAACATGAAGCAGATTTTTTCCCCAAGTTGTAAACTTGTCCTACATCTATTTGCTTTTTTAAAGTCTTCTCTGTCACCAGAAAGTTTGAAGCATCAGAAACACACCTACAGCAGAAGACTGTCAAATAGAGTGACTCTGACTCTTTTGCTGGACCTAGCATTTGGAAAGTTCTCAAGGTTAAAAAAAAAACAAACCCAATGCTTCATCCAGAAGAAGCTGAGTAACCTACCTGCTTTTTAGATTTGGGTTGGTTTGGGTTTTTTTTAATTGCTATCTGCCTATTTGAAGATTCTTCACCCTGGCTTCCCAAGGCATTTTAATCTTTGGGTTTATTGACCATGCACATGTACCAATGACAGTATGTGTTTTGAAAATACTCTGCTTGCTGTACCTCTCTTGATGCTGATTTCTTTTTTAAATCCATGGGAAGATAGGGAGCCAAATCCTTCTGAGATTGGCAGCTCCTTCTTTTGTCTAGACTGAAGATGTTTGCAGGTGATGTGATGGGAAACACTCTGTAAACATCTTGGAAAACAAGCCATCACTAGTGGATATATTTTCATGTAGGGACAAAAGAGTGTAAGTTATTAGGAGCTTGGATGTAATGTTAGCTTATTTTTGCCCATCATGACCACTGTTTTTTCCTCCCTTGCCAACTTGTAGATTAAAATAATAAAAAATTTAGTTTGTTCATGGTGTATGTTCATCATAGGATCACAGGATGTTAGGGGTTGGCAGGGACCCAAGGAGATCATTGAGTCCAACTCCCCTGCCAGAGCAGGACAATATTATCTAACACAGACAGAGGAACACATCCAAACGGACATAGACCTATGTTCATAGAATCATAGAATCAACCAGGATGGAAGAGACCTCCAAGATCATCCAGTCCAACCTAGCACCCAGCCCTAGCCAGTCAACTAGACCATGGCACTGTGTGCCTCATCCAGGCTTTTCTTGAACACCTTCAGGGGCACAGTGCCTCCACCACCTCCCTGGCCAGCCCATTGCAATGGCTGGTTGCCTGGGAGAAGAGGCCACCCCCCACCTGGCTACAATGTCCCTTCAGGTAGTTGTAGACAGCAATGAGGTCACCCCTGAGCCTCCTGTTCTCCAGGCTAAACAACCCCAGCTCCTTCAGCCTCTCCTCATAGGGTTTGTGTTCCAGGCCCCTCACCAGCTTTGTCGCCCTTCTCTGGACACATTCCAGCACCTCTACATCTCTCTTGAATTGAGGGGCCCAGAATTAGACACATCCTAGGTCTCTAGTTATTCCATACAGATGTAATGTGTAAGCACTGTGAGATAGTCACAAAAGAAAATACTTGAAAGACTAGGTGATCTTTAAAGGTCCCTTCTAACCTAAACTATTCTGTGATTGAATGTTGTGTAATTTCTGATATGTACAGACAGGGGCAGTAAAAAGACTTAGTAAGGGAATTTCCTTGAAGGCCTTTTTCTGCTTTGACCCACAGTGTACTTGACTCTAGTGAAATACAGGATGATTTTGTTTCCTCTTCTTCATCTCAGTTTCTAGCAGTCACATAAATCCCTGTGACTTACAACTAAGTTTTTTTTATGCTGAAATAAGCTAACATCATCCTCTTCTAAGGATGGATTTTGGGAATATGAATAGGAGGGAGAAACAAATGATCACCAAGTGCTGGCTACAAGGGCAGCCTCAAACTCATGATATGTTTCTGCTGATACGGGTCATCTACACTGGAAGCCTTCTTGTGAAACGACTTGGATGGGTCTGCTAGTCCTGTAGTTGTGCTCCTTGGAAATGCCTGGTTGCACCGCAGCACACTCCTTCACATCGTTTGGCATAACCCCATAAAACAGTGAGATAAATGTCCAAAAGGCATTGTGTAAGAGTACTGCTCTGGGATGATCCTCTGGTTTGTCACTGTTATCCAGTACTGAAAGGTATCTCTTTTCCTTTCTCTTGCTGTGCAGCAGAAATAATGTCAGTAATTGTTAACCATTACGGTGACTAGACATGAGCATAATGATTTTATTTGCATTTTAAGGTGCTTATTCAACTGAAGGGGTTTGATTTCCATGAGGTAGGCTGCTGTGGAACTGAATAGCTGGGGTTTAAGTGGTTGTAAAGTCTCACTAAACACAGGGTTGAAGTAAAATAATGCCTTTGAATGCTCGTTTAATTAAAACAGTTGTATTCTTTTGGTAGCCAGAAGTGCAACTTGCAGAAGGCTTTGACGTCTACATGCCGAAATCTCAGCTGGACTCTATATTATCAAACTATACCCGCTCAGGAAGCCTGCTCTTTAGGAAGCTGGTCTGTGCATTTTTTGATGACAAGACTTTGGCTAACTCTTTACCAAATGGCAAAAGGAAAAGAGGGCTCAATGACAACCGGAAAGGACTAGACCAAAATATTGTGGGTGCAATAAAAGGTATGTGTCTTGCTTGCTTTCTTGTGTGTAATTGGAACATATTCTCAGCTAAAGAGGGTGTAAGGGGATTAGAATTTCTGACGTGTGTGAGGCCTATTAAAATATGCAGTCTTATTTTTATTCCCTTTCATTCAGTTGTTTAAAAATAGCTTCTATGGGGACAGCTTGTGTTCATTTTAAGCAAATGATCCTGGTTTCTGAAGTCAAGCTCTAAGGATAGAAACTCAGTGTTCATATAAGAGAATTTATTTCTTTTCCCGGATATCTGAGACGTGAAGAAATCCTTAAAACTAACTAACAGCATCACTGACCCTCTTCAATCAAAATTCTGAGGTTTGCACTGCATCTGACTGTGTCTGCTGTCTAAATAGTTTACTAGGACTGAGCTGCGCCAGGGGAAATTTAGGCTTGAGGTGAGGAGAAAGTTCTTCACTGAGAGAGTCATTGGACACTGGAATGGGCTGCCCGGGGAGGTGGTGGAGTCGCCGTCCCTGGGGCTGTTCAAGGCAGGATTGGATGTGGCACTTGGTGCCATGGTCTAGCCTTGAGCTCTGTGGTAAAGGGTTGGACTTGATGATCTATGAGGTCTCTTACAACCTTGGTGATACTGTGATACTGTGAGTTTGATGCTTCACAAGAATGGTGGTAGCCCTTCACTTGTGGGATCAAATTTGATAGTACCAGAATCCTGTACTAGGTGGTTTTTCTTAGCTGTCCCTGTTTTCAGGCTTCTAGGAAAACACACGTGTCTCCAAACTCTGTTGTCTCAACATGCAGACAGCAAGTATTAGGTCAGACATGCTGGACTAGATTCTCTCAATCTGAAATCTGACATAGTAGGGAGAATACCTAAATAAACAAAAGACAGGCTGTGTTGCAATGTAGAGCTTGTTTTAGAGGCTGTGACTTGTCCTGAGGTACAGAATGCTAACATAGAAAACATAACAAATAAGAGCTTCTCTATAAGTCCATTGGCAGCAAAAGAATGCGAGGGAACTTTTTCCAAACATCTCTGTGTCCATGTACGGCCTTCTCTCCCCATGCAAGAAGGACGTTGATTTAGTGGCTTGAGTCATAGAATCATAGAACCAACCAGGTTGGAAGAGACCTCCGAGATCATCCAGTCCAACCTAGCACCCAGCCCTAGCCAATCAACTAGACCATGGCACTAAGTGCCTCAGCCAGGCTTTTCTTGAACACCTCCAGGGACAGTGACTCCACCACCTCCCTGGGCAGCCCATTCCAATGCCAATCACTCTCTCTGGCAAGAACTTCCTCCTGACATCCATCCTAGACCACCCCTGGCACAACTTGAGACTGTGTCCCCTTGCTCTATTGCTGGTTGCCTGGAAGAAAAGACCAACCCCCACCTGGCTACAACCTCCCTTCAGGTAGTTAGAATCATGGAATCATAGAATCAGTGGAGAGCCTCCAAAACGTACAGTGCTAAAGAAGGTAAGTGGTGAAATATGCATGAGAAGTGACATATGAGAGGCTGAAAGAACTGGAGAGAAGATGATTCAGGAGAGACGTTACTGCTGTCCACAGCTATCTATAGAAGATGGTGTCAGACTCTTCTCAGGCACAGAGAGGCACTGGACACATGAAAAATTTCAGCATGATATAAGGAAGAGCTTTTCCCACATCAGGGTGATTCAACAACGGAATAGGGTCTCAGAGCAGCTGCAAGATTTCCATCCTCAGAAATATTCAAATCTTGACTGGTCATAGCCCAGAGCATCAGAATCTAGTTGGCCATGCTTTGAGCAGCAGGCTGGACATGGACATCTCCAGAAGACCTTTTCAACCTGTGCAGTTGAAATAAAGTATATATATTGTGGTGATGTCATAGCCCTAATACATTCTACACAGTAATTGGCAGGGTTTTTTTTTCCTCATAGTTATGCTTAAGATTAGATTTAAATCGTGAACTTTACACCTTCTTTTCATGTGCTCAATGATCTGCCACATTCTGAAGCCAAATTCAGCCTGTCCATAGCTCATTCTTCTTTAAGAGCTTTAATAAATAAGTTAAATGGAAAAAAGGGAGTTAAAAAATACTTTTTTTTTTTTAATAGCCTAATTTGAGTGTGATAAAATAAATGTTTTTCAGTAGATGCAGCAGCATTGTTGAAACAGCAGTCATCACCCACTATAGACAGCAATGTGTTTCAGTAGCTAAGCTCATTACTGGAGCAAATTCTGAGGCTTGGTTTAACCTCTTCACTTGAGTTTGGGGGAAGAAAGGGAGGAGTTGTAGTTTCAAGAGATAAATTTTGTCCATGACAGTACTGCCAGGTGCTCTGGTAATAACAAGGATCTTTATTGGCATTCACAGTACTGCCCAAATCCTAGTACCCAACCTCTCATAGCGGGGCCCATCCCTAAAAGCTGTGCTGGAATAAGATACCAAGGACTGACCTCCTGTGGATCTTGACTCAGACTGACTCCAATAGCACCCTTCCTCCCTCCAAAGAGCTGTGCTGTCAGACACTGTGGCTTCATTTATTCCAAGAAATAACTGAGCCAGTATGAAGTCCCCACAAGAACAACATCACGTTGTTTGCTCTGTTACCATTAGGATGTTCCTCCACCACGTGCTCAGATACCCTGTAGGGGCACTTTTAGTCTTTTCCATGACAGAGATATGAAAGTGGAGAAAAGGCTACATTCATGCCAATAATGAGCAGAGAACTTAAAGGAGAGACTGTTTGCTTGGAAATTGCTCTTCCTGCCTGAAAACATTTTAACTGCCTTCCTTACAAGTAATGTGATGCTTCTGGGAAAGGATGATTAGTCATCTTCTCTCATGACTTTGGGTGTTCAGTGGCACTTGTTGAATCGTTTGCAGTGCTTCTCCTGGCCCATGAGTTTCCCTTGATAGTTGCATCAGTCTTCACTCAAAAATGGTGGGGGGGGGGAAAGATGTGGGAACCCCCCCAAAAAAAACAGAAGTGGTTATTTTTGCTTTATGTTGTGACTAGAAATCCAACAAGTCCTTCCCTGCAGAAGTCAACAAACTGTGTTGAGATGTGTTATGTGCACCTCAGGGATGTCTACCAGGACTTCTAGTATCTTCATCAGTGATGCAGACAGTAGGATTGAGTGCAGCCTCAGCAAGCTGAGTGATGCAGCTGATTTGCTAAAGGGAAGCACTGCCATCCAAAAAGGCCTTGGTAGGCTTAAGCAGTGGGGTCATGTGAACCTTCTGAAGTTTAACTAGGCCATGAGCAAGGTCCTGTACCTGGGGCAGGACAATCTTTGGTATCAGTGCAGACCAGAGGATGAAGGTATTGAGAGAAGCCACACAGAGAAGGACTTAGGGTTGTTGGTGGCTGAAAAGCTGAACATGAGCTGGCAGTGTGCACTCACAACCCAGAAGACAAACAGTATCTTAGGCTGCATCAAAATAAGTGTGATCAGCAGGTCAAGGGAGATGATTCTGCATCTCCACTCTGCTGAGATCTCACCTGGAGCACTGCATCCAACTCAGGAGTCCTCAGCACCCTGTTAAAGCAGGTCCAGAGTAGGACACAAAAAGTGATCCAAGGGCTGAAGCACCTCTCCTGTGAAGAAAAGCTAAGAGAGTTGGGGTCATTCAGCCTGGAGAAGAGAACACTCTGGGGTGACCTTATTGCAACCTTTCAAT
Organism: Pogoniulus pusillus; assembly: GCF_015220805.1. NCBI lineage: Eukaryota > Metazoa > Chordata > Aves > Piciformes > Lybiidae > Pogoniulus > Pogoniulus pusillus. Next base: position 39,671,783 of record NC_087267.1, read on the forward strand.
GCTTAAAGGGAGCCTATAAAAAGATGGAGACATTGTTCCAAAGCCTGTAGTGACAGGGCAAAGTGCAGCAGTTTTAAACTGGAAGAGGATAGGCTTAGATTGGACATGAGGAAGACTTTTGTTTTCAATGATGAGGGTGATGAAACACTGGCACAGGTTGCCCAGAAAAGCTGTGGATGCCCCATCCCTGGAAACATTCACGATCAGGTTGGATGGGGTTCTGAGCAACTTGATCTAGTGATCTAGTGCAAGATGTCCCTGCCCATGGCAGGGAGGTTGGACTAGATGATCTTTAAAAGTCCCTTTCAGTCAAACCAGTCTATGGTCTATAATGGAGGAGTAGTTAGTACCATGCAGCTCAGATGGACTAGACATGAGGTACCTCTTCTGCTTCTTTCCTATTGCATTCCCATTCCTTTGTGCTCATGTTAGTGTTTCCCTAACTACATATTGAGCAATCAAAGCTATTCTGACTTTGGTTCAAGAGAAGAACAAACAAGTTAGAGAAGAGAAGCAAGTTAGCATATTGGCTCTCCAAGTCTGCCAGACGTTGGCTTCCTCTGCAGGCAACAGCAGGCAGGAGCCAAAATTCCCACAGCAGGCACCTCCATTGAGTCATCTGGGTACAGCTTAATGTCACAGATTGTCACCAGGCCCTGGTCACAAACTGGAAGTGTGTGTGCAACGTCAGTAGGAGTATTAAGTCATTGATCAGGCTGCCATTATGTGAGGTACAGTATGGATTCAGAAGGAAAAGATTATTTCTGCCTTCAGAGGGGCATAATTGTTTCAGGTTGGACACTGACAATGTGTGGGGCTGTATCTCCTTCTCTGAGAAGCCCTCAGGACTGGTCTGATGTTCTTGCTGCACGGACTACAAAGGAATTATTGCTAATGACCTTCATGCAATGGTTTTGTGAAGCTCCAAACACGGAAAGAGTTTGTAGTGTGTGATTACTTTCAATCTCCTCATACTCACCAGCTAGCACTGCCTCAAAAGCCTGTGTATAAAAATAACAACATTCTCATTTTATGTTGCACGCTTTTCCGTCCCATTTGTGTGACATTTGTTCTCAAGGATTACAAATTCCTTCAGCTGGGATCAGTTTTCCTCTCTTTGTTTGCTAGTCATAATTGGACAGTGAGCTCTGAGACCTCTGACCAAGACTGCAATAGCAATACCAACAGTAATCTTTTTTTTTCCTATCTCTGCTTTTGTTTTGGGTTGTTTGGTTGTTTGGGTTTTTTTTTTTTTGCACACTTCTCAGTTGTGTGATGAAAATCAATTGCATCAGTTTCACTCCATTTATAGCTTTGTATTTTTGGTGTAACACTGCTAAGTTTGCTGTAAGTATGGAATTGAAGAGAACATTGAGCCTCTATGTACCATTTTTACTAAATGTAAAACTGGGCCTACAGGATACTTCTTTCTTTCTCAAAGATGGTTTGTTGAGTTGTTGTTTTTTTTCAGCAGCTTCATAAACATTCTGCTACATCTGATTTGGCAGTATGATAACTGTAGAGATTTGCACAGTGGCAGGATATCTATCTTTCATCAGATTGCCTGCAGCCTTAGAAACCTGACCAAAAAGCCACCAAAATGACCAGATCTTCAGCTCTCCACTTGGACCATATGCAAGGCAACATTTAGAAGTGCCTGCCGTGTCTGGAGACTCAGTTCAAAGTCTGATATTTCATTGTGAGGGTTTCGTACGAAATTCTTGAGCAGAAGACATCAAGTGTAAACCACTTGCCTGGCATAAGCTTCTATAAGTAGTAACTGTGGTATTTCTGTGGTATTTACACACCCAAATGTCTTCTGAAAGGTAGACTTGTGAAATGCTGGGTTGGACTCTGTTCTCACAATCCTAAATTTGGCCATTTAAATGCCTTTTTTTTTTTATGATAAGTGGATTATTTGATGTATTTTGTTTGTAACCCTCTCCAGTCTCCCTTTCTCCATTCTGGTGGCACATTTCAAAAAGATGGTATCTTTTTATTTCAGTCTTTACAGAAAAATACTGCACTGCTAACCACGTGGATAAACTTCCTGGTCCTAGGGACTGGGTCCAGATTCTTCAGGATCAAATTAAACTTGCAAGAAGACGATTAAAAAGAGGCACAGGTATGTATAAAAAAAAATGGAGGCGTAATATGTCAGTGTAAGATTAAAAGCTTAAGAGCCTTTGTGTCCACAGTGGTGTTTTTCTTGGTGACAGTAGAGTTCTACATGATCATTGTGGAAATTAGACCTGTGAGATTTTAGCAGGTGTCTGTGTTAAGTACAGTGTTTCTTTATATTTGGCTGTCTTTGCAGCCAAGTTAACTTCGAGTCTTTCCCACATGTTACCTTTAACCCCTTCCCATTAGCACCCTAACTCTCTTTCCCAGTGTTTGATGAAGTCTGAGTCCTAAACTAACTGATCTACCCAGGGTTACAGGTGGAAGTCTTTTAATTCTGAGCTATTCTGAGTGAATGACAAGCCATTCACTGTACTGTTCAGACACAACCCAAGTGACCTTTCCCTTTAAACTGTGTGTCTGGAAGGAAAGATGAATTTTCTCACATTCCCCATGAAACAATCAACATCACTGTAGCAAAAAAAAACCTCCAACATTCACCCTGGCTGTGCCAGAAAGGGTCTGCAATACATAGGAGTAGCTTGCCAGCACAGAGTAACAGGTAATGTAGGTAGAGTTTTGCAGCAGAGCTGCTCAGCTTAGGCTGGGACAGCCTGCATGCTTGAGGGTGAAACCAGCCTGCGGTGAAGGGTCAGCACTAAGCTTTCACCCCAGCAGCAGGCAGCTGGTGAGCTCTCAGCTCCAGCAATAAACACCAGTAGAATTTGTGGGAAAGCAGTATCACTGATTAAGAGACATGTAATTACTTTCTAAACCTTAACTAGTCTCCTTCCCATCTTCATGCCTTCTATCATACAAGGGGCTCTCATAGCAGGCTTGACTTATTCTTCCTCATCTTAGTGTTTTCTTAAGGCTCTCTTGTGGTTGTATTTCCTGCCCATCTTTACCCAGGTGCATCTGACATTGTTGTCTGAGGCACATCACTTGTGTGAATATCCTTAAACATGGTCCTCACTGCTACCGTATTTAGCTGCCTGCCTTTTCCTCTCTTGCTTTCTGCCCATCACCACAATTAAATGCCTGTTAGCATTGGTGGGTTGATGGGAGGGGAGATCTGGTGACTCCACAGGGGATGCTCGTAGTCCCTGTGGCCATGGCAGTGTGAGTGAGACCGCAGGAAATGCCCTCTCCAGCATCCTGTCTGGCAGGCATTCTCTGTCCAACGCTGTGTCTCTGAAACACACACTTGGACTGGCACCTGAAATCATTCCCCATAACATTGTCATTGCTAGGAGGGAAAATCATAAGACTGGGGAAAATTACAAACACCCAGAGACAGAAATAATACAGGAGGAGGAAAATGGGCAGATTATTGAGTATCATAAGCTCCCCTAACTAGAGAAGCAAACCAGCACTGGCCTTAAAAAGGGTTTCTTGTGCGTGTTGGAGGAGGGAAGAGAGAGAGAGATACAAGATAATCTTGTTAAAGACAGTGTCAGATTACTGGTGTTGTACAACAGGGCTGCTTTCTGCCCCTTCTAAGGCTGTCTGCCCTCCCCCAGGATAGGGGAAGTGGGATACTAGGCTTCGATAAGGTGATCAGTGCAGTGCAGGGATATGGGGAGCAGAGGGTCCTTGGGCTGTCTGCAGAAGATCCCTCAGGAAAGAGGATTGACCTAATTTTGTTTTGATTTTTATTTTCTTTCATCCTTTTTTATTTGCTTTTCTTCGTGCCTCTGCAGGATATTAATTAAAATGACAATGGCATTCAGCTTTTGCCTTTCAAATGGGGCCACTTCCATCTCTGGTCTTTTCTCAGAATAGGAAAATCTAAGCAGAGGATATTATCTCTAGGCTAGCAAGACTGTGAAGAAAAATAAGTGAAGCTGAGTATAGTGTGACTGAATAAGACAGGCTCCAATATCTGTCTCTGCCTGCAGAAAGAAGGTAACTGGTTAACTGTTACGTGGGTGAGTGGTGAGCAATACCTAGCAGCTCCTAGGGCTTACTTGCTGAAAAAAAGTGCACAGTCTCTAGATTGGTGTTGTTTTGTTTACTGTCCATTCCCTCAAGTGCACAGCAGACATGCTCTTTTCAATTTATCAGGGATGATTGAACACAACTCTGTGCCCCTCTACACCTTAACATCTCCACTGCTGGCTAAGCTAACCCAACCTGACCATGCACTGCAGCAAATCAGAAGTTTCCAAAGCTTTTGTGACAGCAAAGCAGTAGATAGCAGCAGGGTGACAGAACCAGACAGCTGGTTGCAGGAACATCTTCATCTTGTTGAAATAAGATTTGTTAGTACTTTTATGGCAGAACTATGAGCTTCTGATACTTGGGATGTAGAGCTGGTCAGGCAACGGCTCCATCTACTCTCCTGCTTTATTTCCAGCGATGGCTGCTAGCAGATGCCTGGGGAGGTCTGCAGAACTGAGGGAAAGATGTTGCAATGTTTACTAATACAGTCTCACATCCCTCAGCAGCTTCATCCTGATCTAAAACTGGTTGTGTGATTTAACTATTCATTGAGAAACTGCACCACAATTGTTAAAGCTGCATGTAACCGTCAGAGACCAAAGAGGAGGTGCAGGCAGATATGGCAGGAGGTTTGATGGCCTATAAGAATAAAGTGTCCTAGGACTCCACATTACAAAACTTAGCTTTTAAAATTCTGAAAACTGCAGAAATCACAGGCGTTGAGATGTGAGACTCCTCAAGCTCCCAGAGGAATTTTTGAGCTCTTCCAGTCTTCCTGTGGGCAGTGGAGCATAGGCTGAGCCCTCATGCCCATACTCTCAAGTCAGGTAATTTTGTCTTAGTTTTGTCTCCATTTGCTTAGTGAAACGTGGCCTGTGTTTGTGGTTATAGATCAAGGTGCCCAAGGACAAATTTGCTAAATTCAACCCAGGCCTTCTGAGACAACACTTTTCCTTGGTGCCTGATCACACCAATCCATCTGCATTGCTTTCTGGTTTGTTGTAATGAGCAGGCTTTATGTGGAGAAAGCTTAAGGTGATCCTTTCATTTTCCAGAAGCCATGAGACAACTTCTTAGTCACCACTGAGCAGGGCTAAATTTTAACAGCAGAAGTATTTAAAAGAGAAGGGGCAGGCTTTCCGTGTTGCTTGCCTCCCCCTGAGCCATTTAGTACATCCTCTGATTAGTTTTTCATTTCAAACCAGGCAGTAAGATACTGCATTCATGAGCAGCCCTCTCTGCTTTATCCCGTGAAACATTATTTCAGCCTGATAATGTAAATCCTGCCTTAGCTTTCAGTGATATTAATAATTTCAGAGAATTCTAGCAAATGAGTGGGGTGGACCTGATTTTCATACCTCTTCTCATAGGGTGTGCTCTTCTGAATGTTTGCAAGTTAAATGAAATCATGATCACTGGATGATAGATGCTGCCCAGCTTCAACCTTATTTATTGTTATTGTTTGTTTCATCTCCTAAAATTAGGGCCAGAAAAGCTGTCTAATTGGAAAGCTAACAAGAAAAGAAGAAAAAAAAAACACTTTAAAATTCTGCTTTCTAGAAAATAGTTCCCCTATGTGGATTTTGAAGGGTTGTTATCCTAAGCCAGATAAAAATTCATTTAAGTTCTGAATCAGTGACAATATTTCTCATATCTGGATTTTTTGGTTTTTTTTAATTTGTTTTGGGTTTTTCTTAGTTCTTTTAGATGATTGCCTGAGATCTGAGACTCAGGTAGGTTTATTTTATTTTATTTTATTTGTTAGATCTGAGAATAAAGCTGTCACTGACATTAATTTTTTATTGGCCTTGTTCAGTCTTTTCAAAATTTCACAAGTTGGCTGTCACAAAGGGGAGAAGAGACTGTGAGGTTAATGTTACAAACAGATGTTATAATTAAAATTAAAGAGTATGATAATATTCTTCAGCCTTGACTACTGATCCCATTTCATGCCAATAGCACAGTATACTGGGGCACAGCTTCATAGTACCTGCTCTGTCTTCTCCCAGCAGAGAAGTTGAACCCTTTTGGACTGGGATGGGCTGTGAAGTAGCCCTGGAAGGGAAGAAGTCAAAGGAAAATGCATGTGCATGCTTTTCCTCTCTTAAAGCAGCATGAATTACAATGCAGATTGCCTTGTAATTTGAAGCAGTGGGTTTCCCACGGAGTGGTCTTTTCACTTTGCAGAAGAGAGCATGGGTAGGTGGCTGGTGGCACGCTTGTGGCAGCACAGAGAGAGATAGTCGACCATTAGCATAGACATCTTAAAGCAGGTGAAATCAGAAGGAACTGACTTGCTGTTCATGTCACCTCAGTGCCAGAGGTAGCATCCAAGCCTTTTGATTACTAAACTCTCCATCCATTAATAAGCAGTAAGTCAGGGGTCACACATCTCTCACAGTAAGTTCTTCCTCCCTTTTTATGTTTTGAAGAGCCTTTAAGCCATTATTCTCTAGCAGCTGTCCAATGCATAGACAGAAAAGCTGATACGATGTGAGTAATGCTCCCGAAGTACACAGGGTGAGAGCTGCTCATGCAAAGTCATCACCTTGTGTGTCACCTGGAAGCTTTTGATTGCCCTACTCCATAAAGGAAAATACAGCAGTGTTAGAAAACATGCTGATTTCAAGCAGGATTAAATAAATGACATGTTGCAATACTTCAGCCTTGAATTGTTGTTTACAATGAACATTAGTTTGTTGTTTACCAGTGTAAAATAGTAGGACTAAAGGAAGTACACACACTTAACTCTTCTCCTGCATCCTTGTTCAAACTGCTGCTTCTGGGTTTCCTTATGAGGGCTTTATTTGCTTTCTACTTCTCTTCATCCTTCTCATTTCTTTTGTCTGTATTTTTGATACAATAGCCACATGTTGCAAGAGATCAGGTTGACTTTTTGCTTAATAATGAACACAGGGCCAGGAAGGGAGTAGGATGTAGTCTGATGTGCAGTATGGTGCTTTTGTGACCAGTATCTTAGAGACAGCAATATTAACATGAGTAATTGCTGCCTTATCTTCCCAGCCCTAACCATACATGTACAAGGAGCAAACCAGCAGGTGTACACTTAACAGACAAACGTGTACCTCAGAAGCTAAACACTTTGGGGGAGGACTTCTGAGGAAACAGCTGCCAGGACTGTTTTGCAGGAGCTACTGATTTCTCTCTAAGCCAAGGAAAGGAAAGAGGCTCTCAATTCCCACAGTAGGTTCTATTCTTACTTGCCTTGTCTTGCAAGCTGGCTCAAGACAAGTAGAGTTTGGCTGGCAGTCCCTGGGTGTGGTTGACAAAGACAAACCTTCTTTTCTGCTTGGAATGACATGTGAGAAGCTGATGGTTTACATCCACATTAGGAGGTCAAGGTGTTTGTCATGGCTTTGTGACATACTTCATCTGGAGCTTCAGTGTCATAAAATAAATTCAGGCAGCTTCTGAAAAGAGTGAGTAGGTTCTCTGGACATCTGCTGTGCCTCCCTTTCTGGCAGTGCCACAAGCATTCATGTTGTCAGTTTTTACCTGGCTGTGATCTTGTTAGCCATGTAGACTTTTGTGCTGGCATGAGGAATGGGCCTGGAACAATCAGTGGAGAGCTGGACCTTATCTGTCTTGTGCCAGATTAAAATGGAGAGGTAACTTCAAAACTGATTCTGCAGAGTTGGAGAACTTGAGTCCCTGTACTCTGAAAGAGAGGTGATTTCTAGTTTCTGTTTGATTCTTTCTGTATTACTGCCTTCCTTTGAGTTCAGTTTGGACTAGGCATAAGAGGAATATTTAGGCAGAAAGGTAACTGCATCTCTAGAGCTACTTCTAAGAGTCATTGCTGAGATTTCCAGAAAACCTATCGCTGAGATTTCCAGAAAACCTATCGCTTATGTGGGTGGCATAGGTGGCACCAACCCTGGTCTCAACAGAGGGAAGACTTTCCAGTCCATTGCTAGTGCTCAGATCTGCATTTTCATTTTCATAGCTTGGATCCCTTCAACTCAAGGGGCCAGTTACAGCTTTGCCTCTTGTCTGCTGAGTGGCTTTGCTATAGAATTGCTTGGTGCACATGCTTCTTCATAGCATAGCTAGAATTGGCCTCAGAAAGTCATTCCAGATTAAGATGTGCTTGTTAGTTGTTTCTCAGCTGCTTGTTTCACTGTGCTGTCTCCTCCCTTGTGCATCCAGTCATAGAATTATAGAATTGCTTGGGTTGGAAAAGACCTCCAAGACCACCATGGCCATTAAACCATGTCCCAAAATGCCATGCCCACACATTTCTTGAACACCTGCAGGAACAGTGAATGACTTCACCTCCCTGGGCAACCTATTCCAATGCCTCGCCAGTCCAGATTCAAACCAGCTTAGGTAACTTCTTCCCAACTATTGAGCCACTCATTCCTTCAAAAATTCAAGATTCTCATGATAAGTTGTAAAAATAATTTCATTTATTTCTGCTCAGTGTGTCACCTTCTCAGAGCAGGAAAAGGTGCTGACTCAAGACAGTCACTTGCAGGTCTGTGTTGTGTACTTGCCAGGTCTCTCCATTTAAATGCTCTGTAGCAGGAAAGCTGCTTACTACTAGGGGAGTTGGTTTGTTTCTGTTTTCTTTAGTTCAGTTAATTTTGCAGAGCTGAGTAGAGGGACAAAACTAAACTGATATCCTTGCATGTGGGAGAGAGAGCAGACTCTTGGTCCAGGGGTGCATAGCCAAGGGTTGATGGATCTACATTAGGAAACTGATGTAGATCAAGAGCTGGACTAGTTCTCCATACACAACAACTCAACATCCTTGTGTGTAGAGCCATGAAAAAGGTGAAGAGAGTTGCTTTAGATTTAGGTGGGGCTGAAGGAAGTTGCTTAGTGCATCAGTATCCTTGGTCAGATTTGATCCCTATAGATGTTGTGGAATGAAGTAAGTAGATGTACAGACATGTACAGTGTAATGGGCTGATCTGTTTTGACCACACCTAGTTTGCTGTCAAAGAGCTCATAGTGTTTTAAAGGCCTTAAATATCACCTTGCAGCATCAAAAGGCAAAGGTAATAGCATTCTGAATATGGCTTGAGTAAGTTAGGCACTGATTTCCTGTTACAATGCCTGTAACTTTCTTGGGGTTCACATGCACACCCCAGGTTATACAGTCTAACAAGTCCCTGCACATCTCCTGAGCCAAATTAGTTATCTTCATGCATTCCCCTTGGCCTGTGGCAAATATAAGACGAACAGATTAGGCCTTTAGCCTGCTTTCACCATGGGCTAAATGAAGTCAAATGCTCTTGCATAAGCTGTGGGTCGAAAGCATGTGTGTGCCTCCACTGTGATTGACAAGTTACCTGCATGGTCATGGGGCTCTTAATTATGCCATGTACCTGCCTGCATGTTTGCAGACATTCTGCCCTAATAAAACTGTCCCTTGCCTGTGACCCTTGCCTGTGACCCCAGGATGTTTGGGAGCAAAATTTGGAATATTCATCCTTCTCCTGTAGGCAGCTGTTGTGGGTGGATTGCTAGCCAGAGAGGTTCCTTCATCCAAGCACTGCAGGGGATATTTCATACGTGATTTTATTAGATGATTATGACACCTTTTATCATCCTAGGAGAGAGTCCAACGTAGAGCTACAAGGATAATTAAGGGACTTGAACCTCTTTCCTGTGGAAAAAAAACTGAGAGACCTGGGGCTCTCTAGTCTTGAGAAGAGAAGGCTAAGATGGGATCTTATTAATGTTTTAAATATCTGAGTGGCAGGTGTCAGTGAGTGGCAGATGAAGGTGACAGTGCCTTTTTGGTGGTGCCCAGTAATAAGAGATGGTGGAGTCTCTGTCCCTGGAGGTGTTCAAGAAAAGACTGGATGAGGCACTTAGTGCCATGGTCTAGTTGATTGGCTAGGGCTGGGTGCTAGGTTGGACTGGATGATCTTGGAGGTCTCTTCCAACCTGGTTGATTCTATGATTCTATGACAATGAACAGTGGATACCAGCTATGACACAGGAGATTCCACACGAGGAGATAATTCTTCATGGTGATGGTGATTGAGCATTGGAACAGGCTGCCCAGAGAGGTCATGGAGTCTCCTTCTCTGGAAACTTTCAAAACCACCTGGATGTGGCCTACCCTAGGTGATCCCACTTTGGCAGCAGGATTTGGACTTGATGATCTCTGGAAGTCCCTTCCAACCTGTAACATTCTGCAGTTCTATGATCTGGATATCATGGCACCTTAAAAGATGTTACTCTGTCCCACTGCTGGCACAGCTGCTTCTTAGTACGCAACTCCCTCGCTTAAGTTTGCATTTTTATGATATGACCTTTTCCTTCAAGCATTGAGGTTTTAACTGAACAGTAGCAAATTGCAGCTGAAGGAAGCAGATAGAAAATGCAGAATCACTCCACACTCTCTGGCTTTTTAATCACATTTCTGTATTCAGTAAAAGTAATGAGATTTCTTGTTTATATTTGTAATCAGCAGAGGCAACTGACTGTGATGAGAAGCCGGACATTTCTCTACTGCAAACAGGTAAAATGCATTAAAATTTTTATCAGCTTCCCATGTGTGTGTTCGTTTATTTAAGGCACAGAAGCAGGTTTCAATAATCCTGGTGTGCCACATACAGTCATGTAATTGTACACAGGAGGACCCAGCTATCTTAAGTTTTGAATGGCCTGCATTAAAAACACAAATACATCACAATACTACAATTTTCCCTCTATTTCATATTCATGAAACCTCAAGGTTCGTGGTGACAGCTAAGCTAATAAGGCTAGTAAGTTACTTTTCTCATGGCAGATAGGGACCTGCAGTCATCCCTAATATTTCAGGTGGTTTTTTAATCTTAATGGAGTTACTGGTAGGAACTAACACAGCAGTTTGTGTTGTATTGCCCATTTAGTTGTCCAAGGTATTAGCAATAACATCTTAGGCTCATAGAAGATTGCAAAGATATTTATATGTTAGTTAAGTACTGGTTTAGGTTTTCTTGAAGTGCAGCTACCCTGCCTTAAAAGCCTGACAGCTGCTAAACAGCAGCTCTGCAGCTGTGTGGAGTGGGAAAGAAGAATTTTGCATGTGGTTGCACATGGTGTTGATATCAAGACAGGCTAAGACTAAAATTTGAAGCGCTCTCTCATGAAGAGTCAGTCCATCAATAACTGCCCTGATAGTAGGAGCTGAGCTGCCATCTCTGAAAATTCGGTGGGACTGGAGCCTGAGGAGATGGTCATTTCCCTTCATTACAGAGTCATTTCTCTGCCATTTCAACAAGATGTTCCCTGTTATCACCAAAGTCAAATTAACTGGAGGGAAGATCTTGAGTAAACAAATAGACTTATGGGTCGTGGTGCATTTTTATCCTATTTCTAAGTTGTAGCAACAAAGGGTGGTTGGAGATAAGCGATGCCATTGCTGTGAAGAGCAGGACAGGCCTGGTGCTTGGTTGCTGAGCACATGGGTCAGTACCTGGATGCTATGGGGTAGACAACAGAGCACTGTACCACAGCAGCATCTGTCTCTTGTGTAAGAGCTTCCTGATCCCTCTTGCATAAGGGCTGGAGCAGGAGCTTTCACACACTGCTGCTGTGTGCCGGAGCAGCAGCTGCCAGCCGTGCAGCGCTGTCGGCTGAAATCCCGCTGTCGGAGCACGTGCAGTTACTAAGGAATAGGACCAGCGAAGCAGTTGGGAGGACAAGCAGCTATAGTCTTGTTCTGGCATGGACCCAGTGGGGGCTGGGAGTGCATGCTGGCTGGGAGCTGCTGTGCTGCTTTCTTGGCCAGACACTGAATAATATTTCAGGGTACAGTTGTGATAATAGATGCAGGAAGCTCTGGTTTGAAAGGTCTCTTCCAAGTGACATCCTGTTCATTTCCTTTATCAGGGAGGGAAGCAATTCTGTTGCAAGAGAACCCTCATAAAGGTTAGTAATGTGACATAGTGTTATCCTTTCATTGCTCTGGTAATCATTTTGAGGAGCAGAATGACTGGATTGCTGGGCTTTTCTTTGAGCACAGTTTCTGTAGCACTACTTGGGTTGTCCATCATTGATAGAAATGAGTGTACTAAGATCATTGTGGTAGAGAAGACAACTTCCTTTCCACCCATGAGCAGGTCATCATTGGAGTCTTCTTCTTTGTACACCTCTGAGCATCCAGACATGCAGTTTTTGAGTTGAAAAGTGCTATCTGTGGAAGGACACCTAAATAAACAAGGCTGCAGTTTGCATTGGTGGGGGAGGTGACACTCACAGGCTGTAAGCCAAGTGTTTGACTCACACCCATTATTATACATGTGTGAGTGCCTCTTTCTAGTATGTATCCATGTAATATCATACTGTTCTTGGAAGTAAATGATTTTAAGTGATATACAGACAATATAATGACAGTAATTATGACAGAGAGACAAAATACAGATGCTTTCTATCAAGGAGTGTAGCAAAAGAGATGGAGTGTAACTTTTACAGAGGTCTTTCCTTGTCTTGGTACAGCTGGTTTTATAAAGGGGTGTTACTGACAGGTTCTTTGAAGAGAGCCTTTGTGTGATTTATTCAGCTGTCTTCTCTGTTTACCTTGAAAAATCTTTGGGGAAGAGTCTCTCTGCCTGTGTGTTTGTACAGTACCTGGCATGTTGGGCTGCAGATGTCAGTTAATGTCAGATAAATCATGTCCTCAAGTTGTGCTAGGAGAGGTTTAGACTGGATATTAGTAAACATTTCTTGACCAAAGGAGTTATCAAGCACTAGAACAGGTTGCCTGGGGAAGTGGAGGAATCACCATCCCTGAAGGTATTTAAAAGATGTGTAGATGTGGTACTTAGGGACATGGTTTAGTGGTGGACTTTACAGTGCTAGGTTAACTGTTAGACTCAATGATCTTAAGAGTCTTTCCAACCTAAATAACTTTGCAGGTCAGTGATCAGTGGTTAACCTGGAGTGTTGCTAGAGATAAACCAGACCAAATTGGATTGTTTGGCTGGAGGAGAGTTGATCTTGCAGAAAAGTGGATAGGGAGAAGAGGTGGAATATGGAAACTATATCTGACAGACATTGGATGCCTGATCTCTTGGTCTCCAAGAATTGAGCAAAGCTGTAAAGAGTGAATGAATTGAATCAACAGTAAGTGCTGGTGCCAAAAAAAAAAGGCTAACTCAGATACATTTAATCTGCCTTTCCTGCTCAGACAATCCTGCCTGTGACACCAGTGACATTATGAACAAGATCTGGGTACATGTGGGATAGCAGTGCTGAAATGCCTCAACCTATGCATTTTCAGATCATAGCCTATGGCTCACATTTCATTTAGACACCTCAGTCAGAAGTGTGGTTGCTCTCAGGTCTCTTGATTATTGGTAGAAAAGAGGTCTGCTTCCAGAAAGAAAGGGGGAACAGCTTGTGTTAGAGCATCGTCCCTCCTTTAGAACCAGCAGGAATTTGGTCTGAGTGCAGTTAATTGGTAGAGGTGCCTACAGCCGGGTTTGAACCTGCTCTCTCTGTGCACACATTCAGCAAAGTCCTGGGCTTCGAGGAGAGCAGGAGGTGTTTTGTTTTCAAAACCTTCTTTTAGAACTCAGAAGCCTTATGAAAAAAATGGAGCTGGTACATCCTCATAAAACTAAGGAGGACATTTTTTTTCCAATTATATTTTAGCACTTCTGAGCAGAAATCATGCTCCCATTTTAAAATCACTCTCAACACCAAGAGGGCCTTTGCTTTAAAAGCTGTTGATTGAAGGGTGTTTAAAGTAAATTGGAAGAACCATGGCACTTAAACGAGCTGGTACATTGACAGATAAATCTCCAGGAAGTACTGGAAGAATTGCCTCTAACAAATGTTATCAAAGACCAGGTCTTCCACAGTTGCAGCTTTTGCACCTACAAAAAGCTGACGGCTATGTCCAGGCCTGAGCTGAGATAGATCAGACAGCTCCAGGGGTAATTACCATGGACTAAGTGAAAAAAGTGATTACTTTCTTGGTGATAGAGGAACCTGGAAGGTGTGAGGAAGATCTTTATCTGAACAAAGATGTGACAGTTTTTAGAGGCTTTCTGTAGAAGTTAGTATGGCAGAAGGGTTCATAAAATCACAGCATGTTAGAGGTTGGAAATGACCTCTGGAGATCACTGAGTCCAACCCCCTGCCAAAGCAGGATCACCTAGGGCAGGCTGCCCAAGAATGCATCCAGGTGAGTTTTGAAAGTCTCCAGAGAAGGAGACTCCACAGCCTCTCTGGGCAGCCTGTTCCAGTGCTCCATCACCCTCACAGTACAGAAGTTTCTCCTCTTGTCATCTTATTTTGGTCTACAGTTGACTTGAAGCATCTGGATTTTGCATTTTAAAACAAAAACAAAAGGAAGGCACAGCCCCTAAGTTCTGCATATGGAAACAAATGTAAGCCAGCTGCAGCACCCTTTTCTTGAATCCTTATTTTGAAAATTGGATTTGAATGATATGCACAGCACGGAACCATGAGAGAGCCCTCCTTATACCGTGCTTGGGACCACATCTCTGCTTTGAGTTTGTGTGGTTTATCCGCACTGGGGTTAATTTCAAGATGAGAAAGAATTTCCCCATTGCTAAAAGGCAGCGAAACAGTAACAACGCAATCCTCAGGTCCAGGGGTGATACGGCTTTGTGAAAAGATCAGAGCAATCTCTCGGTAAAGAAACAGATGATAAGAAAACAGGAACAATCCAATTCTATATAGGTTGTCTCCTTTTCTCTTGAAATACAATATCAAGAAAACGAACCCTTAAAAAACCCTGAACCTTTTAGAAACCTTGACTATAAATCCTTTATTGTAATATAAATCTTTATCCTTCCAGTGCATGATTGTATGCGTCTTCCCTTTTCATTGGGTTGTATTTGCCTCTCAGACTGATTGATGTCTGTCTCCTATTTGCCCTGTGTTCTTGTAATTCTTCTGTCCATCTTCCATTGTTCTGTTTAGAAAAAGCACATTCTTAAAGTGCTTTTAAAAAGATGGGCTATAAGCATACCGTGCACCTTTTACACATGTATGTATTATTCTGTATGCATTTAGACTGCTGTGGAGTGCTGTGGAGTCCATACTCCAGGTTTAAAATTCATGTGGTGCTTTTCTCACTCCTTCAGAATTGTAACTTCAAAGGGGTGAGCAGCACAACGCAGATTGTGCCAAAGTCTAACGCAGTGCTTTACATCTGAAGTGGGGTGCATGATGTGTTCTGTGAAGAAACTTGGTTGGCATGTTCGGTACTCAGGAGAAAAAAATGTCTATTTAATTTGATTTTTCTTCAGCCCATTGAGCTCTGCTCTAAGTGGAAGTCAGCATCCACTGCCTACATTTAACTCCATGACAAATTAAACTTAGAACTCAAATAATTTCTCTTTTTCCTCAGAATTACTGATTTCTTTAATTTTTAGAGGGTTTTTTAACTGATTTTTTCCCCAAACTCTTTCTTCCTTCAGGTAGCCTTTTTGACACCACAACAGATCACCTGATAGACACAAACCCAGACTTTTCAGTTTGAATTTCACATCCTGCATCAGTGTTCTTAGTGGGTAGGAGCATCCTCTCCTTCCAATAATGTTCCCTCAAGAGCGGCGCAAGAATTTCAGCATACCAGAAGATGTGGACATCCATAATGTTTTCCCTTCAACTTCCTGTTGCTCCATGCATTTTCCTTGTAACTTCAAATAATGAAACCACCAGACTGCTTCACTGTTCTTCATCTTAATTAAAGATGATTTCCCTCTGTATCCAATGCATTATTTAATTAGCTGGGTATCCACTCAGAACACATCCTCTTGCCTTTGGTTTTCCTCCATGATTGTATTTTTCCACGTGATTGTATGCTTGCCAGCAGCATTTCATTGTTAAGCCATGCAGAGGTGGATACACACAGTTGGGTGGCTCTTCCTGTCCCTGGGGATTTGAGTGGCATCTCTCTCCATCACAAAACCCAGGGGCTCAGTGAGCATTTGACTCAGCAAAGCTCTTTGCTTCTGCAGACCCACTTTTTCTTTTCCTGGCTACCATGGAACCAATGACCAATTGTACACAGCTGTGATTAAAAAGTTCTTGCTGGATTTAGCAAGAAATAAAGCAGGATTCCTCCCAGCAGTGCCCTTATAGCAAGGAGAGGCTATTCCTCAAACAATTTCCCCTACATGGTCTTAGTGGGGATGGCTTTTGAGCATCTTTGTAGTGCAGATTGCTGGAGGTGGTCATTCTCCCCTCCTTTTCCCCCCTCCCCCCAGCTTGCCCTTACCACCTCAATCTCAAAATGTATTAGTTTGCCGATTTCCAGGAAGAGGGTCTGCACACTGTGATTTTTCAACTGCTGCCCTTGGCAACAATATTCACCTATTTTTAAATAAAAAAGTCACCTTTTGACTGGCACTCTATTGGTATCTCAGCAGTTAAGATGACTGAATCGATCAAAAAATTGCACTACCCTCTTAGAGGCTGAAAGGGTTGGTCCTTTCAGGTCAGGGCTAAGGTAGAATTGTACACGGCCCTCCATGCAAACCTTCACTTCTGCACCTTTCATCAGCACTAAATTCACTTTAAAAATGTTAGGGAAAAGTCTAGAAGGTCTTACCTGCAACATCTATCCATCACCAGGTAGTTTCCTGCAATTTGAGGGAGAGCTTGCTAGAGCATTTACTATTGTGTTCCCTTTCTCCATGTGTATCTTAGGTGCATCTTTCAGGTTTTTTTGGAAACCATTTGGCCTTTGAGTGTCTCAACAGAAGTGCTATTACAGAGTGGGATGGTTTTCAAAATATTTAGTCTTTTTTTTTAACAATCCCAAAGCCTGTTTTATCAGATGTCACTGAATGCCCACAAATAACACCGAAATCAGCGGGAGCAGATTGTTCTCTCAGCACCTGAGAAATGAGGCTCCCAACCCTTCCCTGCCTACCTACCATGGACTGTTAGGAATGACCATGTTCTCTCTGAAACTTTGGAAACTGTGGACTAGATTGCATATGCACTGCAAACCTTAATATTTGAGTCTTTCCTTCCTTTGTGGCTTGGAGTTGCCTGCGTTGGGCAGGGGGCACCAGTCTGTTGTGTCCGTGTTGTAACCCTTCAGCAACGGAATCAGCGTTTTGTAAATTTGGAAGATTGCATTTGTGTTTACTTACTGTGACTACTGTTCAGACTTTCTTCAGAAATCTTTTTATAGGGTTTACTAGAGAGAAGAAGAAGAAAAGAAAAAAATCATTCCATATTTAGGTAAAAATGTCTCAATCTTCTGTATATATGTTTTATTAATATGTAAATATTTAGATATTTTTAAATTACTATGTTCTTAATAAAGCGACAAGGGACTAGTTGTGAAATGGTGTATAACATTGTGTCGTGTTATCGAGCTCTGGGAAGCCCTCTTTGTCAGTTCAGAAAAGAAAACCTACAATAAATAACTTTAATTGCATTTTTGTGCCTGTGTTCTGTGCTGGGTTCCCAGAGGAGCAGATTCGGAGGCATGAGGGTCCTGCATCTGGGAAAGGATAATAGCAGGCACCAGTACAGACTAGGGCTTGTCCTGCTGGGAAGCAGCTCCATGGAGAAAGACCAGTTGACATCTGGGAGGCCAGGTCTACCCAAGTACCAGACTGGGATATCTCCATGGAACAGCAATGTGCCCTTTTGGCCAAGAGGGCCAAAAGGGCACATCCTGTGATGCCTCAAGAAAAGCATGTCCAGCAGGGCTAGGGAGGTTCTCCTCCCTCTCTACTCTGCCCTGGTGAGACCACAGCTAAAATACTGTATCCAGTTTTGGGCTCCCCAGTTCAAGGAGGAAGTTCTTCACAGAGAGAGTGATTTCCCATTGGAATGGGCTGCCCAGGGAGGTGGTGGAGGCACCATCCCTGGAGGTCTTCAAGAAAAGACTCAATGAGGCACTTAGTGCCATGGTCTAGTTGATTTGCTAGAGCTGGGTGATAGGTTGGACTGGATGATCTTCGAGGTCTCTTCCAACATGGTTGGTTCTATGATTCTAAGAGAGACAGGGACCTGCTGGAGAGAGTCCAGCAGAGAGCCACAAGGATTGTTGCAGGACTGGCACATCTCTCCTATAAGGAAAGACAGAGAACTGGAGTGGTTTAATCTTGAGAAGAGAAGGCTGAGAGGGGATCTCACCAACATCTAGAAATATCTGAGGGGTAAGTGTCAAGTTAAAGGTGTCAAGCACTTTTCAGTGGTGCCCAGCAATAGGACAAGGAACAACAGGCACAATCTAAAACACAGGAGGTTCCACCTCAACATGAAAAGAAACTTCTTTACTAAGGATGAAGGAGCACTGCCACAGGCTGCCTAGAGAGGTTGTGGTGTCTCCTTCTCTGAAGACTTTCAAAACCTATCCAGATACATTGCTATGTGGTGTGCCCTAGGTGATCCTGCTTTGGCAGGAGAGTTGGAGTAGATGATGTTTGGAGGTCCCTGCTAACTCCTAACATTCTGTGCTTCTATGGTTCTATTTCAGAGGTGTTAGCTAGCAATTAATGGACTTCATAAGGAAAGGTGTAGGAAAACCCTAAAGTTCCCACCACAAATCTGTTTTTCCAAATGTCTCAGATGGAAACTGTGGTGCCTGCCAATCAGAACGATGTCTATATCCAGTCATATAATAACCCTTGAGTATTAAGTGCTGATATGCTTCAAGTCTAATTTTAATTGAATTAGGTGTCTTTATAATCTGCACTTAAAAGGTTAAGCTCTGCTTCTATGGAAACAACACATAGGAAGGACAAACCAATACTCATCATTTGGAGTAGCAAGATGCATGCTTGGTAATTTATTATCACACCCTCATCAAGTGTTGTTTAGCCTTAGAAAATATTTCCTGCAGTAACATGCTCCTGGTAATCTTCCATCAATTACAAAGAGCAGCGAAGTGAGAGAGCAGCTCACCACACCTTTTCTGCTTTATGTAAGGAGTGCTAGGGATGAAGTGCTGGTAAAAAGTCTACTGAGAGTTTCCTTTATGCTTCAGTGGCTGCATGGATCACTATCTGTGTGACATAGTGTGAGTCCTCGCAGCCCTTCTCCATTGGGAAGTGTTGAAAGAGCAACTAAATCATAGGTCACAGAATGACTTGGGTTGGAAGGGACCTTTAAAAGCCATCTAGTCCAATCCCCCTGCCATAGGTGGAGACATGTTTGACTAGATCAGGTTGCTTGAAACAGCATACCACCTGGCCTTGAGCACTTGCAGGGATGGAGCATCCATAGAGCCTCTGGACAATCTGTGCCTGTGCCTCACCACCCTTGTAAACGCTTTTTTTCTCATGTCCAACCTAAGCCTACCCTCTTTCAGTTTATAAATGTTGCCCCTTCTCCTATTTGTACAGGCCCCTTCTCCACCTTTCTTATCATCCCCCTTTAGGTGTTTAAAAGCCATGACTAGGTCCATCCCTGTGGTAACTTGAAGGATCCCAGGTCCTCCTTAAACAAAACCACAGGGACAGAGGCCCATCCCAGGATATTGTAATATTCTTATTCTTATGTCACTCCTAATTCATAGAATCATGGAATCACAGAATCAACCAGGTTGGAAGAGACTTCCAAGCTCATCCAGTCCAACCTATCCCCCAGCCCTATCCAGTCAACTAGACCATGGCACTAAGTGCCTCATCCAGGCTTTTCTTGAACACCTCCAGGGACGGTGCCTCCACCACCTCCCTGGGCAGCCCATTCCAATGCCAATCACTCTCTCTGTGAAGAACTTCCTCCTAACATCCAGCCTATACTTCCCCCAGCACAACTTGAGACTGTGTCCCCTTGTTCTGTTGCTGGTTGCCTGGGAGAAGAGGCCACCCCCCACCTGGCTACAGCCTCCCTTCAGTTAGTTGTAGACAGCAATGAGGTCCCCCCTGAGCCTCCTCTTCTCCAGGCTAAACAGGCCCAGCTCCCTCAGCCTCTCCTCATAGGATTTGTGTTCCAGGCCCCTCACCAGCTTTGTCTCCCTTCTCTGGACATGCTCCATCACCTCAACATCTCTCTTGAATTGAGGGGCCCAGAACTGGACACAGCACTCAAGGTGTGGCCTGACCAGTGCTAAGTACAGGGGAAGAATAACCTCCCTTGTCCTACTGGCCACACTGTTCCTGATGCAGGCCAGGATGCCATTGGCTCTCTTGGCCACCTGGGCACACTGCTGCCTCATCTTCAGCTACTATCCACCAGTACCCCCAGGTCCCTTTCCTCCTGGCTGCTCTCCAGCCACTCTGTCCCCAGCCTATAGCGCTGCTTGGGGTTGTTGTGGCCAAAGTGCAGAACCCTGCACTTGGCCTTGTTAAATCTATTCCTTTTCCAGTATGACAGCTTAAAGGATAGTGCCTGACTTGGTCTCTCCCCCTTCTCCCTGCTTCTCTTCCTTCCACTTCCCCGAGCAGCACACGCTCTCAGTTGCGGTTGGTGTGGGAGTTGGTGGGCAGGGAGCTGGGCCACTGAGGCCTCGCAGGCCCAGCCTGGAGGGGCGGTTTCAGCCTACCATTAGGCTGACTGAGGGTGAAAGGGGCGGAGGATTCTAGAAGGCCAGTTCAGGCCCAGTGGATTTTATGCTTACTCTACCTGACTGCCTTTTGTATATATGCTCTTGTAAACAGAATTTCTCTGTAAAACTTCCAATCAGCGTTCAGTATCCTCATTCTCACCCCTGAAAAGGGGTACGAGTCGGTTTTGTTCTCCAGAACCAGGTATGCTCGTGGCCCAGACTGGAACAGTCACCCTCCAGAGCCTCCTCTTCTCCAGGCTGAACAATCCCAACTCTCTCAGCCTTTCCTTATAGAAAAGGCATGCCAGCCCTCTGATCACTTTTGTGGCACTCCTCTCTACCCACTCCAACATGTCCATTTTGTTTCTGTGTCAAGAGCCCCAGACCTGGACACAATACTCCACATGAGGTCTCACCAGAGCAGAGCAGAGGGTCTGAGTCACCTCCATACACCTCCTGGCCACATCTCTCTTGATACATTCCACAATACAGTTGGCTTTCTGGGCTACAGGCATACATTGCCAGCTCACTTCCAGCTATTCATCCTCCAGTACTCCAAAGCCCTTCTTGGCAGGGCATCCCTAAAGTACATCCTACAGCTGTATTGATAGAGGGGACTGCCCTGACCAAGTTGCAGGACCTTGCACTTGGCCTTGTTCACATGGTCACACTCCTTCAACACGAAAAGCTCAACAGTGATTGCCAGCACCCTCCACATGCCTAAACTGACTTCAGATATGAATGTAACTCATCAAGCATCGCATCACAGTTAGGGTTCTCTAGCTTCATGGAACAAATTTCATCCTTCTCCAAAGAACAAATATTTTCATTCTGTGCTGCAGATGTGTGGGTCTGTTTGGCTTTTTTTAAACAGGAGCAGGTTCATCCACCATAGCTTGTGACATCCAGTTGGACGTCCACCTTTGTGCTGCAATTGGGAATGAGAAAGATTGGTGTGTGCCAGTATATGCAAGGCACTGAATCTCCTTTGTGCTGCAAAGCTACCAGCAAGTACTGCTGCAGGACTGTATTTCCACCTGTTGAAATGGCTGTGGGCTGCAGCAAGCACCATTGCCAGCACACACACATGGGCTCCTGTGGTGCACCAGCATCCTCACTGGGCCATTTGGCCAATGCATCCCTCTGTCCTGTGTACAGGACACTGGAGATTAATCCTTTGGGTGAAAAAATATCCTTCTGAAGCTTAACAAGGAAAAGGATATCCTCCTGGTAACATGAAAGGAAACTGGAGCCTGGGCTTTATAAAAAATGCATTAATTGTGAGACAAGAAGAAAGCCATCTCAAGTGCCTGTGACATGTTGGTTTAGAAAAGGCTGGCTGAGTCTTTCAGGGGAAATGCATGCTGTCAAGTTGGAGCGACTTGAGGATGTGTGGTCCTGATGGAGCTACCCCTCCTGGAGACAAAGCTGCTCCCCCAAAACCTCTGCTGAGGTTGTGATGCCTCACTGGGAAGCGCATTTTTCCTTCACTGCAGAAGAAAAGGGGCACAGTCCTTGAAAAAAACCCATGGGACCAGAGAGGCAAGTGTAGCCAGGATTTTGCAAGACTTCAAAAATAGTCCCCTTGTGCATGTTCTCCCTCATATCTAAAGTGGCAAAATGCCTTGCAGGAGGTGCTGAGACAGCTGTTCTCCCTCCACTGGCTCTCCCACTGCTCACACATCCCCACAGCTGGACTGGGGTGAGGACCTTCACTCCTTCCTGACACCCTGTCATCACAGAAAGGCTCAAGAGGGGCTTGTACAAGTAGGTCAGGTATGATTTCTCATCTGCCAAATGCTAATAAAAGCCATCCATGTGAAACCTATAACATTATGTGTATAAATAATTTAGCTCTGGTGCATAAACATTGATTCTGAGCTTAAAAAAAAGATTAAAAATAATTCCATCAGCTTTCCTACTCCTCCTGCATGCATGTGTCAGTAGCAGGGGCAGAAAATAGCTAATACTTGGGCAATTGGAAATCAAGGATACACTCCCCTGGTATTTCTGCACTGGCTCCTTCCTCCACTCAGCTCGTCAGAGGCATAGAGGAGTCAGGATGAGCAAGGCAGCTCATTAGGAATGAAGATAACATTCCAGCTTGTTATTGCAAGCAATTGTTGACCAGAGGGATGGTGGTAAGAGAAGAGGCTGCATTTTGTGACTCACCTTCTCATCATTGCTTCTCTCACTCCCTTGGGCAGATGCAGGCACTGGGCTCACTCTAGGTAACATCCATCTTTCCAGCAGCTGCCTTCAAATAAGCTGCTTTGCCCCCAAATTTTCCTCAGGCGGAGTCCTTGCAGGGTGTCCAAGTCCATCTCAAGCTGAACTTGATACTTCTCCAGCCCTGGAAGACCTCACCACAGCAGAGCAAGGAAAGTAACTGCCAAATAGCAATAGCATCCCTCGGAGAGCAAATTCAGACATCAAGATTGGTTGAGCAAAGCCCTGTGACTTGAAACACTGGGCCAAAGACAAGAAGCAGCTGCTTTGGCTCCTCTGTGAGACCCTCTGGATGGGCCTTTGTAGAGCATTACAAAGTGGTGTGGCAGATAGGGCACCATTAGTTGGACTCTGGGCACAAAAGATACCAAACTGGTTCATATTTTTTCCTGAAGGTCTGGGAACATGACTGGTCTGTTGACAATTGCTCTCCCATGCAGCTCATCCCAGCATAACTTTGCATTAAAATGTTCACAATGCTGTGGTTGCCCCTGAAGCCACCAACCAGCATGGGGTGAAGATCTTCATATCATAGAATCATATCATATCATAGAATCATATCATAGAATCAACCAGGTTGGAAGAGACCTCCAAGATCATCCAGTCCAAGAGCTGTCATGGGTGAGTGGACTGTGATGGCTTGTGAGTCCTGCTGGATCCTGGCTGTGGGGCCAGCTGGGGGTGGCAACCACTAGTGTGGCCAGAGATCTCCTCTGGTCATGTCCATCACCAGTGTGCCCAGGAGAAATGTCATCTTCAGACGTTGCCTGTCATGCTGGTTTAGGGCCCTGAGATACCCAATGGCAGAGGGCAGAAATGCTGTTTGCTCCTTTTGGAGAGTGAAAACAGAAACGCTGCACGCTGACTGGAAGTTTATAGGGAGGTTCAGAAGGCATTCGGGCAGAATCATAGAATCAGCCAGGTTGGAAGAGACCTCCAAGATCATCCAGGCCAACCTAGCACCCAGCCCTAGCCAATCAACTAGACCATGGCACTAAGTGCCTCATCCAGGCTTTTCTTGAACACCTCCAGGGACGGCGACTCCACCACCTCCCTGGGCAGCCCATTCCAATGCCAATCACTCTCTCTGGCAACAACTTCCTCCTAACATCCAGCCTAGACCTCCCCTGGCACAACTTGAGACTGTGTCCCCTTGTTCTGTTGCTGGTTGCCTGGCAGAAGAGACCAACCCCCACCTGGCTACAGCCTCCCTTCAGGTAGTTGTAGACAGCAATGAGGTCACCCCTGAGCCTCCTCTTCTCCAGGCTGCACACCCCCAGCTCCCTCAGCCTCTCCTCATAGGGTTTGTGCTCCAGGCCTCTCACCAGCTTTGTCGCCCTTCTCTGGACACCTTCCAGCACCTCAACATCTCTCTTGAATTGAGGGGCCCAGAACTGGACACAGCACTCAGGGTGTGGCCTGCCCAGTGCTGAGCACAGGGGCAGAATGAGCAGGTTCACAAACCAATCCAGAATACCAGATCAAACCCTCCTAGGGTGCTCCACCCCTCCAGGCTCAGCAGGCCTGAGAGCAGGCCAAAAGCGCGCTCAGGCCTGCAAGGCCTCGGCAGGCCCCATGAGGCAGGTCAGGGTCCCCTGCCAGCGAGGAGCCATCCCCCCGCGCAGAGCATGTGTGAGCAGGGACCGGCGCTCCTCCGGGGAGGCAAGAAGTGCAGGCAGGGAAGAGAGCCACGGCAGCTAGGCTCTGCTTTGCAAGCCCCATCCTGGGAAGCAGAGCGGGGTAACAATGTTACAATGTCCTGGGGGGATCAGGTCTGTCCCTTCGGACTCTCTCTCTTTTTGGAGCACTTCGTCTCTGTGGTCTTCTTAAAGGCATCTGGGACCCAAAAGCACCACACCTGGACAGGCCAGGGCAGATGGAAAAGGCCAGCCCATGTAGCTCTGCCATCCACTGCCAAGCAGGTGGCCTGGAGCACCTTCCCTGCCCTGGGGTGGTTCATCAAACCTGCATGTGGACAGCACATTCACCTGCGCTCCGGCAAGGAAATCAGCCCAGCAGGCTTCCAGAGAAACCTCTCTGGGTCTCAAGTTGTGCCAGGGGAAGTACAGGCTGGATGTTAGGAGGAAGTTCTTCCCAAAGAGAGTGATTGGCATTGGAATGGGCTGCCCAGGGAGGTGGTGGAGGCACTGTCCCTGGAGCTCCTCAAGCAAAGCCTGGATGAGGCACTTGGTGCCATGGTCTAGTTGATTGGATAGGGCTGGGTGCTAGGTTGGCCTGGATGATCTTGGAGGCCTCTTCCAACCTGGTTGATTCTATGATTCTATGATTCTATGATTCTATGATAATCCCACAACATTCCTGCTCCATTTTAGTCCCATGCCAAGCAGTGCCCAGGAGAAATCAGGTGAAAGTGAGTATGGGCTTGATGTGGGCAAGGAGGACATTTTCATGTGAGCATACTGTGAGCTGTGCCAGCTTCCTTACAAGTCACCATGAAGTTAGCATGGAGAGACCTGGACTGGAACCAGCATGTGGCTACCACTGCTGCCTCGGCTTAGAGAAAGCAAAGATTAATGTAATCATTTAATCCTGGGAGATTTCAGGATTCACCGACTGTATCTCATGTCTCCATTCATCAGGGCACAGGGGATGTGTGTAAACTGCTTGGCTCTTAGCTGGACCTCTCTGCTCCCTTCTGGTTTTCCTTTCTCTGAGCTCCTCACATGTGCACTCAGACCCCAGCTTTCCCCACTGCCAGCCACATCTCTGCCTCCTGCCTCAGGGGTGACAGGCCCCAGCCACAGCACACAACTCACTTTGTGGCTGGTGAGAATCACAGAATCACACCAGTTGGAAGAGACCTCAAAGATCATCCAGTCCAACCCTCGAGCCAGCACTGAAGTGTCAACACTAAACCATGTCCCTAGCTGCAAGGAACACATGCTGATTAAATACCTCCAGCAAGGGTGACTCCACCACTGCCTCAGGCAGACCATTCCAGTGTTCAAAGACCTCTCTGTGAAGAAATACCTCCTAACATCCAGCCTGAACCTCCCTGGCCCAGCTCGTAACCATTTCCTCTGGTCCTCTCACTTGACACTAAGGAGAAGAGGCTGCCCCACTCCTTGCTCCAACCTCCCTTCATGTAATTGTAGAGAGTGATGAGGTCTCCTCTCTGTCTCGTCCAGGCTGAACAACCCCAGCACCCTCAGAGGCTCCTCATAGGCCACATGCTCCAGGTGATACCATCCTCCCTTGGTTTTCTTTTTTTTGGTCATGATGTCCCAGTCCCCAAAGCCTGCAGACCCCAAAGCCTCCGTGGAACACACGTTGACTTGCCCAATGTGTGCAGCACCACAGGTTGATATCCAGTTCCTGTCTTTTCATCCACCCTGCCCTTATTGGGCTGATGCTGTGGAGAGAATCAAGGGCAGCCAGACTGAGCTGGACACCCTTCAGGGAATGGGATTTGCCATGGGAAGAGAAACACCCTTGTCTGCATACAATCTGCCTAAACATCACAGCCTGGCCATCTGACAGGCCAGGACTGGTGCCTTTGACTCCTAACACATTCACTTTTTCTGTCCCTCTGGTCCACCATACATGATCATTACTTATCAATATCTAAAGGGTATGTGCCAGGAGGATGTGGCCAGACAGTTTTCAGTCATGCACAGCAACAGGATAAGGGGCAACAAACACAATCTGGAATACAGGAACTTACATCTGAATATGAAGAAAAACTTCTTTACTTTGAGGGTGATGGAGCACTGGGATGGACTACCTAGACAGGTTGTGGATCTTCTTCTCTGGAAATACTCAAAACACAACTGCATGTGGTCCTGCGCAACCTGCTGTAGATGAACCTGCTGTAGCAGGGGGATTGGACTAGATTATCCCCAGAGGTTCCTTCTGACCCCTAACATTCTGTGGTTCTGTGATCCACCACTGTGGAGAGACACCCTGCTTGGGGATGCTGCTTCCCCTCAGGCTAAAGCACAGGCAGAGGCTGGTGAGCAGCCCACAGCCACCCTGAACACCCAGGTTCTGCCATCCTTTGGGAGGGGAGCCAGTATGTGGTGGCAAATGTACTGCAACCCAAAGAGATGAAATTTTGAGCACTGCTGCAAGATCTTCTCCATTTCCTGTCTCCTCTGTTCATCAGAGCATCACCTTCCCAGCTTCATCACCTGGAGAGCATAGAGCATGCCAAAACATGCATTAACAGATTTTGCATTTAACATTTATTATAGCAATGAGCCCCCACATAGTTTCTTCACTGCCCTTCACTGAGCATGATGGATCATCCCCCATCTCTCATTTAATGTCCCCTTGGGGAGGACTTAGAGCAGCAGAGACTCCTTCCTCAACCACAAGTCACTTATGTGCAGATTCCCAGCACCCATCCCAGTGGGATAGCATCCCTGCAGTCTCCATCCAGCACAGTGGCTAGGGCAAGGCAGAGAAGATCTCCTTCCCCAGGCTGCTTTGCTTCTTCCTTGGTTTTCGTTTCCATCCACTCCACAGTGATGTTCTCACTTTCCACATCCCTGTCCATAGAAAAAGGGATGCTTCTTTAGGATGACAGAGAAAATTCCAGACTGAAGCTGTACCTGCAGGTGTGATGACTGCCAACAAGGATGATGGACATCTTTTGCTTGCCCCATCTGTGACAACCTGTACTCCAGAGGAGCTGCA
Organism: Pogoniulus pusillus; assembly: GCF_015220805.1. Lineage (NCBI taxonomy): Eukaryota > Metazoa > Chordata > Aves > Piciformes > Lybiidae > Pogoniulus > Pogoniulus pusillus. The sequence goes on from NC_087267.1 coordinate 39,699,192, forward strand.
GGCAGGAATAGGAGGTGCTACTAAACCAGGGAAGATGCAGCCACAAACTTAATCCCAGGCTGCTAGGATTTCCATGCAAGCCATTACCCACTTTAATGAATAGAGGTGGATGCTTTCACCAGAATAAAATCTCTTATAGCTGAGGACTGCTTTTGGATTGCTTCTAATAGCTCCACTTGTTCACACCAGCCAAGTCACAGAAGGCAGCAGAAGGGACAAGAAGAATGAATTGCCTACTGTATGAGAAGATTAGGTCCAAGACCATCTAAGGAATCTGAAGGTGCAGAAGCCCATAGGAACCTGAGGGAACTGGTGGATGAAGTTATAAGTTCTAAAACACTATCCATCGTACCTGAGAAGTCATGGTTGTCTGACAAAGTTCTCACTGGCTGGAAAAGGGGAAGTATGCCTTCCCTCTGGCAAATAAACCACCACTCAGCTTGATCTATCTGCAAACTTCCTAAGAGCACTCTACAAACCACTGTGTCATTGATGAAGATATAAAACAGTACTAGTCCCAGCAGAAATCACTGGGGGACACCACTCCTTACTGGTTTCTGCTTGGACATTGAAAAGTTTACTGCAAGTCTTTGGACATGACCATCTAGCCAATTCCTTATTCATCTACCAGCCCACTCATCAAACCTCTCTGGGTTAGAGGCAAAAGTGTTGAGGAGTGACTGTATCAAAGGTCTTACAGAAGCCCTGAACCCTGCCACTGCAGTTTGTAGGTCATATAGGATCCAGCAGGTAGCAGCCTGACTTACCCTGCTACCCTATCCACTGATCCATTGCAGTTCCCTCCGTGTTTGGTCTAGGGGTACTGTGGGGCTGAGACCTCTTCTCCTGGCCCTTCAAATCAGGTGCTGGTAGATGCATGCAGGGTGTTGCACAGCACTTGGCTGTCACCCACCCAAAACACTCAGACTCAGGAAAACTCAACCTTCCGTCTCTGGGCATGCAAACCTCCTGTGTCACACACTGCAAGTTTTGCTCCATGAAACTGGGAGGCAGGACACTGCTGGGCGGACCTTGAACAGCTCTCACATCTTGGTCCTCCTCTATCCCTGTCTTGAGAGTGGGAAGATGAACCCGCCCAGCTCTACTTTGTTTCTGTCCTACGCAAATCCTTCTGCAAATGCGAAGGTTAATGCACAGGCAGCGAGGAGCCCTCCCAGAGAAGGTTTGCTGGTGAATCCCAGATCTCTTCCTCCAGAAACAAATTGCTCTTCAACTATTGCCATCTTGTGGCGTCTGTGACCCGCTACTTGTTCCTTTTTATCTGCTAATGGTGCTGGTGAGAATCAGCAATGTACACAGGCAATTTCAAAATGAAATGTAAATGAATCAGAAATGCCTACGGAGGAGCCATTAGCATAAATCCAATCAAAGGGCTTTGTTTAACTTGTTAGAAATGACTAAATATTTTCTGAGTGTGGGTGGGCGAGGTGATTCTGCCTCACACTTGGGAAGTTTTAGAGTAAACCTAATGCTGATATCTTAAATGGCTGAACTTAAAAGCTAATTTCTACCCTGAACTCTGCCTCCTCAGTTTATAACTCGCAAGAATATCATTGTCTGTTCAAGGAATGTCATTGTCTGTTCAAAGAGATCACCTCTAAAATATTATCTTTGCTTCTAATAGTGAGAAATTCACCCAAAAGGATATTTGGACTTTATCTTGTGAGCATTGCAGGGGTCTCCTGGCAGTGGGGAGTTCCTTGGAACAAAGCCTGCCCATTCCAGATATGCCAAATCCTTCCCGGTGGGATGTTGAGGATGCAGTGCAAGACAACACCACCAACTCCGCAGAACCACTTTGACCTGCCCGTGTAATGCACCACCAAAATCAGGCACGACAGACTAGATAAAGGGAAGACATTATTTAGAGTGAGGGTGGTGAAGCACTGGAACAGGTTACCCAGAAAGGTGGTAGATGCCCCACCCCTGGCAGCATTCAAGGACAAGTTGGATGCAGCTCTGATCAACCTGCTCTAGTTAAAGATGTCTCTTCTCACTGCAGAGGGGTTGGACTAGATGACCTTTAAAGCTCCCTTCCAACCCAAGTCATTCTATGATTCTATAATCTACTGCCTATAGTCTTTGTCCAGACTGGTAAGACTGAGTTGAGTTCACTGCTCTGTCCCTGTCCTCTATCTGCTGACTGTCAGAAGATGCATGTGAAGCTGATTTTGACGGCTGTAGGAGACCTGTCAGCAGTTCCCCGTGTTTCTCCTATCCTGCATTCACTCCTCACCCTCTGACATTCACAACTTTTGCAGAGCCACATAGTAAACCAATCCCCCGAAAAGGGGAAAAATCCAGGTTTTTTGAGCCAGCATTTATTCCCTGACCCATCAGTTACACCATAGTTACATGGACAGTGCTAAGAATGTTAATCATAGCAAGGTCTGGGTCTACAGCTTGGATTAAATCAAATAACTGAGTTAAAAACAATGGTCAGACTCAGCTCTGCAGTGACTCCTTGCACTCCACAGGCATCACTCGATCAAGCAGTGGATTTGCCTTAGGGCAATGCTTTGCATCTGGGAAGAGCAGCTCTTTCTTACTGGTTGGCTCTCCAGCCTGGAGTTGCATCAGGACAGGTGTTAATTGCCTTTCTGGAAATCAAAGCAGCCCAGGCAGGAGCTGTTTGCTGGATTTGGCTTTACTGCTTTCCCCCAGGCATGGTCCCTCAGCCAGCTTTGCTGTCCCATATCTCTCCAGGGAAATCCAAGCCGTCCTGAGCATTCACCCCTTCCCATGGGCTTATCCCACTGCCCAAACATGATGTCCTGCAAAGGCAGATGCTGCCATGGAGAGTTTACTTAATGCAAATCATGGGCACAAGCCCTGAGGAAGTACATTCAAAACCGGCTGCAGTATTGAAAGGGGCAATGGGATCACAGTATCACAGTAACACAGTATCACCAAGGTTGGAAGAGACCTCATAGATCATCAAGTCCAACCTGCTACCACAGAGCTCAAGGCTAGACCATGGCACCAAGTGCCACGTCCAATCCTGCCTTGAACAGCTCCAGGGATGGTTACTCCACCACCTCCCTGGGCAGCCCATTCCAGTGTCCAATGACTCAGTGAAGAACTTTCTCCTCACCTCAAGCCTAAATTTCCCCTGGTGGAGCTTGAGGCTGCGTCCTCTTGTTCTGGTGCTGGCCACCTGAGAGAAGAGAGCAACCTCCTCCTGGCTACAAACACCCCTCAGGTAGTTGTAGACAGCAATAAGGTCACCCCTGAGCCTCCTCCTCCTCTCCAGGCTAAACAATCCCAGCTCCCTCAGCCTCTCCTCGTAGGGCTTGTGCTTGAGGCCTCTCTCCAGCCTCGTTGCCCTTCTCTGGACACGTTCAAGTATCTCAATGTCCTTCTTAAAGTGGGGGGCCCAGAACTGGACACAGTACTCAAGGTGTGGTCTAACCAGTGCAGAGTACAGGGGCAGAATGACCTCCCTGCTCCTGCTGACCACACCATTCCTGATGCAGGCCAGGATGCCACTGGCTCTCGTGGCCACCTGGGCACACTGCTAGCTCATGTTCAGGCAGGTATCAATCAGCACCCCCAGATCCCTCTCTGTTTGTCTGCTCTCCAGCCACTCTGACCCCAGCCTGTATCTCTGCATGGGGTTGTTGTGGCCAAAGTGCAGCACCCTGCACTTGGAGCTACTGAACGCCATCCCATTGGACTCTGCCCATCTGTCCAGGTGGTCAAGGTCCCGCTGCAGAGCCCTTCTGCCCTCCCACCCAGCCACATCTGCCCCCAGCTTGGTGTCATCTGCAAACTTGCTGATGACTGACTCCATGCCCTCATCCAGATCATCTATGAAGATGTTAAAGAGGATGGGGCCCAGCACTGATCCCTGAGGGACACCACTAGTGACTGGCCGCCAGCTGAATGTGGCATGGGAAAGAAATGGTGAATTGGGAAAATACTGATTGCTCTCCCTATAAGGCTTATGATTTTTTTTTATTTTAAATGCCTGGAAAAAAGCCCTTTAAGAGAATGTGAACCACCACATTACAGTGCTTCCTACCACTTCCAAGCATCCTTATGCAGCCCAATGCCCTCCTTCATCCATCCCCATGTCCCAGCACAGTGGGAAGTGGGAGGGCTCTCATGTCCTGGCAGCTCCTCCAATCATCCATGTGAAACAGCCTTTGCATCTTTCACTGCATATAAATCAGGGGCTTCCTAGGAGTTTCTTGGAGTAGTACCTACATGTGGGCTCGGCTCAGCAAACATTACTTCCACCCCAGCTAAGGGGACTGGCTGCAAGAGAGATGTTTAGGTTCCTCCTGTCTTGTGAGACTGTTATGACAACATGCTCACATTCAGCCCCTCAAGGAGAGTAAACTATCAAACCCCTGCTTAGATGGCTGAGTTTAGTTTATTCCTGCTTTTCCAAAGGAAAATGGTGACCCTTGTGAAAAGAAGTGGTTACATCAAGCATGTGTGGCCTCTTCCAGGACTCCTTGCCCGCAGCCCTGAGAGTGCTTTGCTGATGGTACACCTTTTTTCCACATTTATTCAAATTTTAGGTGTCCAGATGGAATAATTCTAGAGTGGAATTCAGCTCTGCTTTGGAAGGCAAGAATTCATGGATACTAATTAGGTGCTCATTTAACGGACACTGCAGTGGTAGAAGAAGGAGCAGAGATGCAGAGAGACCTGGAGGGCTGCATGGCACCCTGCGGAGGCAAAAAGGAAACCAAGGGCAAACAGCACCCAGCATTATCCTGATTTCCAGCAGGCAATGCAGGCAGGGTTTCTGAGGTTGTTTTACTCCTTACAACAGCCACGTTTGCCATGGGAGCTGCATGCTGCTTTGCTCATTCATCCAGCTAGCTTCCATTTGGCACTAACAAGTACCTGGCACCTCAAAAACCAAAGAACTCAAAGAAGGACAGAGTCCAAGCTAAGGCCATTCAGCCTATCAGTGGCAAAGGATAGTGTCCCACCTCCATCTCAATAGGGCTTGGGCACACTTCTCTAGATGAAGTCTCAACCCATCTGTATCAGTCCTGCTGGGAGGTATAAGAAGTCTTCTAAGATGAAAGAGGGTAGATTTAGATTTGAGTTAAGGAAGAGATTTTTATGATGAGGATGGTGGGACACAGGAACAGTTTGTCACAAAGTTGTGGATGACACGTTCCTGGAAAAGTTCAAAGTCAGGTTGGATGAGGGTTCTGAGCACCCTCATCCAGTTAAAAATGTCCCTGCCCACAGCAGGGGGCTTGAACTAGATGGCCTTTAAAAATCTCTTCAAACCCAAACCAGTCTGTGATTATACAATTTAAACAGCATGTTTGCCTTCTGCTCTGCTCTGGCAGCAGGATGGCATTTTCCCCACAGGTCCACCTAAACTGCCACCCGTCAGTACCCGCCCCCACAGTTACCGGGTAGGACTGGCAGTAGTGGGAGGCAGAAATCCTGGATGGAGAGTAAATAAGAAAACTCCTTGCCAAAGGAATTATCTGAAGCAGGTGGTTCCAGCTCAGAAGAACTCAATTTATATTCCCAAATGATGTGCTGGGAGCTGCTCACAGCTCCATCAACAAGCACAGCACAGGCGAGGCAGATGTTTGGTGAGTGCCAGCAGCTGGAATAGGATCACTGGCTCAGCTCAGCTGCACCCGTTGCTCCAGACGGCAATTTGGGAAGTCAGCGTTCAAGGCTCATGCCAAGGGAGCCTGTATTGAATACTTGCAGGTCTGGCTGGCAGGATCACACAATCCTTTCTGAACCAAAGCAGGGTAGTGGCACACGAAGCTGGGAGAGAGGTGAAGCTCCTGAATTATTCATAGGCACAGGCCTTGGTAAGGACCCGGGTGCAGAAAAGCACAAAGTGTATGGGCTGTGCATGGGGTTGGGGCAGTACTGTGATGGTGACAATGAGGTCATGCTGGTGCTGTGCACGTTGCAGGAGCAGCGCTCCCCTGGTCGTGAATATTTGTTTTGGCATGGGGGAATGGCACTGGGGATGCCTAGGGTCAGTGTGCTGAGGCATGGCTTGGGAAAATAAAGCCCTGCAAAGACTGAATTACATAAGGAATATGCTAACACAAAATGCTAGGCATGAGACTTTCCCACCTAAGCAGCAGTTGCTGGCACAGGTGAACTTTTGGGGCCTGAAGGGGGAGGAGGTGGTTCATGTGTAGGCTGGGCCGTGGTTCTGCAGGAAGTGTGGCAGAGGCTGCTGCATGTCTCAGCCCCATGTATTTTATGTTCCATGTGGTGACCAAATGGCCAGTAACAAAGAGCAGCTCAGCAGTGTCTGCTGCTCCAGCCTGGCAGAAGTAGTGGGATCGGTGAAATGCTCCCCAGATGTGACACAGTGAGGATGCAAAGAGGTCAAGAGCGTCAAAGCAGGGGTGGGAATATCAAATATAATGCAATTTTGGGGAGATGTGGGTAAGACCAAGGAGAATTCATCAGAAATCACATCTTACACTGCCAAGAGGCTTTGGGAGAGCACAGAGGCAGATCTTGGCTGCAAAGTGCCATCCTCTCAAATTGCCCACAAAGTTTTCCAGGGTCAGATGTACTTCCACCTGAATTATAGTTCAGTCCATCCACCCCAGGGAAAGCCCTCACCTACCAACTGACAGCTGTCTGTGTGAGCCATGTAGATGCCCAGGCAAATAAGTAGGTAGAAACTGGGAGATGAACTTTCCCCTAATGGCCAAATGCAGGAGCATAGAATGCTGCAAAAGGGACAAGGCAGACAGGGGTGGTACAAGGGTGCCTCTTTATGGGATAGGTTAGTGGAGCTTTAATGTGCAGTGGCAGCCCCTGGACAGGCACACAGCAAGAGAGCAAGCACAGAGGCCCCAGCAGCATTCACACACATGCTGTCCTCCCTGTCTCTCATTGCAGTTGCTGGGCTCCAGGTGATGGCTAGTTGGACCCCATCGACTGTTTGTAGGGAACATCACAGTATTTGGCTGGTACATGGTGCAGGTTTGTTCAGGGCTGGTGCTGGAGCATCATATAGGGCTGCAGAGCCGTAGTTGGGATCACTACCTATGCAATGCCCCCTCCATGGCAGATGGTCACTTAGGTGCAGGGGTACGAGGAGTCAGCCCAGCCTGAACCCACCATAGCTGCTGAGAGGGCACTCAGACCAAATGTGAATACAGCAATACAGCCAAATACAGCCTGCAAAAATGCAGAGGAAACAGCACTTCCTTGAACTGTTGCAATGCACGATAGAAGCCTCTAATAAAAGCTTCTAGGCAAGTACTATTTATTTGGCTTTGGCCAAGGCTTTTGATAAAATCTCACATCACAGGCTATTAAAGCACCTTATCAAAGGTTAAAGGGGCAAAGTCCCCGTTTGGTGACAGAAAACAAAGACAGAGAACATCTGCTCCTTGAAGCAAAATGCAGCACAACAGAGGCCACTACTGGCATCATTATTATTTAATACCCCTTGTGTATTAATGAGACACAGCATGACGAGGGAAAATGAGGCAAGGAAAGCCAATGACAGCATAAACTTACTTTGCTTTGTCAAAACAAAGAGAAGTGGGGGGGAAAGCAGTGCTGTGAGGTGTGCTTTACAACAAGAGAAATTAAAATATCCCAGTAAAGTTTTGTTGTTTGGTTGGTTTTTTTTTTTGTTTTTCAAGAGCAAATGACCAGCCCCACATGCCAGGGGAAGTAGTTTCAGTGCATTAAACCTAATACTCAGTGCAGGTCAGGCTGAAGCAGACGGTCCCATTTCATCAGCCCCTTCATTGTGAATTCTGCAAGGAAAGAAACAGAAGAAACTTTTCCCTGTCATTTCTTACCCTGGTTTTAATCAGCAGTATTTTCTCATACTTTTGTGATGCTGCTGCTTCTTGGTTACAAACATTGCAGGGGGAGGCTGCATTGTTTTATTTTTAAAAGAAGTTTCTGCTGACATTTAAGAAGCAGAACAGGGAGAGTTCAAGTGCTGATCATTTTGTGAACACCAGTGATGCAGAACCAAGTTAGAAGCCTACATGGCTCAGAAATACTGCTTAAATTTAACCTGCATGTACACACAACAAGTCACTTTGGCCAAAGAAATCTGAGCTGCTTATTATCTATGCTCCAAGTCATCCAAGTAAAAAAGACTGAAGAAATGCAGCCCTGCACCAGCAAAGGTTGAGGACACGTGTCTCGTCCTCATTGTCAGCACAGGAGGCAGCCAGCTTTGATGGGCTGTGACACACAGAGCTCTGCCTTTCCCCCTGCTTTTTCCCTTTTACCACTTCTTAAGGTGTGCAAAGCAGACTGTTCTCATGGCATTGGACCAAATTGCTCCAGATTTCTATTGGAGATTCTGCACACAGACAGCAAAAAAGCCTTTGGGAACAGGGGAATAAAAAAAAAGAAAAAAAAAAAAAAAAGAGGCATTTGATCATCTTTAATGCTAGAAAACTTTTATTTAACTCTAGGAAAATGTCACATGAAGCAGGTGGTTCCAGAAGTCTGGGTTCTTCTCAGGGCTTCTGGATCCATCACTACTCTTTCAGGGTTTTAGTTATGATCGTGGAGGAGAGGGGCTGGAAAGCTGCCCAGTGGAAAATGACCTGGAAGTGTTAGTCAGCAGCTGACTGGATATGAACCAGCAGTATGCCCAGGTGGCCAGTGGCATGGTGATCTGTATCAGAAATAGTGTGGTGAGCAGGATTAAGCAAAAGATCATCTCCTTGCACTCAGCACTGGTGGGGCCACACCTTGAGTACTGTGGTCAGTTTTAGGCCCTTACCACAAAAAGGACATTGAGGTGCCAGAGTGTGTCCAAAGAAGGACAGTGAAGCTGGTGAAGGGTCTGGAGTACAAGTCTTATGAGGAGCAGCTGAGGGAACTGGGGTGGTTTAGTCTGGAGAAAAGGAGGTTGAGGGGAGACCTTCTTTCTCTCTACAACTACCTGAAAAGAGCCTGTAGCATGGTGGGGGTCAATCTCTTCTCCCACGTAACAAGTGGCAGGATGTCAGGAAACACCTCCAAGTTGCACCAGGGGAGGTTTAGATTGGACATTAGGAAAAACATCTTCACTGAAAGAGTGGTTAAGCACTAGAATGGACTGACCAGTTAAGTGGTAGAATCAGCATCCCTGGAACTGCTTGAAAACGTGTAGTAGATGTGGTGCTTATGGACATAGTTTAGTGCTGGACTTGTCAGTGTTGCATAAATTGTTGGACTTGATGACCTTGGAGGTTCTTTTCCTACACTAATGTCTCTGTTCTGATTTAAATTCCCAGAGATTCAAATATAGTTGATAGAACCAATAACAATTTATAGAATGCCCTTCTCTCTTCCCCCTTCTTTCCCAAAAGTAAAGGAATTAGATGGAGATAGAGGAAAAGGTGTGCAGGCCCAAATAAATAATCTCACTGCGATTTGGAAGTTAAAAAGAAGAAAAGTTTAACAATAAATAAAAAGGTATCTGAGGTAGGGAAGTTAGGAAGGTGTAGGGAAGGGAAAACAAGGTGCAAAATATGTAAATATACAACCAGATTTGTGATGGCAATGGGTTTTGCCTGCCTCATGGTGATGATGGCCACGTGGTGAAACAAAGAGCAGCAGGAAACAGAAAATGGTGATTCCTCCTGAGCGAGCAGGCAGGCAGGGAGGGAGGGTGGGCAGTGGGAGATCTTCAGACAGGAAGGGGGAGTGGGCTAACCATGAATCACCTGGTGGTGTTCAGACCCACCCCTGGGGAGGGGCCAAGACCACCTGGAGTCAGGTTCAAGGTCACTCCCCCAGAAAGGTTAACCCTATACAACTAATAGTCCTATGATCCTACATCAAAAGGACTTTGCCCTGGAGGCACGGGACTCCCTTTCTGATCCCAGATGTCCACCAGGAGCTGAATTATGGGTGGGGTACATGCACGCTGGGTGCATCAAGAGTGACCTGAAGATGCAGCAGAGATGTGGCTCACTGCTCTCTCTTGCCTTGTTCCGCTGGCAAAGCTACTGTTTGCCCACACAAAGACTCACTCCAGCACAGGTGGGAAGGACTGATGCACAAGCCCACCAGGACACATTGCAGGCCCACCTGAGGATGCTCTACCATTGCCATGCAAAGAAGAATGCTCTTAATTAAACAGGGCAGTTAGTTACACATAGTGCCCAACTCTCTGTACCCTTGTTGTGTTTAGTTTCAGCTCTAGAGGATCACATCTGTACCAGTACTAATGGCTCACATGGATACCCTTACATGTGTTTTCTTTCCTGGATAGCTCTCACCACACCTCCATCTTCAAATGCGACCATCCCAACGCTACAACCAACCATGGGAAGAGACTGAGCACCCCCTGGCTTGGCACCCACAAGACATGCATCTCCCTCCCACTCCTGCATAAAAAGGACACAGGGCAGTGCCACCAGACCCCACCATCTTGGTGTGAATTTCCATGTATGTGGATTTTGTTTTGGTCATGGAAATCTCACTTTTGTTTTTTTTAAACTCCTATATTAAAGAAACGAGTGTTTTACCCTCATGGATGTGGAGAAAAAAAAAAGATGAAAAAAAGAAAGGAATAAAACCTCTAAGTTAAGGCTAAGAAATCAGGACTTTTTTTTTATATATTATGGTTTTCATTATGTTGCATGATTTACTTTTGCTTTTAATGAGGTGCTGGTGGTAGAGGTGATAGCTAAATGCTGGAGAAATGTTAGATAGGAGCAAGTGATTATTGCCTCTCAGCTGTTAGGGTTTGTTTTTTTCAGATTGAAATAATCTGTCAAGGAGCACATAGATATGATATGAAGCCAGGCCTCAGCAAATCAGCTTGGATCAATAGTAATCAGAAGATCTTGAGATCTACCTGCTTCTCTGAGTGGAGGGAGAGACACCGAAGAAGAGTTCAAACTCCAAGTCAGGACTGTGGGCACTGTGTCCTCAGTTCATCTCTACTATCAAAATCGTCAGTCAAATGCCTCACAGCTGCTCACAAAGAAACAACTTCTGTGTGTTGAGCTTGAAATGCTTTGGGAGAGCAACACAGAGGAGTCTGAAAATCAATTCATTGTACAAAAAATATTAATGACTTCCTAAAGGTGCCTGCTTGGTGCTGGCAGCTCCTGTGCACCTCTGGTCTTCTGCAGCACAATTCAGGGGCACTGACGTTCACTCAGAGATTAGAAGAGTAACTAAAACCAGGTAAGAAATACATCACTTTATTTTCTTCTCTTTCTGCTTGTTTTTAGGCAGGACTTTTTCAAAGAGGGTTGCACAAAAGGCAGTCTTTGAATTAACAGGCAATTACTTAATTAGCTACTTAATTGCAAATTACAGGCAGCAAAGTGCCTTCTTTATCTCTTTGGCAATGTAAAACTTGGCCCTATGCTATCTGTAACAATTTCTCAGGTAGAAAAATGAACCAAGAAGATGCTGGCAGTCAGACTTTGTTAAAGATACGTCAAAATTCAGTGATTTATATCTTAAATACTTAAGAAGAAAATGGGATGCTTTGCAAATCAGTGGTGGAGAGAGGTTGGCTCAGGCAAATAGTCTCAGACAAGAAGGGGTGTCCTGGCTGTACAGTGCAGCTTTTTAGGGTTGTGCTGTACTCATCACCACCTGCTTCAAAACAAGACATTTTTTCCTGAGGCATGCTCCAACACAGACTTTGGGTAAAAAAGTCACCAGCTGACATATCCAGCTGGGCTGTGGCACTCCTGCTGTGGTAACTTCAGCCCTCCATGGGCCACGCACCAACAGGGGCTGCTGGAGATGACATCTGGGGACTCTTCCAGCTTCCCTGGGCCGAGGATTTGGCTCTGCATCCATACAGGCATGTTGCAATTTCCATCCCTGGAAATACTCCAGGTCAGGCTGGATGGGGTTCTGAGCAACCTGATCTAGTTAAAGATGTTCTTTTCTTACGGCCTGGAGGCTGGACTAGAAGACCTTTGCAGGTCCTTTCTAACACAAACTCTTCTATGATTTGATGAAAAATTCAGTTCGAACAAATTTTGCCCATTGTCAAGTCCACCTGACCTCCTGTTTCCTTCTCGCCCAGCTTTTGGGTGCAGCACGGATAAAATGTGACTTTTCATCCAGTTTCTGGGAAAAACTCAGCACTGGTGGAGCACTCGGAAACAAGGTCTGGGCTGCATCAGAAGCTGCATAGCCAGCAAGCCAAGAGAAGGGATTCTGCTCCTCGACTCCACTTCGGTGAGACCTCACCTGGAGTACTGTGTGCACCGCTAGAGCCCTCAGTACAGGAAAAACATGGGCTTGCTGGAGCAGGTCCAGAGGAGGGCCACAAAAAAGGGCAGACGGCTGGAACACCTCTCCTGTAAGAAGAGTCTGAGGCAGCTGGGAAGGTCTTTACGATGACGGTGTGAAACACTGGCACAGGTTACCCAGAGAGCGGTAGGTGCCTCGCTCCCGGAATCACTCCGAACGCTGCGGACTCGCCCGGGCAGCCCAGGGCCGGCCGCGGGGGGTGGGGGCCTCGCGGCAACTCGCGCCGCAGCAGGGCGCGCGCCGCCGCCGCCGCCGCACACGCGGGGGCGCGCGCGGAGGGGCGGGGGAGGCGCGCGGAGGGGAAACGGCGCGCGCGCGGCCGCCGGAGGGGAGGGGGCGGGAAGCGCGCGAGGAGAGGCGCGTGGAGCGGAGAGGCGGGAGCGGCGGGGAACGCGTGGGGGGGGAGGTTTAACCCCCCCGTGCCCGGCGGCGGCCGCGGCGGCGGCGGCGGCAGCATTTCTATTCAGGCGGTGCTGAGGGAGCCCGGCGCGCCCGGTGCATTGTGGGACTGGGCTGGGAGTCCCGTTCGCGGGAGGAGGCGGAGGGCGAGGAGGCGAGCCGGTAAGAGGGAGACCTGAGGAGGGAGGGAGGAGGAGGAGGAGGAGAGGGGGGGTGGGGGTGCAAGGCGGGGAGATTTAAAGGGGAATTCGCCTCCGCCGTTATGCTGGGCCGGGCGCGGGGAGCGGCGTGGAGCCGCTGGAGCGCGGGCTGCCCGCCTGGCCCCGGGCCCCGCCGCCCTCCTTCAGCCCGGCCCCGGGGGAAGGGCGGGGGACAGAGGGGGGTTGTGCGTGCGCTTCACCGCGCCGCCGCCGCGGCCGCTTTAAAAAAAATCCAGTACCGGCACCGGACGGGTTAATATTTTTGCCCGCCGACATTTTTTTTTCCTCTTTTTCCCTCCTTCTCCTCCCCCCTCACTTCCCATCTCATCCTTCCCTCCCCCTTATGGAGCTGTGGCGGCGGCGGGGGGAGGGAGGGCAGAGGATGCGCGCGCCCAGCGTTCCCCCAGCGGCTTGGCGCGCGCCCCGGTGCCGCGGGCTCGTGCGCCCCTCCTCCCCCCCCGCCAGCGAGGGGCTAACCCCGCCCCGGTGACGTCTTACCTGCGCGCACGTGCGCCCCGCGCCGCTCTCGGGGCCCGTGGGGGTGTCTCTTCCCAGTGGCCGAGCCGCCCCCTCTCCCCCTGCGCATCTGTCCCCAGCGGAGCCGGGAAAGAGGAAGGTTGTTCCATGCGCGGGTGCTCGGCACGGGGAGAGGGGGAGAGCCCGGCTGCGCTTCCTCCCCTCTGCCGCCTTCCCTCCTTCTCTGCGGCTGCACAAAGAGCAGCAGTGAAGGCCTGGGTTTGCCTTTAAAGGCAGCGGCTGGAAATTTAAGGTGTCCCTGAGACATGTCTCTCTGCAGCGCGCCTCGCCGCACTCCGTGGATAAATGGTTGTTGCAGTTCTTCACCTTGTTGGTCTCGGCCGGTTGAGTTGCCGTTAGTTGCTCTTGGGTTTGTTTCGGGTAGGTACCTGGCTCTGGTTCTCTCCTCTTTTACTCGTGTGCTTTTCCCCTCTCTGCTCTTTAAGGAAGCGAGGGTTAAACGGTAGTTTTAAATAATTATTGTGGTGGTTTTTATAAGTAAGAAACATCAGAGTTAAGAGGTGTTTCCCTTTGCTGGGAAAGGATGCTGAACGCTCAAATCGCATGCCCGCGTAGACTGCCAGCAGTCACAAGAAACTTGGTCTCTCAAGCAAGGCTGCTTCCGTGGCAAGTCCGTGAAATACACAGTCGCAGGCAGCTTTGTTTAGGTCTTCGTGAACAAAGTTATTGTGCTTTTGCACTGTGGATGTATGTCGTTAAATAAAGTCATCTTGTTTGTTTCGGTATTTGTTTTCAAACTAGGGAACATAATTTATTGTGTTCTCACAGTCCTCAGGGCTGCAAATATTCCTGCTAGGCTCTGGCCTCTGAATCCTTGCCTGTGTAAGTAGGTAGGGGGTGCTAAGTTTATTGTCGTTACTACTTCGATGAAGGAAAAGGCTTCCCTTGTGGGGCAGGCTGCTTTTTACAAATTTCTACAGTTAATTAAACAAAAAACAGTAAAGGAGGGGAAAACCCACATCCCCCTGTCCTTGATAAGCTTTTGTCACCATTTCTGTTGACAGATTGTTTTCCAGGCACTGTCTTTAAGTTCTTTTTTCTTTTTGGTTGCAAGTGTTTAATGTCTCGTGTTGGAAGACAACAGCTATGAACTGCATTCATTGCACATCCAAGACACGTTCTTGAAACTCCAGTTTGGATTACTGCCCGAGCCTGGGCTTCGGAAGATTTGTTTTAATTAAGTGCCACGCCTCCCAGAGATGGAGGGAAAGCGCTGTTGAGGGCAGTTGAGCTCCACATCAAAAGTTCCCTGGGAGCTTAAACTTCAATTCCTAGGAAGTATAGTCAATAAATTAGTAGGCTTAAACGTTTATGAAACGGATGTACATGTTTCTAAGTGCTTTATAGGAGAAATCAGTTGCACAGCCTGTATATTTACTTCTTCTGTTTGGTGTTGTCAAATTGAGTAAATGTAGGCCGCTTCCTTCTGTTTTGTTGGGTTTGAGTTTAACTTTGCAACAGTGTGACCATCAGTATGAAATTTTGTCAGTAATGCTGCTGGACTCTGTTCTTTCTAGGCAGGATCCTTGCTTTCTAAGAAACCGCCACAGACAGGTTGCTTTTAATGATTCCTGGAAACTTCTCAGAGAGATGCACTGTGTTTTATCATAGCTAGTCCTGTTGCGACAGATCAGTCTCTCTCTTAGGCCTCTTACTAGTGTTGGAGTGTGGTGTCTGTGAGTCAGACTGGAAAAAACAGTCTAAAATTAGATGTGCATTGTTAAGAATTTAATTAAATGAGTTGCATCAGTGTCTTTTTGTTCTGTCAGTTTAATGGGCAATTCTCTGTATTCTTAGTATCATTAGTTGACTAAAAAAGGGTTTGAGAGGCAAAACCCCTTTTATTTAACTTTTTGAAGTCTTCAAACATCTTAAAAGGTAAGCTGGCCTGTTTGTAGGTAAACCAGGCTGTTTAAATAAGGCCTCTTTGTTTTTCTGTTACCTGTGCTAACTGAACACCGGGGCTGTGTTTTCCCCAAAGGAGAACAGGTGTATTATGGAGTTTCAGCTTCTTACATCAGAACTGAAGCAAAGCTATTATTTTAATAGCATCTTATTTTTGAGATTAATATGTTAATGGATAAAATTATGGCCCCGCATTGAGCTGAGTACAAACAGATGCCTCCGCTGAGTACGTTGCTGCTGCATCAGGGCCCAGACTGCCTTTTGGAAATTTGCCTCAGTGCTCTGGGAACTGTTAGTTCTTTCATTACCTCTGTTAAATGAGGTTGGTAAGTGTGTTAGATTCTTTTTTATAATAAAAAACATATGCAGCATACCTGGAAAAGAAATTAAGTCTCTGGTTCACCTGGCATAAGTGTGAGGAAATAGGAAGAGTTGTTCCTTTGTAGTCCTGGAGAAATGAGTTGCGCAAGATGTGCCCACCTTGTCTTAAGTGAATGATGACATTGAATGCTTTCTCTTTCTTTATAACTTGCTCCATGTGGAAAACTTGTTGTCTTGCAGGTCCTAGGAATTTCTAATGTTCCAAATATTTTTTTTTTTTTAATTAGACTGATCAGCAGAGAAATTGATACTGTTGCTCTGGGGTGGGAAAGGCCAGCAGTCCGTGTAGGAGAACCATGTCTGTTCGGGAGTCCTTTAACCCAGAAAGTTATGAACTGGACAAGAGCTTCCGTCTGACCCGATTCACTGAACTGAAAGGCACAGGCTGCAAAGTGCCTCAGGATGTCTTACAGAAACTGCTTGAATCTCTGCAGGAAAACCATTTTCAGGAGGATGAACAGTTCCTGGGAGCAGTTATGCCCAGGCTGGGTAAGTAGTTGCTCCTCCAGACAGGCATGTGTGGCCCTTCTGTTTGGTCTGCTTAGTGTTATGATCTCATTGCGGTTTGTTTAATCAGTTTGGAAACTATATGTTGTATAATGCCTGCACAACATCCAGAAATCTGAAGAATGAATCTCATGGTGTCATTTGTTGGCATCTGGAATACGAGAATATTATTTTAATTATTTAACATCCTGCAGTGCCTTCAACTACAAAGAAAAATCATTCAGGAATGGCCATTGTGGTAGGCTTGTGCTTAGGCCTTAGTCTCCTCCTCCCTTTTCCCGGTGGATGTTTTGCCAGCTGAAGTTGAATTAATTAATGTCTGGAGCTTTTTAATATGCATACATTGCTTTTTAAATTGTATGCAATGAATGCAGTGAATTTTAGGTGACTGATAGACTAAATTCTCTTCTCTCTCCCCTCCATTCCTGGGTCAGAGAAAGTGAGCAAGAGAAAACTTTCTCACTTCAGTTGACTAGGCATAGATTGTCACATCTGTCACTTTTCCTTTCAGTCCTTTTGTTCCCCACTGTAATTTTTTTTGCTCATCTGTAGAAGCTACCTGGGAAAGTCTGTCTTTCCATCCTTTTCAGCTTTACTTTCTCTTTGATATTTGCACAATGATGCAAGCATTAAGGAAAATAACCTGCACAAGCCACCTACATGGGGAACAGGGCAAATGTATGTATTTTGATACCAGCTACTGTACCTAATATTGATATAGATAAATTAATGTGGATAATGTGTTTAATGACACTTAATTCTGTTTGAATATGCAGGACTGAGTAAATAGACAATCTCTACTTTGCAGTGCAGAATGACTTGTTTTTTCTCCTCAATTTGGGAATATCAGTGTAGTATTTATTCTGAGGTTATTATCAATTTAGTGTATAATATCCTTATTTAAAATATTTTTAACATCACTAATTGTCTATTAGGAGGCTAACAGGTTGCAACCCATTATTCTGGTAGAGATTGAATTCAGTGATGGATTAGTAAGGAGTCTGTGTTCTTGCTTAAACAATGGCCATCTTTGTATGAAATATCTAAACAGCAATTGTCTGTGGAGCTGGGGTGGCACTATAATTTAATACTCCCTAATGAAGGACACTTCTAGCTTCTTTTATCCCCAAATTGCTATTTGTGTGGGTTTTTTCTAAATAAATTGTTCACAACAGCATTTCAATTTGGCAATTTTCTAAAATCAGTAATAGTTTGTTTCAGATTTAATTATCTAGCTGTTGTGGTTTGTGTTTTTCTCTTATAAACCTACAGGCTCTAAACAGTAATGGAACTGCTAATAGATTTTTCTTTTATATATGAAAATTTTATAAGTAGACTAATGCCATCAATGTGTAGGTGTGATATTATGTATGAGGAAATTTTGTTAGCAATAGAAAGAGTTCAGGTCTCTTTAAAATATGCTTTTGTGGTGAGTAACCCTTTAACAAATGTGTCTTCCAACAAATTTTTGATGTGATTTCCCTCTGATACTTTATACTTAAAAATATATAGATAGACAGGTAGGTAACTTTACAGCCTGGGCATATATGCACCATGCTTTTGAGACACGATTAAGAGGGAAGTTGCTGGTAGCAGGCTCAAGCTCAATACTTTTGAGTTCTGCAGTTTTAAACATCGCTGCAGTTTTATATGTGAGTGTATCTGTGAGTAAGGAGCTGCGAGTTCGATAGCCTCATAGCTGTCATAGGCCTTGAAATCACTATTTGCAGTCATCTCTCTGAACAGATTCACTTACTTAGTCCTTTTGTGGTGGAGCAGAAACTTAGCCTGCGACGAACAGTTAATGACCCTTGGCCTGTTGGTCAAGGAGCACTTTTGCTGAAGTTGTGGAAAACCACAGAAGTTAAATCAATCTTGCAGCATTGTGGCATGAAGAGATCAACTGTGGGCAAAACAGCCGCTTCTCTGTAACTGCTTGTGTGCTTTTCCCTAGAGACATTTGGCATCATGCAAAGTGGCTTGATAACTTCTGCAGAGGATGACCAACCCCTGAATTACTGCTCATGAGCTTCTGTTAATGTCTCTTTTCTTCTAAGGCAAGATTTTCTGCCTCAGTGGGCCAGAGAGGCAAGATCCTCTCCATCTACTGTCTACCTACTGCCTGACAGACCTTTGGCTCTGTGGCCTCAGTAGGACCTCAGATGACAGCAGCTTGCCTTGTTCCTTTATGGGACACTGCCAAATACTGACTTGCAGCTCTTTCTAGGTAGTGTGTTTCATTAATGCATGGGGAAAAGTAACTGTCTGGCATTTGCTCCTGAAAGTTGGCTGAAGCCTCTTGTCCTGCAAGGTATGCAGAGTAATTGTAGGTAGCTTGCTGGCAGCCCAGGAGGGAGGTGAGCTGCCTACTGTTGCACAAGGGTATGGAGATGAGCACAACTGAGCTAGCATGGTGAGTTTTCACCAGCCGCTTTTGAGCAGGCTCTTGCATTGCAGTGAATGCCAGGTGTCTTTATTGTCACTCCGTTTGGAATATCCACCAGCAGGGAGAAGGCTGTGCTTGATAGGATTGTTTTCTTGGAAGAGTTTCCCTGTCTAGCAATTCATCTTGTTGACTTTCAGCTTCACAGAAGTGAGGCGAGGTTAACAGTTGCAGAAGCTCCAAGTGGTTGAATTGTCTTTCACTGGGGGTCTAGGCTGTGAATTGTGGTTGTTCTTTGTATGACTCCTGAAGTGAGGAAATGCCATTTATGAGAGGCTATGTCCTTTTAAAGCCATCCCTGTTTGTGTTGAGATTGGAGTGGCAGGAAAGCCTGTTTGCTTTTGACAATATTAATTGATGTATTTCCTCTTAATTCTAAATGTACTTACATACAGACACAGATATTCTTAACACATTATTATAACACTGAAAAAATGTGAAATATGGTTAGTTATTGCTTTCAGCAATTTACACTTCTGTTCCAGTCAGGAGTTTACATTCTCTACTTTCCTCTTACATGTGCTATATGCCTTTCCTAAGGAAAGAATTTGGTATGTCTGTTCAGGCAGTGTTGTGAGTTGTATTTCAGAGATGTGCTTTATAAGTTCTCTTGTTAAGGGCAAGAGACAATTAAGGGCAAAGTTGCTTACCTCACTGATGAATTTCTGTCTTCACAGGAATTGGGATGGACACTTGTGTTATTCCATTAAGGCATGGAGGTTTGTCATTGGTCCAGACAACAGATTATATTTATCCTATTGTGGATGATCCTTATATGATGGTAAGTTGTCTAAACTTAGTTGTTAGCTGTGTTGATGATTTGATTTATGCTTCTGACTTCCTCAGCTCATGGCAGCTTCAGCTGTTGCTTCTGAATGTGCAGTGCTAATTGTTTGATTAACTGCATTCAGAATCTTTCCTAAATACATGTGAAGGCATAGTTTTATCTTGTAATCTTTCCTGTGTCAGTCAGGAATGCTGAAGTGCTGCTTTCTGTTAGTGAAAGTTCTGAGAACTGCCACCTTTAATTCAAATTTTCCTCCATCTGTTGTTTTGTTTTATTTGTCTTGAAATGCCCAAAAAGAGGTGTAGGGGGGAAGCTATGAAGCAGCAGACAGTAAATTCCACTCACAAGCAGAACCACACTGTAATTGAGGTGCTGAAATAACCAGGTAACATGTTAGAACTGGAAATGCCTAAAGGACAGTACCTGGCAGTAGTTCCTGGCAATTTCAGAGTGCTTTGTGAACACCACTTTTCTGGTTGTACTACCTCTGCTTGCAGATGGGGAAGTTGAAATGTGTTGTTGGAAGCTGTGTGCACTTTAACTTTGGTTCCTTCTGTGCCCTTCTCACAGTAGAGATTCCTTTGTGATGTTGTCTTTAGTGATTGGTCAGGATTGATTAGAGCAGAAGGTCATGGGAAAACAAATGGACTTTAAAAAAAAGACTCATCAAAGCTGTAGGGTATTCTGCAGGAGGTGTTCATTAAGTGGAAGTTAAGAAATGTTAGAATTCATCCTTCCTGTGATTTGAATGTGACTGCTTTAAGGTATGCTTTTCTGCTGTTTATGTGGTCAGATGCTTTATTTGCTATTGTTGGTTCATTGTTTGTTCTCTGAGACCTGGTTAGGTACACATTTTGGACATGCAGTTTGAGATTGGGACCAACTAGTATAATTTTTATTTTAGCATGCTTGACTAGCTGCTGTATACAAGAGCAAGCCTGTCTCCTTTGATTTCTGTTCCAGAAGAGCTCCCTTTTCGCAAGCCAAGATTGCAGGCTGGCCTCAAGAGTATAGAATTGAGCTCTCCTGAGAAACCTGATTCAAGAGGCTTGCTCTAATATGTGGGAACTCATCAGGGACCAGAGGGGAGAAAAAAAAATGTTGTTGGCGAGCTGTGTTCAAGTTCATCTGAACAAATATCTTCTCTTGTGAGAGGCAGTGTGAGAAGGCCATGCTGAAGGGAGAGAGTTGTTTTGTTTGGAGATACAAAGGGTTTGAGATGCTGCAGGAGTGGATAGATGAGCCTGTGCCCAGATTAAGTTTATACCGGTGTGGTAGGACTGAAATATAAATTCGCCCTTAGTGCAGCTTTAATGATTGCATTGCAGTTCCAGTTTATACTGTAATCCATGCAGCTCTAGCTTTGGTGTTTTCTAACTCTGGAGTCCTTCACTTTTCTTTCATGTCAACATTAATTTTAGTGTAGTGGCTTGCCACTTCCTGATCTGTCTACAGATTTGTATTTCTTCCTAAACACTTGGAGCAGGGATTCTCTCAGTTGCTGTCTTGCTGTTTCCTGCAGTGATGATCCAGCAGAGTTGGAGTTGCTGGATCCTTTACTTGTACCTGTGGGAATTAGAGTACCTGGGGGTAAAACAGATGACCACTTTCTGGTCTGGACCAATATCAGTTTGAGGACAGTCAAATACAATTTGTAATGGGACAGTTAAGAGCAGAGGAATGGTGAGACTCAGGAATTTTGATTGTAAAGGAGTGTGCTATGGAGTTCTTGGTTCAAGACAGGCCGCTGCTGTCCTGCTTCTCCAACTGCTTCTTTCCATTTTCAATCTAGGTGCTCCCTGATCCATACCTGTTGTTACCACTTTGTTCTCATTATCGCTCACATGCAATCTACGCTGCTTCTTGCTCTTCTGCTCTGTCTCATTACCTAGTCTGTCTCTAGACAGGTGTTCCCTGATTTAGAGTCTCTTCCTTTCTCTGTGCATGATGTCTGCTGTCAGCTCCTTACCTGCTCCGTCTTCCTATTTGGGGGAAGGGGACACATGAAGGGAAAGCCAAAAGTGCAAATGAACTGCAGGCTGGGTGACTTGACAGAAGGGATTAGAAAATGGCTGAGGAAGGCAAAAGTGCATGTGGACTCAGCTGAACAGTTTTCTGTGTCAGAAAACAGCTTTCTCTTGCTTTCTCACTGCCTATTTTGAAGTAAAGTTCTGCAGTTATATGCAAAACCTCTCTTCCTTATTTTTCCCTTCCCCCTTCTCTTTGGCTTTGTTATTGAAAACACTTAGTCCACGTTGTCTGATGTCTCACTTGAATGTACACCTGTAAAATCTGTATCCAGCATACAAATTCTTCATCTTAAATGGTTTGATACTGGAAAAGTTACAACCAACTGAAAGTAAGTTCCATAATAATATCAGGCCACTGGTAATGGAACTCATGTTAGCCTTTGTGTCACTCTGGAGATGCCATTTTGAGGACAGGAGCAGGAAACTGGCTGGTTCGAGAGTGAGATTTCCCCTCCATTCCAGGGTCTTTTCTGGTGGTCTTCTAAGGAAAACCTTCACTCCAGACTGGGGACAGAGATCTGATACTCCATGCTCTGCTCTTACAAATAGTTCTTAGAAGTACTGCACATAGATACTTGTGTTTCAGGGGCACTAAGCAAGCAGTTGGGTAGCATGAGGGATCCAGCTAGGCTGACACTGTTTGTGAATTCTGTTATGTTTAGCAGTGCTCACAAGCTATATGTTGTCCTCTCTGCTGCTTCAGACTTGAGGCTTGCACTCCATGAATTTGTTTCTGTGGTAGTTTTGCCAGTTGGCAGAAGCAGTGTTAGACTGACCTCTGACTATTTGAATAGAGAGCTGTTGTTAGTGTGGGTTTAAAAACTTATCTGTCATTCCAGAGAGGACATAAACCAGCAGTTTGCTTGGTAAATACTGAAGATAGTGAAGAATGGGTTTATAGACCCCTTCCAGAAAAAGGAAATAGCAGGCTTTGGAGTTCTTAACATCCAGAAAATTAATGTCTATCAAACCATTTAATATACAGGTCACTCTTCTTTTAATGGTTTAAGATTTAAGTGATTAAAACATATTCCAGTTGAAATATAAGGGACTCCCCTAATGCTACTGGAAGATCTTGAATGTATGAAAAATTGGATTATATTTAATGGTGATTTGGAGGTATTATTTCATGTCATAAGCAGGTAAGGTAGCTGTCTAAAAAAGTGACTTTTGCAGAAATCCTTTATATGTGAGTAGATGGGAAAGTTTTAGAGATGGTGGTAATTGTGTTTAGATTCTGTCCTTCATTTTTTTTTTGCTTTCCCCCTACTCATTTGTCTTTCAGGAGAAGCATCTTTCTGTAGTCCACATACTGTCAAATAAGCATATTGTTATTTTTATCATGTTGGTACCTGCATGAAAAAGGCAGATTTAAAATCCTAAAACCAGATGCTGATTACAGTTCTGCAGCTGCAAACCTAAACCAACATTAATAAAAGGTGTGGAGTCTTCCAAATAACACCAGATAATTTGTCCTGTGTTTTAAAATTGTTGTAAAATTTGATACAGGGCACATCCTGTATAAAAGTTCTGTATCTTCATTAGGAAACTTGGTGTCTCCTTTGAACTTGTCCACACCCCAGAAAACCCTTACTTGGATCTATTAATTTAGCAAAAATAGCTAAGATTGTGTAATCCAGGTGATTTTTTTTTGGTTCTGTCAGCTTCAAGACTTCTTAGAGGAATCTTCAACAGAAGATCTGGTGTCTTGAATAAAATTTCTATCAGTGGAGAGGTTCACACACACAAAAGTATATGCTGCAACAAAATTCAGCCCTGTCATTTGACAAAACAATAGAGGCCACATCTCTCCCACCATACATGTGGCAAGGGACAAACATTTTCCCTCAATAGCAGTGACAAGGCCAGTTTCTGGGAGCCCTGAGCAACTTAATTCTCAGCACACACTGTTTTCTGCAGATATCTTCTTACAGCCTTTCTGACAGAAAAACCACCCCAGTGTGATTATGTATCCTCTGGGAAGAAGGGTACTCCTAAAATCTTAAGAGTGGAGACGTGGCCTCCAGGGTAGTGCAGAAGAATAAACAGGCTGCTCACCGAGGTCCCTGTCTCCCATGCACACCACCGCAGAAGAGGTGCAGTAGCGTATGCTTTTTGGGTTGGCTTCCTAGCAGCTGGGCATTGCATGCAGTGGTTGTCTTCTCCAATGTGTACAGTTTTGTGCTGGAAGGAAATTACTAGAAACATACCAGATTACCTAAACTGACCTTGTTATTGAATCATAGAATCAACCAGGTTGGAAGAAACCTCCAAGATCATCCAGTCCAACCTAGCACCCAGCCCTAGCCAGTCAACTAGACCATGGCACTAAGTGCCTCAGCCAGGCTTTTCTTGAACACCTCCAGAGACGGTGACTCCACCACCTTCCTGGGCAGCCCATTCCAATGCCAATCACTCTCTCTGGCAAGAACTTCCTCCTGACATCCAGCCTATACTTCCCCCAGCACAGCTTGAGACTGTGTCCTCTTGTTCTATTGCTGGTTGCCTGGGAACCAAAGAACATCCTGGTGTGCATTACTGGGGTTTCTGCATATCGCAGAGCAGTTGTGGTGGGGCTGAGACACTTTGCTTTGTCTGGAAAACTTCTTGGAAAACCTCATCACAAAGTTTATCCTATTTGCCATTCCCCAGGTGGGGAGCATGGGGATGCTGGTCCTGCCTCTTTGCCCTGGCAGCAGCAGGGTCTCAGCAAGGGCTGTAAGGTGTCACCAGCAGTGAAGGACACAGAATCATAGAATGTTTTAAGTTGGAAGGGACCTCAAAGCTCAGCCAGCTCCAACCCCCTGCCATAGGCAGGGACATCTCTTGAAGTTGGATTTCACTGAACTTGCCTTTTAGCCTCTAAAGTTAAGCACCTATCTTAAATTCAGTTGTGGGATTCTTAAGCAGTCAGTAGTAAGAGAGTATGTTGCCCAAGACAGCTTGGTCTTCTTGCCTGCAAAAGGAACATATATCACACTTGTAGATGGATGCATTGCATGAAATGGATCATACCACATCTCTGGGTGGGTTTCCTAATGCCTGTGGAATAAGTAGCTGTCTCAGTGCAAACTCGTGCTGGAAGTTCTGTTCATGGCAGGTGTTTGAACATTCCGAGCAGTCTTGCAGATTACTTTTTTGTCTCTTCTCTTTTCAGGGACGGATAGCTTGTGCCAATGTCCTAAGTGACCTTTATGCCATGGGGGTCACAGAATGCGACAACATGTTGATGCTCCTTGGAGTCAGCAATAAAATGACAGATAGGGTAAGATTTCTGGTACTTTCTTTTGAAGGAAGACCAAAGTAGTTAAACGTGCTTAGAATGTATTTACCTTCAGTGTATTTTCTCCTCAAAATCTGAAGATACATTTTTGTTTTGAATGTCTCGGCTGATAGCATGGACCTTGCCTCATAAACATTCTGAGGTCACTTGCTAAAAGTTCACTTTTCTGTGGCATTGTAAGCTGCTGCTGCTACCTTCACTTGGGGGCTGTTTAGTCTGGAGAAGACTGCGAGATCTTATCAATGTATACAAATATCTCAGGGTGGGTGTCTAGTGGATGGGGCCAGTCTCTTTTCAGTGGTCAGCAGCAATATAACAAGGAGCAATCGCTACAAATTGGAACATAGACGATTTCACCTCAATGTGAGGAGGAACTTCTTTACAGTGAGGATGACAGAACACTGGAACAGGATGCCCAGAAAGGTGATGGAGTTTCCTTTTCTGGAGACTTTCAAAACCTGCCTGGATGTATTCCTGTGTGAACTACCCTAGGGGATCCTGCCTTGGCAGGGAGGTTGGACTTGATCTTTGGAGGTCCCTTCCAACCTCTAATGTTCTGTGATTTCATCTCCACCAAAATGGGGTCCCTCTTTTGTGAGTTCAGGACAATACTACTTCAAGGCAGCATTTTTTTTATCAGTTCATGTATCAAAGTTGAACAGATGCTTTTAGTTCATTTATGCAATCTTTGTAACATACCTGTGAAGCAGGAGAAACTGAAATGGTTATGTGGTGGTTTTTTTTTTTTTTTTATGGAAGTGACTAGCATGTTTGCTTTGCACTAGCAGAAAAAAATATGTTTATTCTTAGAAAGAAGTGAGCTGAAACTTTTCAGGATAGTGGAGGCCAAATGCAGTTTGATTTAACTTTGTCTTACTGTGCTGCACTGCTGTGGCCATACCTGATTACAGCTGGGATTGTTGTTCTGAGTTTTCAGAACTCTGATTACTTTTCTATGACCTTTTGATGGATGTTTCTTCATCATAAGTATGTCTCTGCACCTTTTCTTGTGAAAAAAGCTGTGAATCCATAACTCTGTGGGATAACATGCAAGTTTCAGGAGGCTAACATAAGGCTGGCTTTCCTGTCATGGACTGTTTGCCATGAGGGCAGTTGGCTTGAGTGATTAGAAGCCCTAGACCAGTTTTTAAATGATTAGCACTGCTGTGTATGGAACTCTGACTTCTGTTTTGATCTCTAGGAAAGAGACAAAGTGATGCCTCTAATTATCCAGGGTTTCAAAGATGCAGCAGAAGAGGCAGGAACCTCTGTTACTGGTGGCCAAACAGTGTTAAATCCCTGGATTGTTTTAGGAGGAGTGGCCACGACAGTCTGTCAGCCTAATGAATTTATAATGTAAGTTAAATCACTAAACAATCAAAAGCACTGGTCTGAAGGGATGCAGTAAAAATCCTTTAAATACCATGTTGTGATCTTGTGATCGGTCTCCTGATAAATAGAGCAGTACCTTCTCCTGCTTGCATTTGTCCTTAGCACTCAACAGATGCTACATCTCTTTTGGACATACTTGCTTTTTCAAACAGGATATCTTTTTAGTTCTTCCCACACCCCAGTATCTTTTGATCCAGTTCTCCTTTTGACAAGAGAGTTATTGAAGACTGTTTTGGGGCATACATTTCTGTCATATATATACATATATTTTAAACATCTCCCAGTTATGATTCTGTGATTCAGTTACACTGTGACTGTAGAGAACTACAGAATTGCTGGCTGTGCAGCATTCTGTCCACTTAAAAGTAGCTGATTTTGAATGCCCCACTGCGGCATGTCACACTATACAAATGAACATGTTTATGATCCTAGTGATGGTGATCCTATGTCCCTAAGTAACAAAGGGCAGGCTTTTTCCCTGTCCTATCCTACAGCTCGAGTAACCTGGAAGTAAAGATGTAACTTTGTGTGTATCTGTCTGCAAGCATTGTTGTGTTCCCAGAAAGAAGGATTAGCACTTCTAAATAAGTTTGCAGCATTTTGCTCAATAGCATCCCATGTCAATGAATCCCAAAGAGTAACTCTGCAATTAGTCTTTTTTTTTTAACTGTGTGACAAGATACATGCAAATGTAACTATCAGCAATTATTCCTAATAAGATGTGTGAATCTCCCTTGTAATTAATACATTAATTCTTTGTTTTCAGGCCAGACAATGCAGTGCCAGGAGATGTGCTTGTATTAACTAAACCTTTGGGAACACAAGTGGCAGTAGCTGTACACCAGTGGCTAGATATTGTGAGTATGCTGCAAAAGAGAAAAAAGAAATAGGGAAGAGGGTGTGAGCTACAAAGTGACCTTCCTCATTCCCTCAAAATGACAAAGTTCAGCAGTGTAGTAGGTACACTAAGGGCTCAGTTGAGAAAGATCCACTACCTCTGTCTCCTTGATATGTACCAGCCTTATCTGAATATACATGCAGAACTTCTGAGAGTAGAGCCAGTTTACTATTCCATGCTTAGTATGTTCATCTTCATTGCATCTAATTCTTCATTAGTTCTTAGCCATTACTGTAATAAGATTTGTTTACTAACAGAGCAACAGACTAGCACCTTGGGTAAAATTATGTCCTACTCCACTGCCAAAGTAATTGGCAAAAGTTTATTGATGGCAATTAGGCCAAGATTGCTGTCTGCATTCATGGGCTTTCTGCTTGTCCACATGGAAATATATCTATGTTTCACATATATTACCCTGTGCATTCCATAAGAATATTTCTAGCAGTATTATGTATGTAGACATGCTTCCATCTGTTAGGCAAAAATGTAACTACTGAACTGAAAAGTGACTGCAAAATTGGCATCTGCTTATGTTGTCTCGCCCCCAGTACATGTCTTGAGAATTGTAACTGCTCAGTTTACACTTCAAAAAGATACATCCTTTCTAGTTTTGGGACTACTGAGCTAATAGACTGGCAGAGGAGTAAGCTGGAATATACTTTGTCATGGCTGTTGGCCACTTCATTGTCAGATGAATTCTATTTACAAAGCCTATGTTAGCAGAATGTGAGAGCACCAGCTTAAACCTTCATTGGAGTCTGAAGGATAAGAATGAGACCACTGTAGGGTCTGGCCTAGCAATTTTGACCTCTGCATTTTTCCAATCAAATAGAAGAATCAAGGTCTCAGATAATCTTGGTAATGAAAATGAAGTGGAACAGCAAGACACCAATTTTATAGTATGTTTTCTGGCCATAATCTTAATTCTTAACATATCTGTTATTGTACTGACAAACAGACTTGCAAATTAAGGGTATTCTGAATTTCCACATATTTCAAGTACTTCTAATTTCCTTGACTGTCAACCAGAAACACTTTCTAGTCTGAAAAACGAGGACAGCAAGGAAATCAATTCTCCTATTACACGTAAACAGCATATATCTTTGGTTGTGGTAGGAAAGTTTCTGCGTAGCTGTGCTGTCTTTTCTTCAGCTTTGTTTTGTGAAAGAGTAGGGAAAGTGAAATTAGAATTACCCATCACAAATCCTCTCATAAATCAAATTTCAGCAGGGAATTTGGCTTTCCATTGAAATACAAGAGAGAGAAGGTGCATAACACAGCAAATTTATGCTGAGGCAAGAAAAGAAAAGTGTAATGTTGACATGTGTGGCTGCAAAACAGATGAAAAAAAAACCCTAAACCATAGAAGCTGAGGTATTTAAAAAGAGCAGTAGGAAATGAGCTCTTGGTGACAAGTAATAGGAACATCCAAATGGAGGCAAAAATCTGTGCCTCCTTTGCTTGGTTACTGCCAGCATTGTTGCCACCACACCCCAGCCATGTTGCTAGCAGCAGCTGCCATAGGGTGCAAAGTGAGAGACTGCAAAGATTCTGCAGGCACAGGGCCCCAGGGGCCAGGGTCAGGGATGTGCTGGGGTGTTGAAGCTGTTTGCTCTGGTTTTGGCTGCCAGGCTGCTGATGTGGACTGATTAAGCTGGTCTACAGCTGGGAATGGGCATCCTGTTGCTTTTTCCTATTTCAGCTGAAAGGCCTGAAAGCAGTTGCTGTGATGTGCCCCCTCAGAAGGGGCTTTCTAGCCCTTTTCTACAGACCCTGCCCATCTGGAAATCTAAGCTTGCTTTAAAATAATGTTCAGGAATGTTTGTGAACTTTTCTGCCTTTTATTTTCTGTCCACTAGCCCCGGTATCTGCTTGCTATATTGGAGGGGAATTTGCATCTAATTTGTATCCTACCTGTGTTTGTGGCTCATCTAGCCTCAGTCTTGAATTCTGCTTCCACCTCATTTGTGATTTCCATTTCCATAATCTGACCAGTTTCTGTCACATAATCAGCCTCAGAAACATGATTTTGAAAACTAAGGCAGAATGACTGCTGAGGTTTTTCAGTCATCCTCCCAGTAAGAATAATCACTTTTCTGTCCCCTCTCTAATAGCCTCATTTGTTATTTTTATTCACTCTCTCTTACTTAATTGGTAGACCCAGTTCAACCAAGTTTCAGAAGCTCTGATCTCACTGCTATACTTCCTTGCTCTTCAACAAATGATTTGTTTTGGCTGACCAGTCTTTCTCCCTCTTGCCATGTCTGGATTCTGTCTTACACCCCCTCAAAGTCAGTGCTCATTTGTTAAGGATAAGAGCGTTTTTGACAAGAGCCTTCCCCAATGCAACATCATATACCAGTCCTTAGTAGGTTGTGCACTTTTGATTTAGTAAGAAATTTGTTCTATGCATTTATTCTGTGGAATGGCTGTAGGCATTGTGGCTTCAAAAAGGATTTTTTTTGTTTTCTTTCAGTTCTCTCTAATTTTATTTCCATTGCAAAAAAAATTTTTAAAAAATGAAACCAGTTTGTAGTGTTGCCCAGCTAAATGGTTGCTTTTGTTTCATTCTGGATCTGGAACTACTTCAGCTTTGAATGAAACAATTGCCCTTTATAAAGGTACCATTTCTGAAATTGTTCTGAGACCCTTTTGGGGTGAAAAGCTTTGCTTAGCATGTAATGGAGACATGAGTCCATACAAGGCACTGGAGAATGGGTGGAAGAACATGCTGATATTAAACTGTAAAGGAATCTCCTGAAACTGCTTTAGTGATTACATTCTGCATACAGCCCTCAGACCCAGGCTTGTAGATATCAGTGGCCTTTCCTGATCAAAGTGTCGAGATGTGAAATTAAGAACTTAAGTAACCAAGAAGCCAGAGATTACAAATACCAGCATCCAGAAACAAAGTTCTTTTCATTTGGCTGTGGAGTTCTTCCTCCTAGGTTAGGTTATTCCATTTCACTCTGCTACTGAAAGCAAGATTTGAAGAGCTTGACACTTTAAATGAGCTTGGCAGAGGTACAACAGAGTTGAACCTTCTCCCCCACTTCAGTTGAATTTTTGAAGTTCATTTTGGATGAGGGATTGGGAAGGATGTGCTTTAAAACATACAGCTATAAATCTAAAAGAATCATCTTTATTTCATCCATTAGCCAGAAAAGTGGAATAAAATCAAACTAGTGGTAACACAAGAAGATGTAGAGCTAGCATACCAGGAAGCAATGATGAATATGGCACGACTGAACAGAACAGGTAAGAAGAGATGCGTGCATTGTGGGGAGCAGAGGGGAGGTTTTCCAGTGGGCTCTTCCAGTTTCATATTTAACTTCATTTCACTGCTGTGTGGAAATGCGACACAGCTGCTTTATCCCTTCTATCCCATCTTTTTGCTGTTCAGTGTTTGTGAAGCAAGCAAATTAAAATCAAACATCCTCTTTTAATTACACAGCAAAATTACAAAAGCTGCTGGAGATGATTATGACTCATGTGAGTGCTGCAAGTAACATCTGAGTGAGGTAGAGGATGTTTTAAAGGGAAATATGTTGGATTTCTTCCTGCTTATCTTCTCTGCCTAGACAACTCTGAGGCCCTAACTGTAATAAGGTTTAAAGGAATGAAAATAACATAAAAAAGGAGAGGGTCTCAGTTATTTTTACACTTCCTTTTTTTTTTTTTTAAGTTTTGTGTGCTTTTCCAAGTGTAGCACATGATTTCTTTACTAGTTGGTTTTTTTTTCCTTGGGTTTGATTTTGGGTTTCCTGGAGGTTTTTTTCTCTTTTTAACAGGGGGAAGGTTCTGCTTTTACCCTAGAAACTGTAATTCAGGATTTTCCTTCTTTGTTCAAAGTGTCTTTCGAGGAGAAGAGAATGAAGTTAGGTGTTTCTTCTCATCTGAAGGAACAGGGATACATACCTCTTCACTCATGTATTCAGTTTTCATTTGTTATGTCACCCCACCAGTTTTTCATTCTTTCATAAAATCTTCTGGGAAAAATAAATGACTATGACTGTCTTATGAAAAAGGACTTGGGTCCTGCTCATGCAATGGGAAGCTCCAAAGAAAGACAAAGCATTCTTGGTTTTATTCTTCTCCACTTGATCTTGTCAGGCACCTTTTAACGACACTTAAATAATATTAACTGGAGCTGTTGTCCTGCTTGCAGAGGGGCTCTTCTCCCATTCAGAGCTCTTTAGTTGCAAATGCCCAAGAATTTAATGAATGTGCGGGTGTGGAGGCTGGGACCCTCCCCCACAACCTGCAGGCTTCCATCTTGAGCTCACAAACTGCAAGCGTCCAGAACTTAAGTTCTGGTGTTTTACAGAGTGGCCAGAGAAGAGATGTGAGACGACTTACCCAGGATGAGTCTAGTCTTTTCCCTTAAGGAAGCAAAGCTGAGCTCAGAATGTCTCTGGTCCTCACTTTCAGGAAGTTTGAATCTGGAGCAAACCCCTGTTTATTTAGACCACTCATAAATGAGTGGCACACATCTAAAAGATCATGCTCATGCTGCTGGATTTTCAGCGTGATTTAATACCTTAAAGATAAATTGCACTATTTTAGCAGTTACATGCAATATTGGTGAGTTCCAGTTCCCTACAAGCATGGGTGGGTTTTGTTGTTGATTTTTTTTTTTTAATGAATTAAAACAGTGATCCAACCTGATTCAAATTAGAAGTATGCAGCTTCATTCAGACTGCACAATATTGTTGAAGCATTGCTTTTCCTGCTTATTTTTTTTTCCTGAATTGGTTGTTTATTTTTTTGTTTTTCCCACCTCTCTTGTAGCTGCTGGACTGATGCACACTTTCAACGCACATGCAGCTACAGACATCACGGGATTTGGAATCCTGGGGCATGCACAAAACCTCGCCAAGCAGCAGCGAAATGAGGTGTCCTTTGTTATTCATAACCTTCCTGTTCTTGCCAAGATGGCTGCTGTCAGTAAGGCTTGTGGCAATATGTTTGGCCTCATGCATGGGACTTGTCCAGAGACTTCAGGTAGGTGACAGTTGTACCATTCTCTTCCTTACCTGCACCTCCATGTTAGAATTTCCTAAGATTTCAATGTACAACTCATGTGCTTTGCATTCAGAATCACTGTTGGTTTGGCACACAGCCAAGCTAATGAGTGTTAGCTACACAACTGTTCACAATTAACTTCCTCAGCTTAAGTTCCAAACCACCATCCTATTGTGAGTGCCTTCTAATTCCTCTTGAAACCCTGTTATAGAAACCCTTGCTGTGAAGTTAGCGATGATTCTGAATTCTTTTGAAATCTGGTCTGTGATGAATGGAGTTAAATGCAGTTGGCAGCTGGTCACAACTGGTGCTCCCCAGGGTTCAGTGTTGGAGCCTGTTCTCTTTGATATCCTTATCAGTGGTCTGCATGTGCGGGTCAGACTCACCCTCGGTGAGTTCGCAGACAGCACCAGTTTGGGTGGGAGCGTTGATCCGCTTCAGGGTAAGAAGTCACCACAGAGAGATCTGGACAGGGTGGATTGATGGGCCAATGCCAATGATAACAAGATTCAACAAGGCCGAATGCCAGACTTCGCACTTGAGTCGCATCAGCCCCGTGAATGCTTCAGGCTTGGGGGAAGAGTGGCTGGAAAGCTGCCCAGTGGAAAAGTACCCAGGGATGCTGGTTGAACATAAGCCAACAGTGTGCCCAGGTGGCAAGAAGGCCAACAGCATCCCAGCTTGTGTCAGAAATAGCATGCCCAGCAGAAGTAGGGAAGTGATTGTTTTCCTGTACTTGGCACTGTTGATGTTGCACCTGGAATTGTGTGTCCAGTTTTGCCCCTCACTGTAAGAAAGACATTGAGGTGCTGGAGTGTGTCCAAAGAAACACAAACAAAGCCGGTGAAGGGGCTAGAGAACAAGTCTACTGAAGAGTGGCTGAGGAAACTGAGTTGGTGTTGTTTTGGTTTTTTGTTGTTTTTTTTCCTTGGAAAAGAGGTGGCTGAGGGGAGACCTCACTCTCTACAGCTACTCAAAAGGAGATTTTAGCCAACTCTGACTCAGTCTGTTCTCCCACATAAAGTGAAAGGACAAGAGAAAATGGCCTCAAGTTGCACTAGAGGAGATGCAACTTCACTGAAACAGCTGTTAAGTACTGGAACAGGCTGCCCATGAACTGGCTGAGTTTGTGGGGGTATTTAAAAAATGTGTGGATGTGGTGCTTAGGGACATGGTTTAGTGGTGACTTGGTAGTGCTGGGTTAAGGGTTGAACTTGATGATCCTAAACGTCTTTTCCAACTAAAATGATTGTGAGATTCTGTTTTTCTCTTAGCTGTTAGCTTCAGAACAGCCAATATCTGAAAATCCCAGCACAGTTTTCTTTAAGATATCTGCAATACACCTGCCAGTCAGATGAGTGATGGTTTGGTATTCATCATAAATATGTGTGAAGTTTAGTGCTAAATGGCCCTGTTGCAGAGCCTGAAGACTTCTCTGCCCACAGCATACAGACATGCAGGAATATTTGTCTTCCTTATGTAGATGAAATCTGACTTACAGGGATTGTGCCTAGCAGCACAAAAAAGAATTTGTTCTCTGACCCATTTATTACTCGAGATCTCTTAATAAAGCTGTCACTTGCAGTAGTAGTGAATACAACTTGAAAGTTGCCTTAAAAATAAGTGTAGAAAGTCTGCTTATTAGCATGATCACTGCCTTCTGATGGAAGTTTCAGTATCTACTTTTTCTCCTTCAGTCTTCTGTCTTCTCTTTTGTTTTTCTTTTTGTTTGGGAAGCAAAGAAGATGTAGCAACAAATCTTTCTTTTCTGTTATCTTATTTCTCCACCCTCTTCCTGCTCTCCAAACATATTATCCAAGTTCTCTGCAGCTCACAACAGAGGGGGCCCCTTGGAGCAAAACAGTCCAAAGCTCTGGAAAGAAGCACCACAGCTAGAGCCATAAACGTTTTCCCTAGTGAATACACAATTTATCATGAGCTGCAGAATTGTTCCTTAGCCATCTGTGTTTAAAGAGACGCTCTGTTCTGCAGAGACTGAATGACTCGTATGATGTGTAATAGAATATGGGATGTGAACCCTTCTGAGAGTTCCAATCCAGCATCAGTCAGCAGAAACCAGAAATATCTGGTGGCAGCATGGCAAGCTGTGTCAGTAAGGCTGGGAGCTGCAAGCAGGTTCTTACTGCCCAGGAGTCCACATAATCGAAGTGCTAGTAGCATTGATTGTCAGTAGCGGAGAGTCCGAAGAATAGCAAGGACACGGATCTGGACCTGCAAGATGCTGTTGCAGGTGAGTGGCCATGGCAGAGTCTTGTATAGCAGTCAGCATGGGCATGGTTTAGTTGCAAACCCAGTGTTCAAATCTTCAGAACTGCCCATCCTGCACCCTGAGGATATCCATTCTGGTTTTACACTGAAGGGATGCAAAGCATTATGGTTGTATGTTCTGCTGTAAGAGTACTTGCAAGGGGAATACAATTGACTTCAGGATCTCTTTTTGGGACTGAGAGCAAGAGGTGTCTTTGAACATAGAGTGGTGTATGTTTCAATATAGATAATAATGGCAAACTCAGCAAGACTTGTCTTGTTATTTGTGAACTTTGGGTGCCTCAGAACATGCATATTTGATTTCAACACAGCATTGCATTTCTTGCATTAGAAGTGGCTGTAGAGATTTGTTACAGGATAGTGTCTGCCAAATAAGAGAAAGCTGTGTAACTGCAGTCCCACAGGCTTATGCTGGGGAGCCTAGCACACTGCAGCAGCATGCTTTTGGGCATGGTATGCCAGGGTGGCTTGTTAACTTTCAGACCAGGGCTGTGGTGTCCTGGACGAGCATCTGCTTTGCTGCACCTCTATAACCAGTGTGAGGATGCTTTCTGGGGGCTTGGCCATACCATAATACAGATACATGTTCTTTGTCTTAAACATCCAGAAACATTCTGTCTGTAGCTTCTCCTTTAGTGAACAGATGTCTTTCAGCAGAGTGGGCAGGCAATGAGAAATTTACTGGAAAAGAATTTGAATCGATTTTAAGACTGCTGGGTTTTTTCCAGAGTGCATTTTCTCGGCACCTGTTGACAAAAGTTATTGTTGGAAAGATCTAGTGTGTCATCTGTTCCATTCTCAGGCACACTTGCTTGTGGTGTATTTCCTTACAGTTTTATGTGATTTTGCTCTCTCTTTTAGGTAACTATGATAAGGTTAAAGTTGCAATCAGGCAGTCAGTTTCTAAATATTTAATTTGGTTTATTAACCTGGCTGTTACTGAATTCTTCTACCAGTCCTCTTCTAATAAACCATGGACTGGTGTCAGCCAATTTTTCCAGTGTAGAAAAGGTATCTCAACAACATGGTACTTGTGCAGATTTTGTGGAAATAGGCAGATGGGCAGAAATGAAAGGCTGTGTTAGTGTCTGACAAGAGGCAAGGCTAATGATCTCATCCCTTTGTTAGTTATTGTCAGAGAAAACCATTAACAGGAGCAAGGACACTTGGTTTTGATTCATGAACTGTATCTCTGTTCTTAATTGCAAAGCTTTGTCTAATCTCATTATGAAGTTTTCTGTCCATGTCCCTGCTTGCAGCAGAACAGTTAAAACCATCAGTGTTCAAAACCTCCTACCAAAAAAGCTCTTAGATTTTCAGAAAGGGAAGTCAGGTTAGGCATCAAATACTACTGTCCTTTCAACCCCCAAAGGAAGAGGACAGAGCGTTCTCAAACCACCATGATGGCTTGCTCAATCAATCTGCAGCCCATCTTCTTCAGCCACTGCTGAAGGCGAAGCAGATCTTAAACTTGATGCACCATGAAATGCTGTTTGCCTCAGTGTAGAGTGCTACTGCCCCTTCATCTGACACAGGCACATTGCAGCAGCTTAAAACTCTTGTTGGCCGTGTCCTGCTACAAATGGAAACTTCTTGCAGTTGTCTTTTGGATAAACACCAGAGCAGCTGGAAGAGCCAGTAACATAAAACAGAGTAGAATACATAGTGGAAAACCGTGAGTACTTACCCAAAGGGTTAAAAAGATGGGTCAGTCTACCAGAGAAATAATTACAGTTCCTGCAGACAGGAATCCTGCTACCAATCAACAATAGCTTATGGCCTCTATTAAGGGTTATTGATCAAACTGAGATGTCATCAGCAGGCAGGAAGTGATTCTTGATTGTAAACTGGGATTTTGTACATTTTTATCGTCTTGTGAAGGAATGTTACCAGGACGTGGATATGAGTGTGTGGATTTAAGTGATACCAAAATGCAGAGACAGTGTGTATGGAAAAGATAATTGAAGATTATTCTTGTGCTCTTTTTTTATTTCCCTCTTCACTATACTTCTGCACCTCCTTTCTGGACAGCACATTCCTTGTGCTGCCACTCGTCAACCTCTTCTCTTATGTCCTTGCACCATTACATAAGTTTCTCTTCAATTTGAGTTAGCCTTCCATGGGAATGACACATAATTCCTTTGCAGTTGAT
Organism: Pogoniulus pusillus; assembly: GCF_015220805.1. Lineage (NCBI taxonomy): Eukaryota > Metazoa > Chordata > Aves > Piciformes > Lybiidae > Pogoniulus > Pogoniulus pusillus. Next base: position 39,735,666 of record NC_087267.1, read on the forward strand.
TTGTCTGATACATTTGGAGAAGTTTAAGTGTTGTCATTCAAACTTCCAGGATTTTTTCTTGTTTTTAAAGGAAGTTCCTGGATGTTTGGAAACATCTGAGAGGGATAGGTGTTTTTCTGTGTGGCACACTTGTTTGCTTCATATAGAACCTAAAAAATAACTTCTGTGCTTCCATGTTCATGTGCTTCAGTAGCTGCTACTTCCTCCTGCCCTCAAATTAATGGTGTCATTACTCAAGCACTGAAAGGACTGTTTGCTTGGAAAACACAACATAAAGGCGTTAGAGGTGCTAAGAAGTTATCCAAGGGCTATGGAGGAGGAAGTGGCACCGAGTCCAAGATGGCTGGCTTAGCAGGTGGCCTTTCACCCCTAGCGTTGGCTCAGAGCCTGTGCCACAACTAAGGCTGCTGACTGATGCCCTTTGCCCAGACAGAAGACTTTGGGTCAACTAAATCTCTAAGAGTAAGCATATGCCTAAATTCCTTTTTGCATGAATATAGTCTCTTGCCTGTGTTCTCCAAACATTTTCCAGTGGGATATGATAACTTAACATCCCTTAGAAGGGATGCTGTGTGTCAGAGAGAAGTGTGATGCCCAGGTGCAAGCTGCGCAAACTGCACAAGTTTCTGCAGATGAGTTTGCTGCTCTGTGTTGCAGTGCTTCACGCATCAGTAACAGCTTAAATGTGAAAAAGGTAAGAGATATAGAAAAGCTGAATATTCAATAATAAGGAATATCACCAAAATATATAATGGTTTGGTCAGAGCCTCCTGAAAATTTGTGCCAGAGCTGACAGTGGAATTTATTTTTGAAAAGTCACTTGCCGGTCCACCTTAGAGATTCTTGGAATGGAAGTGTTCTTAGGCTTTAAAAACTGAAAGATGAGCTTGCAGACTGGTTATTGTACTGCTTCTGAAAAGAATTCTTTGGGAAATAAAGTATTTTTCAGTTGTCTCTGGGAACAGGAATCTTATTGGAAAGATTAGAAAATTCTCAAAGAGGTCAAAAGGGTCTGTCACAAGCCTCTGTTCTGACCAAGCTTCTGTTCAGTTTTCTGCTTCTTGCATTCTCTGGTAATAGTCCCACTCTGAATGATTTCATGGCTTTCAGTGGGATTACTTGCAGAACCAACTGTTACCAATATGTGGTTATAGGTATCTGAATATGACCTTTATCCAAAATGATTCTGCGTAAAGGCACTTTGCAGTCCTCTGTTGAAAGTTTACAATGCCAGTGTTGTTTTAGTATGTCGTTTGTTGGCATCAGTTTGATGTCCTTTTGCCAGTGTCTTTTGTGTGGTTTTGGCTTCATTTCTGTACCCAGTGAATTTGAGCGCAAACTTTTTTCTGTAAAGCAAGAGCTTGGACTTCTACTGTCTCCACTCTTGGAGTCTTTGGAGTTCAACAGAATCCACTGAAGTCACCAACTGCTTGTGTAATTAGAGATTGGGCAGATCAGGGATGAAATGCTTTACAATCAGATATTTTAATGCTCTCCTTTTTTTTCTTCACAGGAGGCCTCCTCATCTGTTTACCACGAGAACAGGCAGCACGTTTCTGTGCTGAGATCAAGTCTCCAAAGTATGGTGAAGGACACCAAGCATGGATTATTGGCATTGTAGAGAAGGGCAACCGCACCGCCAGAATCATAGACAAACCACGAATCATTGAAGTTGCACCACAGGTGGCCACCCAGAACGTGAACCCAACCCCCGGTGCCACCTCTTAATGTAGATGAAATTAGGTGTTTGTTTTTAAATAGATCTATTCCTTTATCATCCTACAATTTAAAGAACTGTAAAAAAGAAAAAGAAACTTGTTGTGTCTGCACATCTGGTGGCCTTAGGTCAGTTTATGAGTGGATGCAATTAGTGAAATAAAATCCATTGCCTTTTTTTCCTGTTACATTAACTGAAGATGCACCTAATCTTGAGGCAGCTTCTGAGTTGAGAATTATATTGTTATCCAATACTGTTGATTCATTTTGAATCTTTAGACACTTATCTCTTGCCGCATAGGCTCTTTTTAAAGGTGCTTTCACGTAGCACAGACATTACCAGTAGTAGTGTCAAATAGCAGTTTGTGTCCTTTCATTATATGTATATTTATCACAAGTCTAATTTTGATGCCTTGAGTGATATCCTAGAAAGGCAATAAATGGATAAGCGACACAATGGGTATACTCAGTAGTATGAGGGTTGCATGATTACATTCAATCTTTGATTTATTTTTTTCTTTAATTTTTGGTTTGTTTGGTTTTTTTTTGGTAAGGTTTAGTCTTACCCAAGAGCATTTCCAACCCTGGACATTGCTTGGTAGTGCACTCTGTTAACAGGCAAGTGCTGACTTTGCATGGAAAGCGCTTAAGAGTCAAAGGAGTTGTTTTTAATTTCATTATTTGTAGACCTGACAATATTTACTGTATTATCAATGATTGTTTTCTTTCTTGATAGTAAGGGAAAAAATAATTCTTTTTTTTCTTTCTGCAATGTGATTGGATGTGCTATAGTGCAACAAAGGTTTTGCAGACCAAAAGGAGGTTAATGTATAATAATCATTTACAATTCACTATATAAATAACCACGCAAATAATTTTTAAATATAATCAAACTAAAATAAACCTCTGTTCTGTGGATGGTAGTGTTTAATACATTTTATATTTTGTATAGTGATTACAGGGCCTTTTTGTTTCTTTAAAATCAGCTGCTGTTTAGCATAATTCTTAGTATTATTTTGTTCTTTGCTCAAATACATTTTTCTGCACGCTTTCGTGATCTGTGTTTAAAAATCTACATTTGCCAACATTGCAGCTTGGACTTCAGCTTGTTATTCAAAATAAATATTTAATTTTTTTTATTGCTCTTGTAGAAGTGCATGAGCTTTTTTTTTTTATTATTTCTAGCTGAATTACAAACTGGAAAGAGGATAAATCCTTTTTTATTTTATTGCAAGTGTAATTGTATTGATGGTTGTTACTACTCCTTTGATCAGTTCTGCACACTGTGATGTCCAGTGGTAATCTAGAATATCTCCACCTGACTCTGAAAACTGGGGGCAAGTAGGTTATTTCTAAGTGTATGGTCCACTTCATTTTGTTTTTATCCACACAAAGTATGTAGTTTGAGTTGTTTGCTGCTCAGGTTCTCCTGGCTGTCTGCTGTAAGCTGGGGGAGAGTTCATGTCTGTGCTATGTGGAATGGGTGCTGGAACCTGTCTTTTCTCCGACAGCATGGTAAGCTGCACTGCTGCAGCAGGCTCACTGCTCTGCCCAGCAAGCCATGCTGTTCTGATGAGCAGGACTGAGCACTCTTCACTCAAACAGCTCTTCTTAAGCTTTTCTCCTTAAGGAGAAAAAAACAGGAAGAAGAAAAGCATGGATAATCATCACAGCAAGAACTACAAGAGCTTCTGTCTGTGAAAAATGAATCACTGGAGATGAACCAGTCATGTGCATCACCTAAGGTTAAATTTCCAGTCTTGATCCTGATGATAACTATGGCAAAACTTGGCTCATCTTTTTTCCACACAGTGTTCACAGCAGGTACTTTTTGCAAAGCTAGTTTTTTGTTGTTTTTTTTTTAACCCCTCTCCTTTGGAGTAGCCTGAACCTGCGCAGAACCTCATGCTCCTTTTCCTGGAGAAGTCTGCAAGTTGCATGTTCAACACATCAGTAACTGAGTTTTAGGCTTTGCTTGGGAGGGGAAAAAAAAAAAAGATGATTAGGTTTCTTACAGCAGTTCTGAAAACAAAGCATCAAATAACACAGACAAAAAGATAGTGATTTAATTCATTTTTTTCCCTTGCTGTTGAAGTTTTTCCTGTACCTTGATAAAAAAACTGGAGCTGGCTGCTGTTCACTTTCCTTGTGGTCATGACAAGACTGTCATTACCTAAATGATTTTATTAGATTAGAAACTCCTGAACTAGATAATCAGGTGTGCAAGGCAGTTGAGTACTTCTGTGTTGAGCACTTCCTACAAAAAATCTGTTGTGGGCTAGATATGTGTGTGAAGCTCAACCTCAGCAGTAAAACTGGTACTCAGTAAGATACTGTTTTGGTTCTTTGTTTGTTTTTCACTTGTTATTGTTGATTAGTTCATCAAATAGATGTGAAAACCAACACTTCTTCCCTAGACGTGTCTTGAGTGATAGAAGGTTCACCTCCAAGAGGAAGGGTGTGCAGAAGAAAGCTGCTTAGCCAGCAAGGTGAGTTAAAATCCACAACTATCTTATCAGCCTTTCATGTCAAGGACTGTGTTCGACTGGACTTTGCAAGGATAACTTTCCTGTGCAGCTGCTGAAGCCAGATATAAGCAGAATCTCTCTCAGGTGAACTGATGGTCAGAGCCTCTCCTATATTTCCTGGTGGCCAAAAGTTAGATCCCAAAGTGATGAGTGGGTGATTATTGACTTGGGAAGTTCTCTGTTAGCATCACCTCAACAGTTAAGGAGTGCAGTAATTTGTATAAGAAATTTTATGACTTGTTTAGCTGAACAAGAGATTATAGAAGAAACAAAGGCTGTAGGGAGGGTGTATTGTACTGGACTAGCAAGTCTCAAGTCATGAACCTTTGAGCAAGACACTTAAAGATCTTATTTTAAACAAGATTTTTTGAGATTCTGGCATCAAAAAGCTATGAAAAGCAAAGAATTTTCCTCATTCTATTAGCTGTGTCCATCTATAACAAACATAATGTACTTTCATTTGCATATACAGGTACCTCTGCCAGCACCAGCATCTATCCCTCTGTCTGTATGAGAAGGCTGCTGGTAGAGCACTGAAGTTGTGAGAAGAGTGGAGATTAAAAATGACAGATTTAATAATTGGGATATTATCAATACATTTGATCAGCAGCATATATTGGAAAGCTAGTATCTCTTTAATATGCTGGTTTCCTCAGCCTTTGCTTTCCCCTTGCATCTGGGAAAAGTAACACTCTTGAAATTGTCTGTTGTGGCAGTATATGAAGTCAGAACATGTTTTGTTGGTTGGTTGTTTTTTGGGCACGGGTCAGTTGTGGTGGTGGTTGGGGTTTTTTAGTTATTATTTTGCTTTCTGTTGCTAGAAATTGAGGACTGATCTTTTTCTACTTAGGAGACAGGAAAATGTATGTGAATGTACAGGGATAGGGCAGCCAACCTCAGTGACTGTGGTGGGAGCAGATGGGTACAATGGCCTCTGCTCACTGCTGTACTGATTTTTCACTGAAATGTCTCATGAACAGTTGGGAAGAGTCCCCTTTTTGGATGTACGTCTGCGTTTTGACCACAGGATGTGATTGGCAGCCTCTGTGGCTGGTGCTTGAAGAGAGGAAAGGTTAACAGGGTATCTTCTTGTTCAGCCTTTGGATAGGCGTTTTTCCAAGGTAGGGTGCTTATAGGGGAGAACAAGAGGCTTTTGGGGAGCTGTAGGACCCTCAATAGGAGCATAATAGAATCTGTGTGCCAGCTCACTAACTCCTAAGGTCAGCTGGCATTGCAAGAACCAACCATGAAGGAAGAGCTTCTATTTTTTAAGCTCTTGGTGCTCAGGGCCAGCTGTGGTGGATCCATCTGTCTCTGGTACTTCTGAAGGCATTGGTGTCTAGTGGCACCACTGCTCAGAAATCAGGGACAGCTGTGGTCCTGAGACTGTTTTCTCATGCTGGCCAGAGACCAGGCTGCAGTGCCTCAATAGGTGGGTAGGAGTTGTCCAAAGCTTGACACTGACCAGAGTCCTGGAATCAGAGACAGGACTTACTTTTGTGGAAGGCAGTGCCATGCCACTTGTCTCTCAACACACCATGTGTCCTCCACGTAGAGGATTTCCTCCAAGTGTGTCTAAACTAGCTTTAGGCTGGCTTGCTTTGCTTCTAGCAGCAGCAGCTTAAAGCACTTCAGCACAAGCTGAACCTGACTCTGGTTCCAGGTATGCACCTTATTGCCTGTCCCATCTCCAGATCACACTACATCTTTCCTTCTGTCTCCCAAGACATCCTTAAGCTAATGCTGATACTCCAGCTGTTTTGTGCTTTTGCGTGCTGTTGTTTTTTAAGGCACCAAAAAGCTGTTGCCCCTCATCTCCAGCCTTCAGAGAGGAGCAAACAGTAACAAGAAAAAAATGCTTCTGATACTTCTAAGGTAAGTACTAGGTCTTTGTTCAGATGCACATTCCTTATTGTTGTAGGTCAGTGGGGGATTGCTCCTACCACCACTGCTGAACTTGCAGAATAATTTGGTTTGGAACAGATGTTTTACGCTCTCCTGCTGCAGGAGATTTAGCTAGAGACCACAGAAGGCATTTTCAAGTCCTTGGGACCTTGTGGAATTTATCTGTAGGAGCCAACGTGACTGCAAAGCTGCCATCTATGCTGGTGCCAGGAGAGATTCCCTGTGACTGAAAAAGGCAAATGTTTTCACCAAGGGGAAAAAAAGGCATTTAGGGATCTCAGTCTCTTTCAGATCCTCCTGGATTTGCTGTGTCCATCTAAGTACACTAAGGACTAGATGACTGGGAACTGCCAGCAGAGATTTACGAAGGGAATACTGGGCCTGGCCAAGATCTTCAGTTTCTGTGGTGGAATGGCTTTGCAGACTGGGGAAGAGCAACATGTAGCCTCCACTTTGACCTTAATAAGGCTTTTACCTTCTGAGATAAGCAGACTGCAAAAAACCGAGAAACAGGACGAACTGCCAGGCTCAAAGCGTTGGGATAGGCAGTAGAAAGTGCAGTTGTTCCTGACCACCAGAGGGCAAGGCTGCCACTGCTGAACTTCCAGGGTTTCCTGCCAACCTGCCTGCTCAGGTTCTTGTCAGTGCTATACCTGGCATGGTGTAGCCCTTTGCTGAGGTTCAAGTTGGATCCTGCCTGTCTGCAAAGTTGGTTTACAGGAAAGGAATCAACAGACAACTGGAATGTAAGCAGTGCACACTTAGAGTGAACAGAGCTGACTACAGGCTGGGCTGTGTTGGCAAGAATGCAGGGTCAAGGGAAGTGGTTCTTCACCTCTGTTAGGCAATTTGTGAGATTACATCTGGACACTGTGTCTAGTTTTAAGCTTCCCAGCGCAGATGGTGACATCCTGAGTTATGTGGAGAGCCACTAAAATGAGGGGGCTGAAGCACATGGTGCACAAGGAAATGCTGAGAAAACAGCTCAGCTTGAAGAAGGAAAGGCTCCAGGGAGATCCTGCAGCTGTCTTTTGAGTACCTAATGTGGGAAGAAAGAGAAGACAGCCAAACACTTCCTGAAAGTTTACAGCAAAACTGAGGCAAGAGGCACAAACTGCAAGAAGAAAAACTCCTATTAAAGACAAAATTCTGCAGAATATGGATGGCCAGACACGGAAATGGGGTGCAGGGTGCAGAGACTGAAATTTCAGTCCTTGGAGATACTTAAAACCTGACTGCACTCCCTGTGGCCCTAGCCCTCAATGCTCTGTGCAGAGAAGCAGAGAATAGGCTATGCCAGCAAAGCACAAGGCAGAGGATTCATGGCACTTGACCTTCTCCATGTACTTTGTCAAAACGTTCCCCCTATTATGTTCTCTATTGGGTCCACATTTTCCCTTGCCTGCTTTTTGCTGGTGATTTATCTGTAGAAGCCTGTTTTGAATCTTCTGGTGATGAGAAATGAAGCTGCATGCTGATGGTGGATTGTGTTGCTTGTCTTGTTATTGTCTCATCTACATCTGTTTTCCCTGGCATCTAAGTTTAAAAAGCTAATTTTGCTGAGTTGGAGCAGCTGCCCCTTCTCACCACAGTAAATTTAAGCTTTCAGAAGACCTCATCTTTGGAATTACAGTTCTGATCATAGTGTGGGTTTTAATAGTCAGTTGAGATGCTTATTAAATTATAACACTGTGCTTTAGGAGCATTCCTGTACTGTGGGAGGAATCTCGATCATTTAGCTTGTATTAGTTTTGTGATTTAATGAACGGAAAACATTAAAAGCCAAATGCAAAACAGCTGTATAAATATGTCCTATAAAATTCAGGAAACCAACAGATATAGCTGTGAAAATAATTTGCAAAGACATAGCCCCTCTTAAATGCCACTAATTTTAGTAAGCTGAATGCCATCACCAGTTCTCTTAGTGAAGAAAATATCTCTTTTCTGAAGTTCCTGAGGTTCTTACTGTACTTTAGTGAATTAGTAGCATTGAATTTGATTTTTTTTTCACTCTGGACTGGTTTGGATCTTTAGGTTTTTGGGTTTTTTTTATTAAGATGCAAGGGACAGGGTTTAACACAGATCCACTCACTTCTGGTTTTAGAGTGCATGGCTATGGCACAAACAGCTGTCATGCTGTTGGTGTCACTGAGTGACTCTCAGTGCTGCAGCCCAGAGTGGTGCCAGCAAGACCTGAGATCAGTCTCTTGTATTAAGGCTTGATTGTGGACTGTATTAGTGAGGGTACAAATGAAAGGCAGTCACCTCAACCACCCACTCCACTGCATCCATCTTGGCAGAGAGGCCAGAATAATTTTGAGGTGTCATACAACAGGGTGGTCCAGTGATGCAGGAGTTACTGCGCAAGCCAGCATTACTGGGTGTTACCGGTAGTGTTATCAAGATCAACAGAGAAGCAAAACATTTGGGTCACAACAACAACCCATGCAGTGCTACAGCCTGGGGGCAGTGGTTGGAAGGCTGCCTGGCTACAAAGTACCTGGATGTGTCGGTTGACAGCTGACTGACGGCGAACCAGCAGTGTGCCCACGTGGTCAAGAAAGCCAACAGCATCCTGGCTTGTGTCAGAAATAGCATGGCCAGCAGGAGTAGGGCAGTGATCCAAATGACCACGCTTCTGTATGCAGCACTGGTGAAGCCACACCTTGGATGGGGTGTTCAGTTTTGGACCTCTCATTACAAGACAGTAAGGTACTGAAGTACATCCAAAGAAGGGCACTGAAGCTGCTGAAAAGTCTAGAGAGCAAGTCTTACGAGGGGCAGGTGAAGGAACAGGTTGTTCTATTCTGGAGAAAAGGAGGATGAGAGGAGGCCTTCTCACTCTACAGCTACCTGAAAGGAGACTGTACTGCAGTGTCGGTCTCTTCTCCCAAGTAACAAGCAATAGGACAAGAGGAAGCAGCCTCAAATTGCGCCAGGGGATTTAGCTTGGATATTAGAAAAAAATTTCTTCACCAGAAGGGTTGTAAAGCCCTGGCACAAGCTGCCCAGGGGAAGTGTTGAGTCACTAGCCCTGGGGGTTTTGAAAAGACATGTCTCAAGTTGTGCCAGGGTAGGTATAGGCTGGATATTAGGAAGAAGTTCTTCACAGAGAGAGTGATTTCCCATTGGAATGGGCTGCCCAGGGAGGTGGTGGAGGCACCGTCCCTGGGGGTCTTCAAGAAAAGACTGGATGAGGCACTTAGTGCCATGGTCTAGTTGACTGGCTAGGGCAGGGTGATAGGTTGGACTGGATGATCTTGGAGGTCTCTTCCAACCTGGTTGATTCTATGATTCTATGTCAATGATGCTTAGGGCCATGGATTAGTGGTGGCTTGGTAGTGCTGGGTTCATGGGTGGACTTCTGACGATTTTAAAGGTCTTTTCCAACCAAAATAATTCTGTGATTCTAAAAAGGAGTCACTGTATTTAATGCACAGAGAAATTAGGTTGTTGAGGCTCCTCTTGTATAAAAATGCATATATATGTGTGTATATATATATATGTTGTGCATGTGTGTATGTAAGTGTGTATTATGCATGTATAAACACATCTTAGTTTTCAAACACCAAAATCAGGACAGCAGAATCACTAAATACTTCTTGTTTGTTCGTTTTTCCAGGTATAAAAGACACATTTTGCATAAGATGCTGTCAAACACACACTAGTGGAAGAAATACCTACATTGTAAACAGGTCTGTGTCAGAATTAGCCTCTGTAGTATTGTTTCACTCTAACGTTCCCATGGGACTGTTGCTCGAGTTTTGAGACAGATGAAGATTTATTGAGGTTCCTCTTTCAGTGTGGATTGTGGAGGCAATTGCAGCTTGCATCTGAATTATAAATAAGAGTTTTCAGTGCAGTTATGACTTCAATAACAAAACTTACTCTATATGCCTTTTCTAAATTTCACCCCTCATTTGAATTTGATTGGAGGGACTTTTGATAGCTTTGTTTACCTTTGAGAGGTTTCCTATAGCTCAGGAGTCAAAGGTCTGATTTTTATTGACAATGAAGAGCTTGGTACTGCCACTGCTGCTGCTAGCTGTCCCTTCACAGTGCATGCACACCTGCCTTTGTGACTACACAAGATAGATTTAGGAGGGTGGTTTTTTTTCTGGATTTCTGACCTTGTTTGTCCCACTTTAGTGGGACGCAGCAGACTGTGTTTTGTCATAGCTCCCAAAGGGAGTGACTCCACCAAACATATATTAAACCACTTGCCACAAGAGCCATAAACAGCCCCGTCAAGTCAGCTGCCACAAATGAAGTGTGTAAACCTGCTCTGCTCCATCTTTACAGAAATCCTTGGGAATTTTGACACTGAGTTTTAAAGACAATCGGCTTTTAGGATACAGGTGAAGTTCAGAAGCACTTCCTTAGCTTCTGTTTATCTGTAGCACTAACATGAAGCTTAGTATATTGATTGCTGAATCTCTGTCATCTTGGATTGCAGGAAAACCTGTTGCCAAATGGACTTAAGCTTCCTACAGTAGTTGTAATGCAGAGTTTTGGTGCACACCTTATCATCATGAGACTGCCTGGAGCAACCATGGACTTAATGGTGCACCTTTGGGAGCAGAGCCTGGTTGGATTGCCCATGAACAAACTGGCAGGTGTGAAAATGTGTTGGGTTAGCAAAATAATATAAGTTCATAGCACAACTTCCTTCCAGTCCTGATCTTGCTATCCAGATTATAATATTACATGTATTTGTTAATGAGTTTGCTCCCTCAATTTACCTTTCTTCTCTCCTGGCTCTCTTACAGTCTCCATAATCTCCTATAGTGGGAGGAGAAGTGAGAGAACAGTCCTCAAGTCTGGACCTGGAGTAGGCAGCAAAATGCCATCCTCCCATGTTCACCCTCCTCAGGGCTCTTACTTCTGTCTCACCTCTCTGTTCCATCCTGGTCAGTGCTGAATCTCCTTGGCCCAGGGAGAGAGTAAGGGTGTAGAGCAGCAAATTCCACCAGGAAATATTCCACCTTCTAGCATCATCTGCTTCACTAAGTAAGGTTGAAGGACTGGCTGTTACAGCAATGGCACAAGCTAGTCTGAACCATAGAATCACAGAATTGAATCAATAGAATCAACCTGGTCAGAAGAGACCTCCAAGATCATCCAGCCCAACCTATCACCCAGCCCTAGCCAGTCAACTAGACCATGGCACTAAGTGCCTCATCCAGTCTTTTCTTGAACATCTCCAGGGACAGAGACTCCACCACCTCCCTGGGCAGCCCATTCCAATACTAAATCACTCTCTCTGTCAAGAACTTTTTCTTAACATCCAGCCTATACCTCCCCAGGCACAACTTGTGACTGTGTCCCCTTGTTCTGTTGATGGTTGTCTGGGAGAAGAGACCAACCCCCACCTGGCTACAGCCTTCCTTCAGGTAGTTGTCGACAGCAATGAGATCACCCCTGAGCCTCCTCCAGGCTAAACACCCCCAGCTCCCTCAGCCTCTCCTCACAAGGCTGTGTTCCTGGCCTCTCACCAGCTTTGTAGCCCTTCTCTGGATGCATTCAAGTATCTCAACATCTCTCTTGAATTGCGAAGCCCAGAACTGGACACAGTACTCAAAGTGTGGCCTGACCAGGGCCGAGTACAGGAGAAGAGTAACCTACCGAGCAGTCGCAAGAGGGACATATGCGAACATGATTCAAGTAATCTTCTGAACTTTGCTGTAGGTCTGACAGGGCTCTTTTCAGTCCCTTAATATTCTTCTTGAATGTGTCACTTGATGCACTCGTGGTGCTAATTAAGGCAGGCAAGAGCGTGCTAAGAGCAGGGTCTATTCAACATGCCACTTTTAAGCTTCAGAGGAACACCAAACCTCTACAACTTTGGTTTGTGGGGTTTTTTGTTGTTGTTGTTTGTTTGTTGGGTTTGTTTTTTGATTTTTTTTTTTCAACTTGTATTTGCAGTTGCCTAATTTTTATGCTGCTTTTCCTCTCCCCACTTGAGGTTTTCCCATTTGGGCGTTTTTTTCCCCTCCTCTCCCGCCTCCCCAGATGCTACACTACACCTGCTTTTCTGCTTCTCTTTCTGAAAAACACCAGCGCTGTCCCTCAAGGCTGTTCAGAAGGCCATCCAGCTCCATGCCATGCCTCGGGTGTGGATGTCATGCAGTCTGCAGGCAGCCTAGGTCTGTCAGTGCAAGTGCAACCCTCGGGAAGCACGCTTCCACCACGTCAGGGTGACAGCGGGGCTGTAAAAACCCCTCCAAGCTGATTCGTGGAGGGATAAAACAAGCTCCCACAGTCTCCACAGAGGCAGGAGAAGGCAAATACCGTGCGGGGCCTTGACTTGGTGGTCTGTGCCCGAGCACCAAGCGCTGCTCCCTGCCCAGGGCTGATGAAATGCGGGCAGCTCCTAGCTGCTGGCAGGGAAAGGGGAAAGGCAGGCAGTGGGCGGACGTGCCAAAGCACGTGCGGAGCTCTCCCCAGCACCGCCCCAGCCTGCGGCCGTCCCGCCCCGCTGCGCGCCCTGCCCGCCCCGCTGCGCGCCCTGCCCGCCCCGCTGCGCGCCCTGCCCGCCCCGCTGCGCGCCCTGCCCGCCCCGCTGCGCGCCCTGCCCGCCCCGCTGCGCGCCCTGCCCGCCCCGCTGCGCGCCCTGCCCGCCCCGCCGCGCACCCTGCCCGCCCCGGGCTGCTGCCGCCGCTCTGAGCATGCACAGCCGCCGGCGCATGTGCAGCGGCTCGGGGAAGCTGCGGACGCCAGCGGGGCCCGGCTGCTCCCGGCTCTGCGGCTCTGTGTGTGGGGTCAGGCTGAGGACGGAGCCGTCAGGCTGCCCGGGCATGATGGAGCAGGTCGGGAAGCGGTCGGGGCCGGCGGCTCGGCTGGACACCATCCTTCGGCACCTCTCGCCAGGGCTGGGAGCAGCCCCTGTGCCTGTATCCTTTCCGTTAAGGGATCGGGGCGGGGAAAGCGAGATGTTGGCTCCATCGAGTCGGGACTCTGCTTCTCGCACCCCAGCGAGCTTTGCCCATCGCTCCCCGCACCCTGGATGTTTGCGTGTGCCTAGGCGCCGAGGAGGGGATCCTTGGTGTTTTGCCCCACCAGGACTCCGTGCCCGGAAGGGACGCACGGGCAGAGCTCCTACTCTGTGCCCTAGTTAGGGGCCGTGAGGTGCAGAGCGGCCGTGCCCCGGGCAGCCCCTCGGCACCAGGGCAGCGTTTGCCCTGACAGCCCCTATGGGTGTCTGGGGTCAGCACCCGTCCCACCCTGAACACCTCTTGCCGCCTGGTGCTTTCTTCCTGAGCTTCGGTCCTGCAACCTGTTGGGTACTGCTGGTGACCTGCCGTGCTCTTGGCAGCCCCACGCGGCACATACGCCCCAGTGCTGAGCAGAAGGGTTGCCTGCAGCGAGTTATCCTAGGGATTTCTGAGTTTGGGGGTGATAAACTCTGTGAGGCTTAGCAATTGCACAGCAAGTCTCAGACTTTGTTGAGGGATTCAGATCTGACAGCAGCAGGGAAAGCTTTGAAAGTTTGGTTTGTGATAGGAAATGAGTTGAAGGCTGCCATATAGATCAGAGAAAGGAAACCAGGGTTGAAGTGTTCACGTTGGCCTGTCCCAAAAGTGAAATGAAGATTGCTTGCTGATAAGATTTGTAAAGCTGCTGCTGTAAATCTTCCTTTACAAAAAAAGGTATTTTGAGATGGTGCTGATTCTGAGTGAGAGCCAAATGCTGGCAGGTTAGCTCTGAATTATAATACATTGGTGAAGAGGATGTGATGGATGTAGAATCAGAATGGTATGGGTTGGAAGGCACCTCTGAAGTTCATCTAGTCCAACCTCCTCTGCAGTCAGCAGGGGCATCTTCAACTAGATCAGGTTGTGCAGTCCTCTGGAGCCTCACTGAATATCTCCAGGCACGGGGCCACAATCACCTCCCTGAAAAGCCTGTTCCAGTGTTCCACTACCCTCATGGTAAAGGCCTTGTTCCTAATATCCAATATAAACCTACTCTTCTCTAGTTTGAAGGCATTTCCCCTCATCCTAGCACTGCAGGCCGTTGAAAACAGTCTATCTCCAGGTACTGGAAGGTCACTATTAGGTCTCCCTAGAGCCTTCTCTTCTCCAGGTTGATCAAGCTCCCTCAGCCTATTCGTGTAGTGGAGGTGCTTCATCACCTTCATCATTTTCGTGGGCCTCCTCTGGACCTGCTCCATCAGGTCCATGTTCTTCCTATACTGGCACACTCCAGCATGCCCACATCCCTCATGTAATAGGGGCTCCAGACCTGGATGCAGTACTCCATGTGGGGTCTTACCAGAGCAGAGTAGGGGGGGAGAATCACCTCCCTCAACCTGTTGGTCACACTTCTCCTGATGCAGCCCAGGATCTGCTTCTGCTTGAGTGTGTATTCCTTAATTCTCACTCCAGATAAGTGTTCCTACTTCAGCCCAAGTTAGTGCTGTTGCTCATCCAGGGCGGTTTCGGTAAGCTGTTTATTCCTTTGTTGAAGAGATAGAAAAGAAATAACCTGCAGAACTCAGTCCTTTTTCCACCCTAGCACATGCGTTGGTCATAGAATCATAGAATGGCTTAAGTTGGAAGGGACCTTAGAGATCATCTACTCCAACTTCCCTGCCATGGGCAGGGACACCTCTCAACTAGACTGCAATGCTCAAGCCCTCATCCAACCTGGCCTTAGACACCCCCAGGGAGGTGGCATCCACAACCTCTCTGAGCAACCTGTTCCAGAGTTCCATCAGCCTTGTCCTGAAAAACTTGTTCCTAAGATCCAGTCTAAACCTACTCTCTTTCAGCTTCAAACCATTCTCCCTTGTCCTGTCGCTAGACACCCTCATGAAAAGTCTCTCTGCAGCCTTCCTGTAGGATCCCTTCAGGTGTTGGAAGGCAGCTATAAGGTCCCCACAGAGTCTTCTCTAAGCTAAGTCTAGGAGACAGCTCCTTCAGCCTGTCTCATAGCAGAGGTGTTCCAGCCCTTGGATTCTGTTTGTGGCCCTTCTCTTGATTCTCTCCAACAGCTCTGTGTCCTTCTTATGATGGGGACACCAGAACTGGATGCAGTATTCAAGGTGGGGTCTCAGAAGAGCAGAGTAAAGGGGAAGAATCACCTCTCTTGATCATTAGACATTGCATAGCCTTCTGTTTTGCAAGGGTATTCCCCTTTGTTTAGCTGCAGTTCAGTTGAAAAGCTTAACCATGCATCTTGAACATGTCTGAGGGATAACCCTACTGCAGAAACTGTTCAGTGTCTCTGTTGAGGCTGAAGCTGCTGTGGACCAGTCCCAGCTTTCCTGCTCACTTCTCCACTTGAGAGGGCATGAGGGAGATGCTTTGAGTTCCATCACAGAAATATTGGGAGGCTGTGGGCAGAAATGGTTCACAGCCATGGACACGGTGCTGGCTCAGCTGGGACACAGGAAATGCTGCATGCCTGCAGAGCTGAGGTGGACATGCAGGTGGGGAAGGTTTCTCACTGATTCTTCCCAGCAACTGATGATGCCTTCCTCTTCCTACCAGGTCTCACTGATGCTGCTTCAGTTGTTCTGCCCAGCCTTACTAATGTGTTTCTTCTGTGTGTCTCAGCTACACCCTGGACAATGATGTCCTCACCGTGGAACAGAGGCAGTTCTATGAAGACAATGGGTATTTGCTCATTAGGAAGCTCGTTTCTGATGAAGACATTGAGCGCTTCAGGTATGGGGCACTTGCCTAAGGTGCTGGAGGGCCCTGTGAGCAGCATCATCCTGAGGAAGCTCTGGGTAGCTAGATGAAGCTGGACTCTCAACATAGACTTCTTTGCTTTGCAGGAAGGAGTTTGTGAGAATCTGTAAAAGAGAAGTGAAGCCACCAGGAGCTATGATTATGAAAAATGAGTCCCTGAGATCCCAGTATGGTCAGTCTGAAAAAGTTGTCAATAAAGTGCAGGACTTCCAGGAAGATGAAGAGCTGTTCAGATACTGTACTCTGCCAGAAGTAAGATAAACAACAAAAATGAGGGGGGTGTTGGAAAAGGCTGTATAGAGTGGCTCTATGGTTTAATGCCTGTGGAAAGAGGCTTTCTCTGGTTCCACTGAAGCTGTGTCCCTTACCCTTTAAGTCCCTCTATGGGTCTCACATAAGTACATACATGAGGAAGGAATACAATCTGTCTTTTAAGAGTGTTCTGCATGAACGTGGGATGGATGGTGTCAGGGCAGAAGACTTAAAGCACTGATCCTGTGCTTCTGTGGTGTGGAGCCAATCAGGAATGCAACTATCACAAACCATGCCAGGATGGCAGGACAAATGAGCAGCACTTTTTGAATGTCTTATCTAGGCAAAGCATCTCCCTCTGTGGCAAAGAGCTATAGCCTTGTCGAATTAGGACCTCCCAATCTTTTCAACCCCACCCAGCAGCCTGTTGCACCAACTCCCATCTTGGCTTCCTGCCACCGTGTCCATTTGTGTGCCATGCCAAATCTCGCCTCCTGTCCTGCATCCTTCCCATCCCAGTGTCCTCCCCCTCTGCCCTAGTGCTGAGCCAAGCATCCAGATCCTAGTGCTTCCTCAGCAGTCTTTCCTCTTGTCTTTCACATTTCTGATAGTTTTTCTAATGCTTTCTTCCCTGTAGGTCCTCAAATATGTTGAGTGCTTCACAGGACCAAACATCATGGCAATGCACACCATGCTGATAAATAAACTTCCAGATTCTGGTAAGGAGAACTTGGATAAGAGATAAATAGAGAAACTGTCGAATGCATGCTGTCCATCTGGCCACAACCAAAGAACCATAGGATGGTCTGGGTTGGAAGGCATCTTAAAGATCATTTAGCTCCAACACCCTGCCATGGGCAGGGACACCTTCCATTAGACCAGGTTGCTCAAGACTCCATCCACCTTGGCCCTTGAGCACCTCCAGGGAGGGAACATCCACAACCTCCCTGAGCAACCTGTTCTAGGTCTCACCACCCTCACTGTAAAGAGTAACTGAAAATCTATGAGGCCACTTCGGTAATAGCTTGTTGTTGTTTTTCACCTTGGCTTAGTGAGATAACATTTCTTGTCTTTCGACATTCAGTGGAGGCTTACTTGCTGAAGTTGGTGGCTGTCTTGGCTGCACCACCCCTGTGTTCTAGGCAGGCAAGTGAGCTCCCTATTCAGCCAGCTACACCTGCTTAGAGGCTCAGGGTTTAAAGGAGGAGGTGCTTTTTAAGCTCAGCTTTTTGCATGTGCTGGAAATGGCTCTCTCCTTGGGCTTCAGTGAAACGCAGTAAACACAGAGCTCATCCCTCACTTGGAGTTTGTACACTCCTGGTCTCACTGACAGTTGTGTGCCCAGCGCTTGATACTTGAAGAGGTGCCAAAAGAAGAACGTGGAAGCCTGGCTTTGGCTTCTGCTGCTGGAAATTGAGATCATGATTTATACAAGGGCAACAGGCAAGGAGAGACCAGGTCAACCATTTAGAGTTGTTCAAAATAGTTTTGACTCTGCAGAAGCTGTTTTGGTTTAGCAAAGTTGGAACCTGAGCTGTGTTCCTTATTCTCAGGTGTGCAGCTTCTTAGTGGGTAGGTAGTACATGGAGTTACTCAAACACTGAGTTTGTTCTGGTGTCTCTGCCTGTCATCTTAACTACTCCACAGAAAGCTGTGCCATTCTGGTTTGGGAATGCAACAGGACACCATTGTAAAAGTCAGAGTAAAACCAAACCAATAATGGACAAGAAATGGGAAGCTGCTCCATGTTTGCAGTCTCCACTTGAATGGAGATTTGATATTTCTGAGGAGTACTTTAGGAGATAGGTAGATCTCGGGAGAGTTTTTGAGGTTGCCTAAAGTCTAAATACTATGGCAAATGAGGCAAGTTAAAACATCCTAGCTGTATTGATTTGAGGAGCAAATTGAGTGGTAGAAAGCCCCCAGAAATAATAAAAAACTGACTGGTTTGGTGTGGATGATGTCTGCATTTCCATGGTGGAAAAAGAAGTAACAGACAAAACTTCAGAAGTATGCATTTTCATTTAGTCTTCGTGGGGAAAATACCTCTAAGGTGAAGGCTAAGAGTGCTGGGGAGGCTGCAGCCCATAAATTGTCAATTGTGGTTTTGTTTTAAAGGCTGAATAGACATGTTGGGTGCAGCACAGGGAGGGTTGATACTGCTTTCAACACAGCTGTAGATCAAGTGACTACAGCATGGCTGATTGAAAGTTTGTACTGGGACAGGTTTGTGCAATGCTGTGCTGGTTGAAGTTCACAAAACTGGAGAGCAACCAAAGTGAGTGATGAAAACTTGGCAAGGGGTTGTTGATGGTGAAGGCCAGCAACAGGAGTCTTGTATGGGACTGCACAGCTAAGCAGCCTTCTGGCATTCACTGTCACCTCATGCCATTGCTGACCCAAGAGCCACCACTGTGATTTTGGTTCATCTTGGGATGGAGTGCAAGCTAACCCATTTGTCTTCCAAGGCAGTGGTGGGCTGGAGCAGACACTGAGTATCTAAGGTCTATCCAGTGGCAAGCAGCAACTACTAAGATAGGGTACAGCAAGTGCAGTGGTTTAAAGGGACAGAAAACCCTGTGTCGTGTTCGATGAAGTTGA
Source organism: Pogoniulus pusillus (assembly GCF_015220805.1). Taxonomy (NCBI): domain Eukaryota; kingdom Metazoa; phylum Chordata; class Aves; order Piciformes; family Lybiidae; genus Pogoniulus; species Pogoniulus pusillus. The sequence continues at coordinate 39,754,366 of NC_087267.1, forward strand.
TGCTTTTGAACATGTGTTGCAGAGAAGCAGACTTTTCTCCACCCCATGCACCAGGACTTGCACTACTTCCCCTTCCGGCCTGCCGACCTCATCGTGTGCTCCTGGACTGCTATGGAGAGGGCTGACGAAAGCAATGGGTGCCTCATCGTGCAGCCAGGGACACACAAGTTGACCCTGAAGCCTCATGACTACCCAAAGTGGGAGGTAGAGCATCACTAGTGGCTTGGAATGGACACGGCTGAGGGAACCGCATTTTGGCTGGGGAGGGCTCACCTGAGGCGGTGATACGCAGGTGATAGCTGAGATTTTCAGTGATGGGTTGTCTCAGACACCACCTTCTTGCTTTGGTTGCCCTTGCTCCGTGTAGCCTGGGTACACTTGCCTCTGCTCCCACCTTCAGGGCATGCCATCATAAACACACCTAACCATTTCCCACTGCTTTTGCCAAGTCTGAGGACTTTGTCCTGTCAGTTTGTTCTTTCCTAGTGAGCATGTGTACTGTCCTGAAGAGAGGAAATTGGGTAGTAAACACTGAATGAGGTGAAGTATCAGGCAGTATCTTTTTCTTAAGAAGGCTGCTTCCTGACCTGGTCCTGGCACTGGTGATAGTTATACTGGGAGGAGAAGGCTGGATTCCAGTAGTGGCATCAGGCCATACTTGTGGTATTCCCCAGTGCTCTTCTCTGTTCTCTCCAGCAGAGGAATGTTCTTGTCTGTTTGAGTCGAGCTTCAGAAGAAGTATTCTTTTGCTGTATCTATAGTAACTACAAGTAGGAAGACTTGTAGACAGGTGGGCAGGCTATTATCTGAGCATACAGAACACACTGCCTAGTCCAGGGGGGAGCAGAGCAGTAGCTGTCCCTGCTGTCCTATGCACTGAGAACTGCCATTGGCTCTACTTCTATCCAAATTATTTCAACTCAAACATTTTTTCTAGGGTAAAACCAACAAACTTTTCCACGGGCTGCTTGATGAGGATGAGACAATTCCCAAGGTTCACCTTGTCATGGAGAGGGGAGACACAGTGTTCTTCCATCCCCTGCTCATTCATGGCTCTGGGATAAACAAGACTTCAGGCTTCCGAAAGGTAGGAAACATATCTTTTGGTATTCTTGATTTTTTTTAAAAGCTGATCAAACTATCCCTCCCCTTTTACTCCCCCTTCCTCTCTCTCTCCCTTCCTCTCTCCCTTCCTCTCTCCCTCTCTCTCTCTCTCCCTTCCTCTCTCTCTCCCTTCCCCCCCCCCCTCTCTCTCTCTCTCCCTTCCCCCCTGTCTCTCTCTCTCTCTCTCCCTTCCCCCCTGTCTCTCTCTCTCTCTCTCCCTTCCCCCCTGTCTCTCTCTCTCTCTCTCCCTCTCTCTCTCTCTCTCTCCCTCTCCCTCTCTCTCTCTCTCTCCCTCTCCCTCTCTCTCTCTCTCTCCCTCTCTCTCTCTCTCTCTCTCCCTCTCTCCCTCTCTCTCTCCCCCTTCCTCTCTCTCTCCCCCTTCCTCTCTCTCTCCCCCTTCCTCTCTCTCTCTCTCTCCCCCTTCCTCTCTCTCTCTCTCTCCCCCTTCCTCTCTCTCTCTCTCTCTCCCTTCCTCTCTCTCTCTCTCTCCCCCTCCCTCTCTCTCTCTCTCTCCCCCTTCCTCTCTCTCTCTCTCTCTCCCCCTTCCTCTCTCTCTCTCTCTCCCCCTTCCTCTCTCTCTCTCTCTCCCCCTTCCTCTCTCTCCCCCTTCCTCTCTCTCTCTCTCTCTCCCCCTTCCTCTCTCTCTCTCTCTCCCCCTTCCTCTCTCTCTCTCTCTTTTGGCTGGCTGTACTTGCTTTTCCAATAGCTCCTTTTCACTTGGTGTCTCATCTCTGAATAGCAGGAGCCTCTGTCATCCAATAAATAATGTTTATTTATATGCCAACATGGCAATTTTTTCTATTAAAGATCTGACTACACATGATCTGTTTCTTTGGCATTATGATTACTTAACCAAAGCAGATAAAAGTGGCCTCCAAAGGCCACTTTTCTCAGCAGTGGATTCACCCAGTCATGTGAGGGAACTGTAGCCTCCAGTGTAGCCACTAATAGCAGTGCAGGGATTTCCCCTCTTGCAGTGCAACACAGGCTGTTCTATTTTGATTTTATTTTGCCTCCATCAATTACTACCTGGCCTGGTAACATCTGCTGGTATGGAATTCCTTCCTCCTGCAATCCTGGCAGCAGAGAGGACAGCAAGTACTGGGAGTCTCATCTGCTGGCTCTTGCCTGGTTAGTGGAGCAATAGTCGTGTTTGGTATCCCACAGAAGCACAAGAGCCTCCTCTAACTGTGCCAAGTCACGACATTTGTCTGCCTTCAGGGTACATCAGTGAATGTTGTGGAGCTCTCCAAGACAGATTATGGTCCAGCACCCTTAGAGGGGTGGCACACTCTCACCTGCAGCTGATGTAGCTTGTGAGAGAACAGCTTTTTCCCATCAGGCACTTCTATTTATTTCCTCCAGACTTCTGCTTAAGCAAGAACCAATCTCAAAATGAGTGGTTTTATGAGCCCGAGTGCAGGAAGTAAGAACCTTTATTGAACACACAGGTCTGCTCTAGCCCTGACTTTCCCACTCTACCAGCTGGTGTTCTGAGATCAAATAGCACATTTCTAACTGGAGAAGTGTTTGGGAGAGGAGGGAAGGAAGAGGAGCACATCAGCAAGCCAGAGTACTCTCTAGTAAGAGTATTTAAACAAGTGAACATTCTCAGGAGAGCTGGAGTAGAAAGGAGGAAGGACTTAGCTGACGTGGTCTGTAAGGAGGGGATGGAGTGTGCATGGCCTGGGGCGCGTAAGGTGTTTTTTCACTTGTGATGGTAGCAAGTGATGTTTCGTTTCCTCACACAGAGTATAAGCTGTCATTTTGCCAGCTCAGAGTGCTACTACATTGACGTCAAGAACACGACCCAGGAGCACCTGGAGAAAGAATTGGCTGAAATGGTTCAAAAGAAGTACGACACCGCTCATCTGAAACTCATGGTAAGGCCATGCAGAGCTCTGTATTCCTTGTGACAATCCAGCTAAATTCCCTAAGTTTCTCTCATTTGTGCTTTTAGCTGTGTTCAGTTCAGCAGATAAAGCTATGCCAGGCAGAGGTGCTTGGCAGAGTTAAAAGACCTGATATTCAGAACATCACCAGCAGGCCTCTTGAAGGCATTTTGCACATAACAATAGAATGGAATAGAATAAAATAAAATAGAGTCATCCAGGTTGGAAGAGACCTCCAAGATCATCCAGTCCAACCTAACACCCATCCCTAGCCAATCAACTAGACCATGGCACTAAGTGCCTCAGCCAGCCTTTTCTTGAACACCTCCAGGGACGGTGCCTCCACCACCTCCCTGGGCAGCCCATTCCAGTAGCAAATCACTCTCTCCGGCAAGAACTTCTCCTAATATCAGGCCTAGACCTCCTCTGGCACAACGTGAGATTGTTCCCTTGTTCTGTTGTTAGTTGCCTAGCAGAAGAGACCAACCTCCACCTGGCTACAGCCTCCCTTCAGGTAGTTGTAGACAGCAGTGAGATCACCCCTGAGTCTTCTTTTCTCCAGGCTAAACAACCCCAGCTCCCTCAGCCTCTCCTCACAGGGCTGTGTTCCAGGCCTCTCACCAGCTTTGTAGCCCTTCTTTGGATGCATTCCAGTATCTCAACATCCATCTTGAATTGAGGGGCCCAGAACTGGACACAGTACTCAAGGTGTGGCCTGACCAATGTTGAGTACAGGGGCAGAATAACCTCCTTTGTCCTGCTGGCCAGTAGGGCCGCTTCTTGCTATGCTGGGCAGTTCCTTCACATCCATTGAGCTCTAGAGGTTCCTCCTCCAGTAATGTTTGTCAAAATGGGTCTTGTGAACGTGCTGGGGACCCTTCCAGTGGTAGCTGAGCTGGTGCAGATTAGATCAGCACTTCATTTTGTGATTGGTGGTGTAGTGTGAGGAAGACCCACAGGTTCTGCTGTCTTGGTGGATCACCTCTGAGGCTATCCACGTGCACTTCTTACATGGGGTCCAGACTTTGCTCTGCTCGGCAGCACTGGAAGGGGTTAATGTGGCAAGGCAGGATCAAGGATCAGGGTGAAGTGTGTGCAAGCTTTGCCCTTTGCTGCACCTCCCAGTTTGGTTTGTTGTGGAGAGTGTGTCTTTTGCACTTGTCTTTGTACTGCATGATGTAAACAGGAAGGTGTGGTCCTCTCATGCCCTAATTCAGAAGTATGAGAAGGTGCAGCACATTTAAGTGCTTATCCACAGTTTGTATGACCACAGGTCTTCGTTCCCCCTCCTAATGGCAGGTGGATTTTCCTCCTCAGCTGAATAGCCACATCTGACAACAAGAGGAGACTGATTCTTTTTGTTGTTGTTAAATATAATCCCACATCAATCGCTTTAAAACCTAGGTGTAGTGGGCAGCAGTTCTCTTTTAGAATTGCCTCTTTTTCAGCTACAATATCCAAGGCATTCTGGAGGACAGGAGGTTTTCACTTTGGGGGGATTTGTTGTTTTTTTCACAGCTGTGCTTTGCAAGCCTGATCTTACCTGTTGTCTGTAAAGTTACAACTTGCTTGACTCTTGATTCCTGGAGTTATTTAGGGGCACAGTGAAATCCAAAGCATAGTGAGGCTCTCTCCTCATTCTGAGTGGAAAAGAGGTTGTACCCATAGAAGCCTCAGATGAGTTTCTGTGTTTTCATGTAGTTGTAAGCACTTTTTAACCAAAGTTGAAGTGCCCAGCTTTTATGTTTCACCTTCACAAGACTAGTGATATGATAACAACTAAGTAATCCCCACACAGGCAAACTGAAGTAAGAGCATGCTGGAGATTTAGCTCTGTGAAGCACACAGTGGTTGTCTTCTCTGCTTTACTATCTGCAGCAATGCCTGCTCAGCACCTGATGTTTGGCTGAAGGCTTGCATTTATATCTGCTATTTCCTGCTGGTTACTGCTGCATGAGGAGTTGCTCAGCTTAGAGAAAACTCTGTGGGGAGCTTATACCTGCCTTTCAATACCTGAAGGGATCCTACAGGATGGCTATTAGAGGGACTTTTCATAAGGGTGTCTAGCAATAGGACAAGGGGAAGTGGTTTGAAGCTGAGGGAGAGTAGTTTTAGACTGGATCTTAGGAATAAGTTCTTCAGGACAAGGCTGATGGAACTCTGGAACAGGTTGCTCAGGGAGGCTGTGGATGCCTCCTCCCTGGGGGTGTTTAAGGCCAGGTTGGATGAGACTTTGAGCAGCTGAGTCTAGTTGAGAGGTGTCCCTGCCTATGGCAGGGAAGTTGGAGTAGATAATCTCTAAGGTCCCTTCCAACCTAAGGCATTCTATGATTCTATGATCACTTGCTTGTGGACAGCAGTATGCAAAGTGAACTTCTCTGATCACCTAAAAGTACTACCTTGTGGTAGGCATTGTGTGCACAAGTTAGCAAGGGCAATGTTCTGTGTGCTGCTCGTGTTTTGCCTTCTACTCTCTTCCCAGAATTGAACCACGGGCATCTCACCATCTGTGTTAACACCTGCAAGGAACCTGTCTCCTGGGGGTGGAAGTTGCACCTCCCCTTAGCTTGGCTGTTCGTGATGTTTGGGATTTGAAGCAATACTCAGTGAGAGTGTCAGTATGGCTTCTGGGTCTGTCACTAAGTTGAGGATGCTCTCTTTCCATCTCTGTAAGCTGGAAGCCTGCTCACCATTTTTGCTGTCTCTCAAAGCTTTTTTTGTCTCATTTTTGTCTTGAAGGATATTTGGAACTTCCGAGCGCGCCTTGTGCAAGGGGAAAGAATTAACCTGTAGAACAACCTCTGAAGAGAAGGATGAAGGACACGTACCCGAGAATGAGCTGCACTGGTTGGAGAGCACAGGTGTTGACCTCTGTATTGGTAACTTAGCCAAATGCTACACTGCAAAATCATGTTATGCTAATAGAAAGTAATTGCACTGAGGCAGAACAGCTGACGCACATCAAAGTAAATCTAGCCTAGAAAAAGAGAGGTTTGCTGTGGTTAGCTGAAGAATTAAGGTCTCCAAAGAACACCTTCACTTTCTTCATGTTTTCATTCTTGCTTTTTAGAAGTTCCTCATGACCTATCTTTGGAATGATGCTATTTTAACATAAGATTTTATGCAAGGGTATGGTTTTTAATGTTTCCAACATATTTTTCTATGCAAAAGAAATCAAATTAATCAGAGTTTCATGCAAGCTCTTAGTAAGAGCTCACATGAGAAGTTAGTACAGCTGAGGATGAGGATATTGGTACCAACAGAATCAGAGGGAGCAATCACTGACATAAAAAAGGGCTGGAACGTGGTTACTAGCAGAGTTCCTCAAACGCGACCTGGTGTGGCATTGTGTCTTACCAGCAGCATAGCACAAGTGAAATACATGGCTGGCAGGGTTGGGAGCTGCTGGGCCAACAAATCAGCTTCCTGTTGGCCTTTAGCCAGTTGATCCAAGGCTGTGTGAAGAAATCCTCCCCTGAGCCTGGCAGGTCTGGGAAAGGGAACCTTTTGCTGCTGCCAGGTCAGGGCAGTAGTTGGATGCTCTTTGGGATGCACTGGTGGCAGGATGGAGCAATATGCACTGAAATAATCCTCTTGCCTTTCATATTGGTTTTCCTTGCTTTCTGAAAGATTCTTTTGCTTTCAGAATCATTTTTTTGGAAATCCAGATTAAATCAGAGCAAAAATGCATTTGAGAGCTGTGTTGTATTATTTCTGCTGCTCAGAGATTCTGGTGCTGGCTGTGTCATTGAATACCCCAAAGCAAAACAGTGATCCCCATCTCCTTTCTACTCCCCCCTTCCACCTTAAGAAGGTTCCAAAACAGTTCCAGAGACTGCACTTGGTAGGATCTTGTGGCTCCTTCTGCTTTCTTGTTTGACAGCTTGGCAGGTCACTCAGGTGAGACAGATCAGGTAGAGTCCTGTCTTTTTCCCACAGGTCTGCCTAGACAAGTAGCTGCAAGTTGAAGCTGTTGCAGCCATTTCATGCATGACAATATAATGCAGAGCAGGAGTTTGTGCCTCTTCCTGCAGCATCCCTGGGTTTTCTTGTTTGGCTTCTAAAAGAGGTGAGGTCTGAACACAGTTGTTGTGTGGATTTTAAACTCTTGGTGCTGGGCTGAAGCATCTGGTCTGTTCCAACCTGAAGGCAGACAGACTCTCTGTCAAGTTCTGGCTTGACTGCAGCACAAGAAGTCTGATGTGGGGGGAGACTTTAGGACAGCCCTCATCCTTGCTCAGTGAGCAGTTGCAAGTGTCCTGGTTCCTGCATCTTTTCCTGTGTATAACCCTGACACTAATCCTGCTCTTGGAGAGCTGTACCATGATGCCACTCCAGACTTAGACCTTCTCAGCCTAGTCTTTGCTTGCTGCATGGGCCTGAGAGACTGATGTCCAATGAACTGGATGCTTCTCCCCTGACTTTGCTGAGCTCTGGCACACAGCTTAGCTTATGGTCTCCTTGGGATTTTTGTGAGGACCAAGAATGTCCTGTCTGGCTCACAACTGGCATTCTTAGTGTAGCTGAGGTGACTGCTGATGAAGCTGTGAGCACAGAGAAGAGCTACAGGTGTCCATAAGATTCCCAGTTTCCAGACTGAATTTCTCTTGTTATGGATAGGAGAGAAGGAAAAGAACTTTGGCTTAAACATTTTCCCATCTTTGTCTGCAGATTTAGGCTTAAATTTCCTTTTTCCAGAAGAGCAAACCCATTAGGGCCTTTCAGGTCATCTATAATCAGCAGCTGTCTCACCTGATGGGAGACCCATGTCCTTGCTCCATTCTACAATAAAGTTGAGCATACTCTGAAGTCTGAGGAGGATGAAGCTTAGCCAAACTCCCCTTGACTCTGTGCTAGGCCAGCTTGGCTCCGTCCTAGCAATGCCATAGAGTCTGATCCTTGTCCCTCTGAAATGACCCTGGGCAGAGCCAGACCCAGCAGGGCTTCTTGGTTCCTTCTCAGCAAACTACATCCTGATAGGTATGGGACCATGTTCCTGGGAAAGTAAGGGTCTAAAGCACTTCCTTATAGGGCATTTGAGCAAGGTCTGGAGTCCAAAGGACACTTCATCAGTCCATGTAAATATGACCTCCTGTGTTAGTGATCTACCTGCTAAGTGCTTTCTTGTGCTTGTTCCCACTCATCCCAGCCAGCAGATTCTGCAATCACAGGTTTCCAAAGCCTGTGCCACACCAGTGGAAATTCACATCTCAAAAATCATCTGTCTACAGGAGTTGGCTTTGGGTAAGAAACAAAACCAGCACCAGCAGTGCGGTGTAGTTGTTGTGAAATGGCTGGGAGAGCCCAGCCTGCTGGGGAGCTGTGATGGGCTGCTATGAGAACCTGGTGAGCAAAAAGGGAGGTCCTTTAGCAGTGCATGTGCCAGGAGAGGTATAGGCTGGATGTTAGGAGGAAGTTCTTCCCAGAGAGAGTGATTTGCTATTGGAATGAGCTGCCCAGGGAGGAGGTGGAGTCCTCCCAGGAGGTGTTCAAGAAAAGACTGGACAAGGCATTTAGTGCCATGGGCTAGTTGATTGTCTAGGGCTGGGTGCTAGGTTGGACTGGATGAGCTTGGAGGTCTCTTCCAACCTGATTGATTCTGTTCTATTCTATTTACAGTAAAAGGGTGGTAAGTTTTAATTGAGCTGACTTAAGTTACTAAACCTAAACTGATTAGTGCAGAGGGAGCAACTTCTAGAGGCTTAGTTTTTCCTCACAGTGCAAAACCCAAGATAATTTGTGGCAACAAAGCAAGGCACTCTCAACCAACCTCAGCAGTGGCTGAGGAGAAGCAAGGTACTTACTCTATCTGAAAACCAAGCCTGATGATGTAGAAGGTTACTGAAGAGCTGGGCATCTCCCTGCCCATTTTGATAGACATAGAGCATTCTGTAACCTTGCAGCTAGGTGACAATTTGGCTGGGGAAAGGGCTGATTCACTATTTGCAGTCTATTCCTCTGCACATCTTAGTAATGGCTATGAGAATGGCACTTTTCCAGTACACTTTGGCACTTGATTCACCAGCCATGCTAACAGCAGCAGTGGATTAATTAATCCAGTTTAATGATTTATACCAACTGGTAGGGTTAGAGCAGACTTGCAGCCCTGGACCTGCTGGCTGCTGCCTTGCTAATGCAGCCTGGCATGCAGTTGGGCTTCTTTGTTGTAAGTCTGTAGTCATTCCATCATGTTCCCCAAACTGGGACAGCTTCAGCAGCAGTGCAGATACAGCTGAGCTTGTCAGGCCACACTTGAGCTGCCTCTTTTGTGGGTCTCTGCTTCTCCCAGGTGTTAGTGGGAATGTATTATTATGGACAGACACCCCACAGGCTGCTATGGCCCAGTGCTGGGGCTGTGTGCTCACATCAAACATTGGCCCAGCAGGCAGGCAGCTCCCCTCCTGCCTGCTTCTGCTGGGCTGCAGCCATCTCTGGCACAAACCCAGTATCTCCAAATATAGACCAAGGCATGTAAAAACCATTACATCAGTCTTCCCCACTCCTGCTTTACTGCTGGGCTTTAAGCAAAGCCTTAGCTTCCAGATCCTGTTTTTGCACACAAGGATGCTCTGGGCATTGCCTTCATGCCTTGGCTCCTCAGGAGGCACATGCAGCTCTGGATGCTGGGTGGAGATAAAGCACTGCCTCATCTTTGACTTCTGATTTCTCCAGAAATCTCTTTTGATTTGGCCCAAGACAATGGGAAAAAGCCTGAAGCTTTCAACATGCTGGCTGAAAGGTGATAGCAATATGGAATTTCATCCTGGTTTTGTGGATTCCAGGTGAGAAACTCCTATTGGTCTGAGCAAGGAAGCAGCATGGCAGCAGGAAGTGTAGATCCCAAACCACATCACTTTGGTGACTTACCACTGAGCTTATCACCCTCTTTCTCAGAGACATGACACCATACAAACTCATGGAGTATTTATTCTGATATGAAAGATCTACATGAGACATGGCCAAGCAATGCCTCAGTTACAGATTGAGTCATCTACCGAGTGACAGCCAACCCCTCAAATGGTATCCACACGAGACTGAAATGAAGGCATCCTCCAGAGCAAAGCTGCCCAGCAAAAGCACCTGTAGATGAGGGCTGCAAATACTGAGGTAAATCTGTCCCCTTGCTTCAAATGAAGTAACATTTGTCTTCCAGCCCCTGTGCAAGCAAACAAAGGAGGTACCAACAAGGCCACCAGGACTTGTGAGAGCATTACTTGGTGACAGTTTCACCAAATCACTGAGGTAGTTGTGGGTTTAGGCACGTGAAACTACACTGTGATCTCACAGGGCATGAGCAGAAGGATCAGGTCCAAGGAGCGCTGTCCAAATGCCACAGCCATCCTACACTGATGTGCTCTCTGGAAAAACACCTGAATGAAGACAGCCCTTCGCAGGAGGTGCCCCTTCTAGACCTTGTCTGGAGACCACTGCTGTCCACCAGGCAGCAGTGCCAGCAACCAAGGTCGACATGGTGATGGCTGGGAAAAAAAGAAATCAGGAAAATTTAAAATGTCAGAAAAAGGGTAAAATGCATTAAACACAACTGCTCAGCTCTTCAGAACTGCTTGCTGAATGGTGCTGGGCTTGTTAAAATGCTTTTCCAAGTGGGAGCTGTGAAGGTGCTGTAGTGTAGGTGGTGCTGGGAACCCAGGATGCGCTAGGTGATAGCCAAAGGGCTTTCAAAAGAGCTCCAGCTACTCAGCAGTGCCAACACTGCTGGCTTGCAACACCAAAGCCACTGAGGTTTTCAACACCTAAGCCACAGAGACAACCCAAGAACTGTTTAACGTCTGCTCTTAAGGGTTCAAAGGGAGTCATTTTGGAGCCAAGAGACTGCTCTGTGGCTACAACCTTCTTACATCCCTTTTCAGCCAAAGCTGAGAAATCATGACAGGCTGGCATTACAGACTGTAGTATTAACTTCACAAGTGCTTAGGGAGTCTACAGTTCTCGCAGTCCATGATTTAACGCTTCATATTTTGGTGGATCACCATACACCAGCCATTTAACACAAATGGTGGGAGCCCACGGGATTTCTTGGGACAAATTCCACTCTAGCTGTCTCTTTGCTGGATTAAAACCTTGTAAACAAATTGTCAGCAAGATGGAACAGGCACCAGTGTGCATTTCCCACGCAGCGCTATTCAGTCAGTTTGCAAAAGATGAAAGCTGAAGATCTGTGCAGTGGCATCGTGAGTGTCCCTCTCATCAGGAATTGGGGCTCCTGCTCATTCCTAAAACTAGAATCCTCTTGCATTCCAGTGCAGAAGCATGTGTTTCAGGCACAAAAATCCAGCCTTATGCTGTGAGGGGGATAAAAGTACTTCAGGTCACTTCATGCTATTGAGAAATTTTGGTTGTTCCTCTCCTCTTGGTAGAAGTGTTTCTCCACCAATCTTCGGGCCTTTTTTCTCCTAGAGACAAGAACCATGGATAAAAAAATACTTAAGCATGTGGTAAGGCATCTCCCAAACATTCTTTGACAGAAGTTGTGGTAGGGCTAAATTATCTGATTAAATATATATGGGCACTCTAGGAACCTTGGATTCATGCAATGTTGGTCAAAAGTCACCTCCCCATAGTTAAACAAAGCAAAGCTTCAAGAGCAGAAAGCAAGATAAAGTCCCTTAAAGCACAGTTTGCAGACACCTGACAACATGCAGAGCAGCTTGGTTTTGTTGGGAGTTCACAAGGGCATTGCAGCAAAGCATGGGACAGAAGTATCCAGGGAAGAAGCCAGAGTGCTGAGCTGTGCAGGAGCTGCTGGTTCACACTCACCTTTAGCATCCCATCTCGCTCCCACTTGAAGAGGCCACAGGTTCTGAAAGACAGATAAAGGTGGCAGGTAAGGACCACTGTAAGTGTTTGCTGCACAAGATGAACACATCCAAAACAAGGCCCACACCTCTCCCACGCTGCTTAGCTTAAGTGCTAACACTCCTCTTTCAGAGCATGGTTATGACACATCACCTGTGAATGGACAGTACAGAAGCCGCTGACACTCTTTATTGAAGCTCATCTCTTACCTGCAGGGCTTTTTTGGGAGCCTGTCAAGGGAAATGGCTCTATTTCCACAAGGACACTTGAAAAATCGCTTGATGGCTTCATGCCAGTGGTAGTCATGGTTATCCTGCACACAGGTCTCCAGAGGCTTGAAATAGGTGTAATTACACTGTCAGGGAGGAAGGGGATAGAGCATGTGAGACCTGTTCTGTGAGTTGGTGACAGCTGAATGTTCAGAGAAAAGCACCTCTGCCTTCTCCCCTCCTGAGTAGCCCAGCAGACTGAGATCATCATCCCTGGGTTTGTCACTGCTTCTTCAAATGTCATCCCCCCTTCTCTGCCACCAACCTGTGGCCCTGCTCCCAGCAACTCAGAGGGCACACAGTGGCCCGATGTGTGGCCCCAAAACAGATAGGAAAGGTAATGAGGAAAGGTCCAGCAGGGGCTGAAAATCCAGGAATAGGATTTTCTTCCCTTCCTCCCGGCATCTGAAATAGTGACAAAGTTCCATTGCTCTTCCTGATGGCAAAGTCCCTGAAAATGCAGATAGAGGAATCCCACCTGGTATTATTGTTTTCAAGGCACTTTGCCTATTTCAAGAATCCTGATACAAAGCACTTTAGGGAAGAAAACAGTAAGTCTTTTCGGGACACCAGCACCCAAGGGACTCATTGGCATAAACATCAAGCTGAGATGTTCAGCACAGCACCAAATGGGCCTTGCCAGTGCCTTCAAGCCTTACTAGCTCAGTACTTGGGCTGCTCTCAGCAGCAGTCATAAAGAGCAAAACTGCCTGTGTCTGCATTTGATCCCTGCACTGGACTACGGCCAAGAGTGGCAGATGGGAATCTGCAGGATGGTCCAGCATCATTTTGTACATCCAATGTTCCACTGCCCTGCTGCCACCCTGGCTCTGCGGCGCTCACCGTTTTACACGTCACAACTCGACACTTCACTTCCTTAATGCTCCTCATCTTCTCCTCCAGTTCTTCCTTTTTCACCAGGGGCTGAAAGTATTGCTCCTGCAGTTCAGCTTCAGCCTGTGGGAGCCCACAAAAAGGGTTGTGGGGAGACAAAGACAGGAGAATCCACGTCATAAATGTCCTTAGGGCAAATGACTACTGAGCCTGCAGGCTGGGAGCCAGAGAAACACTGAATAACCTCTTGCTGGAAAAACCCCATGTAGTGTACGTCCTGCAGTTCACCAACACTGAAATGGACCACCCTTGAGGTGTACAAGTGGGGGGCTTAACAGCAGCTTGGACAGTGCTGAAAAAAGCTCACACCAGCAGGGAGAGTGCAGGGAGAGGTCAGGTAGGTAGATGTCATGACTGGAATTGGTTCTTAGGCAAAATACTATGCCTCAGAAGAGCTTAAGACAACTCGAACTTCATGACAATACGTGCCCTGGACAAGAGAGTGCTGTAGGTGCTGTATCTCTGGCAACATGCTCAGCAAAGGTCCCCATAGGATAAAAACAACCTCCTAGCTCTCTAGGGCAACTGCTGGCACCTCACAGACTCCACAACCTACATGAGTCCTAGATAAATGTGGCAGCTGTCTTTATGTGGTCAAGGTGTTAAAAAATGAGAGTCAAAATAGGAATGTGGCTAATTTGCTTCTAAGACAGAAAGATTTCTTTGCTAATTCACTAACGAAGACATTTCACTGATTCATCCTAACACAGGAAAAAGTAAATAAAATGATGGCACTTTGACCTTATCATTGCTATGGCAATAGTGCTGACTTGCAAGCACTCTGCCCTCTGTGCTCAGAGAACCCTGACCTTACTCATCAGCACAATTTGGTGCCTGTGATACATTCTGGTGCCTGTTTCTTGCTGAAATCGTCACGAGGACTCCAGACAGCTCCTAGTTCTGAGCCCTCAGCCATGGCTGGATTGAGGCCATACCTCTTTGAGGACATCTGTGTGCTTGGACTTGGCATTCAGGATTTTCTGGAACTCTTCTGACTCCAGATAGGCCAGCTGCTCACGCCGTTTCTTTTGGGCAGGCTCCAGTTCCTCCAGATCTAGGGAGACAAAAAGCTCAGTCCTACAGAGAGCAAGTTCAAAACAAGGTTGTGATCTCTAAGTGTGATCACTGCAGGAGATTTTGAAAGCCTTGGGTTACCGAGACAGCTGTTCAGGTCAAACAGCAGCCTTTCATAGTTCAGAAGAATGTGAAGCCAAGTTCAAGTACAGCTTCAGAAAAAAAAAAAAGAGCTTATTTATTTATTTTAACAACAACAAACAGTGCATCTTCTTTCAAACAGTGCATCTTCTTTCAAATGATGCCTAGGGAAGCGAATTTTGTTGCCTTCCTGACTGATGGAGAAGCTTTAAAAGGAACAAAGCAATTCATCCAAGACCACACAGTAAATTACTGCTGCCCCAAACTAACAGATCTGGGCTTAAAATCTGCTGTTTGCCTGCTAACTTTCCCTAATAACTTTCCAAATTGGGACCATGTTCTGAAACAGAAGAAACCAACAAACAAAAACCCAACAAGCCCCAAATACACAAAAAAAACCCCAAAAAATTGTTTCTGAACAATTATTTCATCTGGTCGGGGAAGTCCAAGTGACACAAATCTCTGTCAAAAATAAAGGCAAAAGAAAAAAGGAAGTTTCTGGTAAGCAGTTCAAACAATGGTGCCTACACCAGGAGGTAATACATTCAATCAGATCTTCAATTTCCCCTCCTGTTTTACAGTACTCTTACAAAAAAATACTTATTAAACTGATAGATCAACTCACTACTGATGCACTCATCCAAGAGAGTAAGCTGCAAACTGTATCAGATCATTCAATCCACCACCAGTATCCAATGGCTTGGATTTGAATCAAAAACACTAGGACCTGGAAAATGCTTTGTGCTTTTAGTTTATTCCTTTCTTAACTTGCAAAACTCATAAAAAAACATGCAAAATTGAGTCGCTGTCCCTGGGGCTGTTCAAGGCAGGATTGGACGTGGCACTTGGTGCCATGGTGTAGCCTTGAGCTCTGTGGTAAAGGGTTGGACTTGATGATCTGTGAGGTCTCTTCCAACCTTGGTGATACTGTGATACTGTAAATTACCAGCAAAAAAGCTCAAATTCCCACAAAGAATTCTGATACTTTCCTAGGTGGGACTGTTTCTTGGTTTCACCAGGTATGCATTGCAAATGCTCAAGTGCCAGAAGGAAGGGAACAGAGATTTGAACAGAGACATCAAAGATCAGATCTCACACTCTCTCCACAGGTTTAGGGATTGTTTCCCCTTTGCAACAAACTCTTTAAGCTCTAAACATACCTAGTTTGGCCTCTCTTTGGCACAGCCATTAAGGCCTTAACCCAGTAAGCAGTGCTGCTCCTGCAGGACATGAGCTTGTTTTTGCTGTTCTAGAAGGTCACGTTACATACCATTCTCACCTTGCAGATGAACAACGTTTTTCTCAACTCTTTCAACAATTCCTGTGACCTCATCAGCATTGGCTCTTTTCCTCTTCACACTGTTTGGGTCAGTTTTAGCAAGAATCTGGCCTTTTGCTCGTAGTCGGTGTATGGCAGCCAGCTAGAAACCAGGACAGAGCAGTCAGTGTTGGTTACCAGTCTGTCTCCCATGTTCTTACTTCCAGAAGCAGCAAAGGAAGTCTGTCAAATGGAGGACACAAGTTCCATGGGTCTGAGCACAGAGCTGGCCAATGTGAGGCTGAGCAAAGCTGCAGTCTCATGTTACACACAGAGGCACTGGAGCAATTCTGGAGGCTAACTACATGCAAGATAACATAGACCTTGGTGCTAACATCTATCCGTAACTGCAAGTTCCTTGTGTGCTGTGAAGTCCAGTCTGACCCCACAATCAGAAACTTGGCTAACATGAGGACTAAGCTGGTGTATCAGGCTCCTCTAACACCACAGACCACGTTTCTCATAACATCCCTTCTGTAATACAAGGTTCAACGAGCTGTTACCTTTTTGGCTTCTGCCGAGCTGTCTAGCTTTGGTGTTGGAGGTGGAGACCTGTCAAAGAAGAGGATATCTTCTCCTTCTGAGAAGCCTGTGCCTAGTCTGGGCCTCTGAGGAGTTGACATTTTTGCAGCTTTAGGAAACTCTGCCCCAGGCATTGGGGAATGGACCGAGGACTGTCTGGAGGAGGATGGCAAAGCAGGGCTGCTGGCTTTACTTGTGCTCTGGAGAAACCTTGCAAGACAATAACAACTCATTGTTAAAGAGAGAGAAAGGTTTAAAAACCAGGTAAGAGTGGAAGGGATGCAGACTGATCTTTCAGTAATTGTCCTTTGACTGCTAAAAAATCATGCATTAATTCAGGCCTTCGGGAGAGAAAAACAAGACGAAGGAATTCACTCAGTTGCTGAAACCAAGAGTGACTTGAAGAAGTCACTAGAATGACTGAATGATTAACTGCTTTCTAAACAACAACCACCCAGAGATCAAGTGCAGCTGGGAGGTGTGAGCCAAAAGCACAGAAATGGGCTTCTTTGCAGAATGGGTAGATAAGCAGTGGGACTCCTTGTCACAGGAGGCACATAAATGCATAGCTTTACATAGGCCCTGGTGAAGAGGTTAGACAGGTTTATGGGGAAAATAATGTTAAATCTTCAGAGATATTGTGACAGATATCATGTTTAGCTTGTAAAGTCTCTGAAATACATCATGTTGTAAAACATCAGGTTGTTTAGCCTCGAGGAGGCTCAGGGCAGACCTCATTGCTGTCTACAGCTACCTGAAGGGAGGTTGTAGCCAGGTGGGGGTTGGTCTCTTCTGCCAGGCAGCCAGCAACAGAACAAGGGGACACAGTCTCAAGTTGTGTTGGGAGAAGTATAGGCTGGATGTTAGGAGGAAGTTCTTGACAGAGAGAGTGATTGGCATTGGAATGGGCTGCCCAGGGAGGTGTTCAAGAAAAGACTGGATGAGGCACTTAGTGCCATGGTCTAGTTGACTGGCTAGGGCTGGGTGCTAGGTTGGACTGGATGATCTTGGAGGTCTCTTCCAACCTGGTTGATTCTGTGATTCCATGTTGTAGGCTGGGAAGAGTATTTTAATGAAATACTATCATGATTGTTTTTAGCCTTATTAGCCTCCTTCATATTTTGTTTTGGCTTTTGTTGAGCCTTTTGGGGCTACATCAATCTCAGCCTTACCCAGGGTGGCTCTTCTGAGGTTGTTCTTAGATTTGTTAACAAGATATGTGCAGAACTCTAGGCAAATCTTAAGCAACAGAACACCCTTGCAGGCCACCAGTGAAGAGAACTGGAACCCCTAACTCCAGTTTCCTATTCTCATCAGCTTCTTCCCATCATGCTCTCCAGTTGCTGGGCACCATGCTGAAACACTTGGTTCTGCACTGAGTGCTGGGGCATTTCTATTTAAATGAAGTTTTTGTTAAACCAGCAAAACACCTCGCAGAACCCCTCCTGTCCATGTCAGTATCTATTACCTCCTCTGAATCTCTTCAGATCGCTTTTTTCTGGCCTCCAGCAATTTCTGTTTCTGTTGCTTAAGCAGTGCTGAAGCTGAGATAGATTGGAAACTGGCCTCTTGTTTCTTCTCAGCATCTGGGAAAAGCAAACAACAAACCAAACCAAAATGAAGAGCCACCGGTGTTTGCTCAGAAGGAAGTTGAGTGTTTTCAGGAGTGGTTTTTCCTTCATGCAACATGACAATACCTGCTTTGGTCCAGTGTTTGCAGAGGTTTCGTGCTCCGAAAGTTGGCTGTGCCAACAGTTCCTTGAATTCCTCAGAACATTGCATGGGTCTTTTTGCTGCACCTGGAGCATAAGAGGCATAAATACAAAAGTTCTGGAGTCAGGAAGGGAAGCAGGTCTAGCTTTAGAGATGGAGGAGAGTGGTCCAAGTTGGAAAACCCCCCTAAGGGTCACCTGTGTGAGCATCTTCTCAAAGCAAAGCCAACTTCCATGTTATATTTGGTTGCCCAAGGCCTCGTCCTCAGAAATCATCACAGAGACATTTCTGCCCTGTCATCAGTTTAATCAGTCAGTCACTTCCCTGTCAACCTTAGCTGTCTGTGATGCTCTTATCATTCCTGTTTTCAGAATGCTTGGAAGCCCTGAAGCCAGCACATCTTATCCCTGGAGGGTTAAGAGCAGCTAAAAGCTAGAGACAGGACACACACTGTCTTGTCTGAAATGGAGGCAACTGAGGAAACTGAAGGATGTGAATAAGACCTCTAAGTGGCACCTAGGACACACAGTTTGAATATTGTCACCTGCTCTCCACTGAGCACAAAGAGGGCATAATATTAGGTGCTTTACAGAAACAAAATGGAGGCAAAGAAGATTGGTGACATCACAACAGCTATGGGCTTTGAAGGTCACAAATAAAAGCACTAAAAACAGGCTAGGTACTTAGGAGGGTCCCCTGCATTGCAGATCTGGCTCAGATTTACACTTAGTATTCCTTTGATGCTTTCAAGATTGGCACAAGTCATTTATTTTAATCAAATAAAATAAATTCTCTGGTTCAAAGTTCTTAAAACTTCCAATTCCCATTAATCTGGCAAAGATCTTCTGTCACTGTCCAAAGACAGAATAGGAGACTTAATTCAGGGGCACTGATGAAAAAAAGATGCGGGGGGGGCTACACAGTTGCTTAGTTACATTTGCCTTGCAGCTACACTCTCAAGAGGGAAGAGGAGTTTTGATCAATTGAGAAAGCAGCCTGCAAACAGCTGTCCTGTAGCAAACCAATCACCAGACTCATTCAGTGGGTAGCAGGGTCCTGAGACACATTCACACATTAAGCTGGAAGTATCTGGAAGGTGAAGACATGACATGGGTAATTAGGTACCAATTTTCTGCTTGGTTTCCTGGACAATTGCATCAACTCCTCTCACAACCAGGTTGGAAAGCGTGGTTTGAACCTTCCTTTTTGGCACTGCAGCTGCTGCACTAGAAAGAGGAAACAAAACCAGAACATCAACTTTCCCATGCTTAGAGCAAGGACAAGAACCTCAAATGCTAGTTCCATGCTTCAGCAGAACTCTAGCCACACTAAAAGGTGTCTTTGGGAAGGATATGTATCAACCCCCAAATTCTAGCACAATGTTTAGGATCTCCTATTTTTCCCTGGGCTGAGATATGTACTTCTGATGCATTGAGAGAAAATGAAATGTAGGTAATGGCTAAGCTTTGCTCAGTTAGTTCCAGGGATGAAAGGAGGCTGGAATAGCTTCCTTACTGTGGACTAATGTTGGATATCAAAGGGCAGTGGTAAGGGGTTGAAAGCTGTGTGCAAGCACAAGGCTTGATCCAGCTGTGACTCAGGTCTTTCCACAGCTGTCTGAAGGGGAATTTGTATGAATGACCTGGCCCCTCCATGCTAGTTATGAGATCCGTATTTATCTATTGATCTTGATCACTTAAGACACAGGGTGCGCTACTGTCTGCTCACTAACACAGTGGTACTGCATTCGTTCAGCTGAGAAGGAGCAGAGAAAATACAGAACACACTCAGTCTGGGCTTAAAGGCAATAAGCCCTAATGAAACAGGGCAAGGGAATGCTCATCTGGGTGGCTCCAACACTCAAGATCTCACTAGAAAGTTAATTTCATCTACTGAAACACAAAGCTGCTTGTCTTCACAACACAGTGTTAATTTAGAGTTAAAATCACCTCATATCTTAGTGCTGTTAAGATTTTCCTATCAAAGAGCAGTTCTGTTACCCCAAGAGGCCAGGAGGATTACACCCAATATGGGGCATTTTTGACTCTCAGGTTAATGTGGTTAGGTTAAAGGGATCTCAGACATAGACCCCTTGAGAGACTGCTTCAGGCTAACTCATAAATGGGGGGGGAATTCTGTTCAAAAGCAAGGGCAATAAGTGGTTTATCTTACACTGAGGCTGCATATGCTGCTGAAGAGACACCTCCATAGTAAAACCCATCCTGACACAGCCTCTCCTTCAAGCTGGGATTCTTCCGACCAGCTTTTCTGGGAATGCGGCCGCCAGAGAAAGTGGACTGCAGGTCTGCACGCTTTGAGCTGATCCTCTTGTACTGGGACTGTATGTGATACTGACAGTATTCACAGTCTTTCTGCAAGGGCAGGGAAGAAGCTTGATGCAGAACACTGGCAATGACAATTTACTTCATTCCTCTCACTCACATGCATCATCCTTCTATGGCTAAACTGAAGTGACACCTCTGTTGTGTTACTCCAGCACTGGAGCAGCTTGGCAAACACATGCCCACAGTCCAGCAACAAAAAACAAAACTGAAATTGCCCACAATAATCACCAGAGAGGGGAGAAACCTGTGCATCAAAGAGTTTTAAGGCTATTTCTTGGCTCAAGTCAACTCATGGCCCAGGACCTCTTACCCAGATGCTGTACTCTTGGCACTGAACTGTATGCAGTTTTCTTACTAGTATGAACAGAGAGGAAAACTAATACCAGAGCAAGATATTTTATGGACTCATTTCAAATTAATCCACCAATTTTCAGTGCCATTCTGAGGAAGTTTACAACCAGTGGTAGTGACCCTGCCAGTCAAGAGAGAGCAGAGCCATGAACATTCATCAAGGACTATTTAACTTTTTACCAAAGAAAATATTCATTCTCACTGACATTCATCTGCCTCAGATTTCTATAACTGCAATTATCCCACAAATTTTTGTCACTAATTAGACAGCCAGTTCCTTCATGAGGTTCTTCTGCCAGACAGTCTCCATCTATGGTTTGTTCCAGGTGGCACTGGCACATCTCACTGGTCATAGGAGTCTTGTATGCAGCCACCTCCTGAAGTGGGTCTGTGATGCAGCCTTGTTTTTTCAGAAGTAGCTTTGGTACTTCTCTTCTTCCCACTCCATACACTGAGTTCCTCCCCAGTTCTTCATTCCTTTATTTTCTCTCCTCCTCTAAGAGCTCTACTACTAACTATAACCCTTCTGACTTAGACACAGTTCCTTTCAGGTATCATAACATCATCAGTCATGAAGTGATATAGTCAAGTTCTTTAAACTAATACAGGTCAGTACTGTCCCCATAAAAAGAGAGCTTTTTCACCTCATGTGCAGCACCCCACAGTCAGATATAAGTATTCTGGCAGCCTGCAGTAATGCTGGGCAAGGGAACCCATAGGGTTGAAACCATCCATGGAAGCCACAACTATTCTGAAGAAAACCCTCTTAGTGTTTTACTTTGGATCACTTCTCCAGTGCAATGCAGCACAAAGTAGGGTGTATAGACAGTGAGGGTCAAGACCATCTCTTGTTGCTGTACCAGCTTTGCAATCAGGAAACTACAGCTGCTGCTACATCAGAGGCAGCTCCTCTGGGTTTCGTTTCCATCCACTTTGGTCAGTTACAAGTCAAGATGCAAAACCAGGTCAAATAGTTGCAGCATCACAAGAAGATCAGCAGCCAGGTTTTTACCAAGAGCTTAACTACAGAGATACAGACCAGGTTCACGATCTGTGCACAAGGATCTCCATTCTTCTTCCTGGCTTTGCAAGTGCCCATATCCAGAGCTTCACCCATGAGGAGGATCTTCTGGGGATGGTCAACAGACAGACACACCTAGAAAGAAAGCAGAACATGCTCTGAGGAGGACTGGATGGGTGTCTCTCTTGATGTCTCTGGTTTGGCACCTCTGGTTTTAACAGTGCAGTTTTAAAAGGCAGGTTTAGTTAAGAAAGTCACACATCCTGTTTGGATTGAGAAAAGATTCAGTTAAAAGGAACAAAAAATAAAAAAGAAAGAGAGAGAAAGTCTTTCTCACAAACAGATGAAAGATGTTTGACCTGTGTGCTCAGAGCCTCAGGAAACCGAGGACCAGCAAAGGCAGATATAAATGATGGTCCAGCACAACTGCTTGGCTTTGATGCCATCATGGCAATCACACTGAGCGGTGGATGGGAAGAGAAGACAGACTGGAGCTCTGTCCCTCTTCATATGTCTAGGTCTGATCAAAACAGACTCCAGTGCAAGAAGAGCATCTACCTCAGCCAGAGATACTGAGAGTGGTGTCTGTAAGTAAGAACCACTGCAAAGTCAGTTCTGATGTTGTTCTAAGCATGTACATTATAGCCAAGAAGGACCATTCTTAACAGTGAAATCCATCCCTTACATGAAATCTGGAATGACTTTCTACTGTTTATTCATGTTAATTTAAGCAATTATGTAGCTTAATAGACAATTAATGAGGTTCTTAGTTTTTCCATTTGGAGAACTTAAAATGCCAAACACTACATCACCAGCAACTAGACTGAAATTCCCCTTGTCAGTAAAAATGCTTTCAATTCCAGAGCAATTAAAAAGATATTTAAAAAATTAGTCAATTAGCAAAATGAAGCCACCTTAAATGTTTTGATACATACAGAAAAGTATTCAGCATGTTTGTACTTATAAGTAATTGGTAAAACAAGTGAACTACTATGTATCAACTTAATACATAGAATACATCATTTGTTTAACAAATCAAATACTGCTTCTCAGTCATGGGTTTGGAACCAGGGAACATTTTGCAGTCATATCTGAGGCTTAAATTAGAAGACAGAAGTGAGCTTCCCCACCTTATTCAGTTTTGAGACACCTCTAGGCTGAAATAGGCATTGCTTTGAAGTAGCTAAACAAACTGAACAGAAAACACACTCCCTACATCTGTGGTGGAGCCAACTGCTACCAAAAGCAGGTTAAACACTTGAACAAAATCTAGTTTTAGATACTTAATAGGACTTCTTGAGGTACAGTCTTCTAGAAGGCCAGGAGCACAGACATACCATGCAAATATCTGAATGCAGTTCAGAGTTTTAGTCAGACTGCTGTAATTCCAGCCTTAATGTCTGTTCTGAAGCCAATTCTCAAGCAAATATGAGAAAGTTCAGCTCTGGGTTTTTATCTACAGCTGTTGGGCAAAGGAAAAATCGTCTCACCTCATCTGATCCTTCTTTAGGTTTCATAGGGTTAGCATTGAGCAGCCCGATGACAGTGCCTTGGTCTGTCTTCCAGTGCTCTTTGTGGACCTCTCCAAACAAGAAGAGTGAGACATACTGACTGAGATCCCGTAGGTCATTCAGTCGCCAGATGCTGAAGGTTCTGCCCTGGAACAGATGTTGCCTTTTTTCAGTTCTCAGTGCAAGGACACTGACTGCATCCCTTCTTGCTGCTGATTTAAGAGAATTGTCCTGATTTTCCTGCCCTCAGGGCTCTAATTCAGAAAAGCAGTTTGTAACCACAGCAGAGGTTAGATACAGTATCTCCAGCCTAACCAGAAAGCCAGGTCTAAGGTTCTTACAGGTCAAAATAGCACAATAATACTGCTACTACCAATCTTAATGATAGTAAAGCTGCCCAGCAGCCTTGCTTGCTGAATGAAGAGGATTTTACCTTACTGATTACACAAAACCAAGGCATATCCAGAGCTCTGCTTCATCAAAAACAGGTCAGAATGACCTCTAGGGAAATGATGGAAGCAGAAAGTGTTAGTGCATTTAAAGTCTAGGAGACTGTCCATAACAACTGAGAGTCACAGCCTTTTTTTTTCACTCTGGCATTTAACATCTAGGAGTGGACGACCAGACTAAAGAGATTTATGCTATGGTCACATTAGCCAGTGATACTGCCTGGGACAGTTGCACCAGATAAGATAAGGACTTAGCCTGAGGACTAAAAGCAGCATCATTGCATGAAACCAGATGAGCCAAGATCTTTAATACAGCAGCTTTTCATTAACTACATGGAGTTGGCTGATTAAGTTGAAAATCTAAATAGTTTCTCAAGAAAGAAGAGCAGCATTTCATGTGCACTGAGCAAGGGATACAATGAAGTTACTTACATTGTTTGTGCTCTGAGGAGTCACCTTCTTAATTATGACTCCAAATGTTACCCAGTCTATTTCCTCCAGTTTTTCTGCAGCAAGTTTGCTTTTCAGCTGGGACAGTCGGATGAGCTTCCGGTTAGCCATTTTCCTCTCCATTTCAGCAGAAGACACCCGGGGTTTTCTAGGTCAACAGAAAGCACACAAAAGAGAACACTCAGAGACAATCAGAAGCCTCCAACATTCTCCTGAGGAGACTGTGCCTTGCTGCAAGATGCCTCTGTGCTTTAGTTCACCTTGAGGTCACTCAAAACAAAATCCCTCAGTCCAGGACGCTGTACAAATACCACACTGGGTTTTGTCCAAATAGCTGCACCACAACTTCAGCCCAAGCCTGCGGTAACTCTGTTCATTCAGGAATGACTGAATCCTACGGTCTGTGAGCAGAGTTTGGAAATCTAGCGTGGTTTCTGGTGAGGAAAGACACCGTGAGTATTCAGAGACCTCTTGTGGCCACAGCCAGTATAGAGATGGCGAGTGGCTCTGGGGGGCTTCTCAGTTTGGAGCAAAATCTGCTCAACTGGAGCACAGCTGGCTTTGCACATGCCCATTGCTTCCCTCCTCCACCAGTGAGGACATACTACGGAAAGCAGGGCTAATAAAATTACTCTTTTTTTTGTTGTTGGAAAAGAGCAAAGTTAAAAATAGAAACAGAAACATGGTACTAAGCCTAAAGTCAGTGTCACCTGTTAACTGATCAGCCAGTCACTTGCTCTGGCTTTGTGTAATACCCACTAATGACAACTGGCTATCTGACATGGCTTAATGATGTATACACAGCAAATCAAGAACCCAGTCCTCCATGCACCACAGGACATTGGACTGGTTGTGCTTTCTCTCTCATTAATGGAGGGTGATGTCCCCAGAAAGCTCAGTGCTGGGCTGCTGACCTTAATCTCAGTCCTGAGAAGGTTTCCACAGACACAGGCTGAGTTGTTGCACTGGAGGATGGAGGCACATGAGGAGTCTTCTCTCTGGTCACCTTACTGGGAGTGTTCCCTGCTGCAGGCTTGAGAGGTTGGAATGCCAGACTGAGGACTTGCTGAGGAGGAGTCTTGTTCTCTTCAGCAGGAAAAAAAATAGAATTTGATAACAGAAGAAAACTTCTAAATAAAAATAACACTAAGTGTCATCGTAGGCCTAGACAGGCCAAAATAGGCCTGTACGTATCCTGGCTTGCCCAGACTTGTTTTCCTGCTCTCCCTCTCTCTGTTTTGGAGCCAGGATAAGGTCAGAGATCGTCTGCCTCCTTTCCCCAGCACCCTGTGAAACCTGGGAAGAACCAGAAGCCTCAATAGCTGAAAAGTGTTTGGGTATGGTGTGAAGCTGTAGCTAGCCCCATGAGTTGAGAGATAATTTTTGTGAGTAAATACTTAAATCCTCTTGTAATTCACCTTTGCCTTCTGCCATAAGCAGAAAGGAGCTCCTTGAGCCCATCTAGTGAACAAGTGGCATAATTAACCACAAGCAGTGTACTGACCACCAGAACCTTCTCTGCCAGTTCAATTGATGTTTATATTTTTGCTAGTTATTTCTAGATCCTATTCCTCTGTATAATGTTTCCATGACTGTTGCAAGAGAATCTGATTATTATTTAAAATAGTAATCAAGAGGGCAAGATTCCTAAATACCTAAATTTGAAAGTACCATCTCGCAATCAGTTAATTACCCTTCCATTACACTAACTTACATCTGACCAGAGAAAGGAGTCTATATAATGCACTTAAGAAGGTGTAAGACTGTCTTATCTGTCTCAGACTAGTTTTCCAGTCAGATGGGAACTGACAGCTCCAGATCATTCATGTGTAATGCAACCAATGAGTTCTGCCTGCTGAGAAGCCTTCCAGAGCATGTTATTTTCTAGGCAAGCTAAACTACAGGATATACAGAGGCAAGCTAGAGTGCTGTCCAAGTTAACCATAGAATCAACCAGGTTGGAAGAGACCTCCAAGATCATCCAGTCCAACCTAGCACCCAAGTCATGGCCTGTCAGCACATTTTGGAAAGCTCTGCTCTACTCTGCCCCACTCCAGAGAAATAAATCAGAAGAGCTTCTAGAAGCAGAAGGGTTTTCATATCTTATTCCCCAAAATAATCATAGAATGGTTAAAGTTGGAAAGGATCTCAAAGCTCATCCAATTCCAATCCCTCCCGCCATAGGCAGACACCTCCCACTAGAACAGGTTGATCAAGGCCTCATACAACCTGACCTTGAACACCCCCAAGGAGGCTGTGGATCACAGAATGTGATAGTTACAAAAAAAACAACAACTGTATATGTAATAACCTCTCTTCTACTGTGACCAGGCTGCTACTGGTGCCCTGATTAGTGTAAACCAATCCTGGATGTGTCACACCACTGCTGTGAACTAGAAGCTTTTGGCAGTGTGCCTCAGTGAAAGGCAGGCCAAGAATGGTACCTGCTGAAGGTGCTTTTGATTTCTGGATTTCACGCTTGGCTGGCGGTAGAGGATTGCCCAGTTGAGCTGAGAAGCATGGTGACTCTTGCAGCTTCTGAACTTTTCTTTCCTTTAAGGCTGGAAAGGGAGATTTACCTGGCCAAGGGAAAAAAATAACATTTAAGAGACATCAGGATCTGGACTCAAACACCAAGAACTGCTCTAAATGAAGTAATTCTCTCAATAACAAGCTCAAGTCAATTTCCCCACATAATTCTATTACTACACTTTATGAGCTACAGCAGCAAACACTTTCATGGTGTATCAACAGCTACCAGTACAGAGGGACACTTCTTTCTCTGGAGCACTTCATTCATGAAAGCTGCCCCATATAGTATCAGTCCAAGATGCAGATATCAAAACTGTAGCTTAGTGATGTAGCCTGTAGCTGCTGGGAATAGCCTGTGTGGAAAGATACCAGATCACCATTCCACCTAGCTACTCAGCATCCACTTTAGGACTATCTGGATTCTTGCTTACAAAATGCACACTGGTAAGCCAGCAAATCACAAAACCATTTAATTTGTCTCTTTACCAGGTGTTTTTTTCTCAGGGCCTGAACTGGATTGCTGCCCAATAGCAGTCTTCTGCAACTGCTCCTGTAATGTCTTCATCTGTTCTTGCAATTTTCTCAGCTCAGCTGGGAAAGAGGGAAAAAAAGTAAAAGGATTATAATGAAGACAGCAGGAAACTATTGCAAATGGGGATTTATGAGTTCCCTGGAAATCTGGCAGGTTTTCTGCATCACAGAAACTTAGAAAGCAAAGGCTAGAGCCACAATACAGATTTACTTGATTCTGCATAGCTCAGTGAAAGGATGCTTTTCCATGCAGTCTGGAGCTAATTCTCCTCATATAAGTACTTGACCTCACTATTTCCCTTACCATATTTCATATCTCTTTCCCACTGAGCATAAGACAATTTAAATGGCTGATGATTTCACTAATTAGCATAAAGACATGCTTCCAATGTAATCAAATGTGTGGCCTGGACACAGGATGGCTCAGTGGCCAGGTCTGCTTCCTCAATGACTGGTATGGCAAAACATCCTGCTGGTAAGTTCTGAAGGGGAAGAGAGAGTTGTGCTGAAGACAGAAGCTCTTCACCAGACAAGGTACAGGTACATAGGCAACCTTCTCTATTCTGCTCAGCAGAAATAACTTAAATTATCTAGCTTACTTCAGTCCTTTTTTTTTTTTTGGGGAGGGGAATAACAGGTTTGGTGAGTTTGGCCTTTGAGCACTGAAAAATGGACTTAAGAGACTTTCACAAAGACTTTCTGTATTCTCTGTCTAGGCACCAGCCTAAATTGAGAAGCAGCAGACTCTACCTTCTGCATGCTAGCTCTCTAGGGACAAGATACATAGGATAAAACAGATAAAAGATGCTGTTACAGAAACCTTGAAGTTCTTGGTTGGTCTTCTCTTTTGCCTGACTGGGAGTTGAAGTAGGGACAGTGTCTTCTGCTTCCTCTTCTTCCAGCAGATCATCCACATCTCCAAACAGTGTAGCCAGGTTTTCCTTCCGTTCTTCAACCAAGTTGTCTTCATCACTGACCCCCTCAGTGTAGGATGCATCATCTTCTGCATCGAAGAGCTCATCATATGCATCTGGTTCTCTATCCTCACCACCTGGGGCATCTTCCTCCTGAGAATTTTCCTCCTCAGTTGCCTCACTTTCTTCCAGGAGGGAGGCCAACAGATCCAAGTCATCATCAGCTAAGGCAAAAATTAAACTCCTCATTACTTCTTTCCAGTTCAAGGAAAGTTGCCATGAGGTAAAATATGCATAGAGTACTCTAAACACAAGCTAATTACAACTAAATCAGAACAGTAAGTAGCATTCTTAAAAGATTACTCTTTGTCTAAGGAAGATAAAGCAGCTCCTTGCCATCTGGCTAATCACTCAGTTCACAGTCTAAGCTGGGTGGTCAGCAGAAAATTTGCTGGCTACTTAGTGCTAGCTGCTCTTCCTGTGCAACTGATTGTGCAACAGATGCTGTTACAAAGAAAAGCCTTGGGACCTCTAAAGGTGTACCCAGGAGCTCTGCAAAAGCTGAAGAGGAAGATGCAAGGCAAGCAAGAAAGCTATCTGCAGCTATACTAAGAAAATAGGAAACAAAAAAAGGATTAAAGGGACAAGTAATGGGGGGAACATCAAGGGAAAACAGAAAGAGATAGGAATGGGACGAAAAGCAGAACTGAATGTCAAGGCAAACCAAGAAATGTACTTAGTCTTTGCTGCTGAAGATTACAAAACCAAAGAAGGGATAGAGCAATCTCACAGAAAAGTGCCAACAGTGAAGGCAAGGGGCAACCTCAAAGACTTCCAAAGCCTCCAAGTGAGGTTACTGCAACGTAATTTCCCTTGCTAAAAAATTGACCAAGTTTTCTGAACACTTGAACTTATGAACTAGCAGATTGGTCAGAAGATGACTTTCCTACTGAACATAAAAGAGTGTTTTCCTCCTTACCGTCCATGATTTCACCGAGGTTTCTTCAAGAGACCCTCAAGGAAAAATATCCTCTGTCATGGGGAAAACAACAGTGATAGATACAGATCAACGATAAAGACATACTGTGTTCAGAATCCTAATTTGATGATTTGCAGACTACCAGCCTGAATTGTTTACAGCTGCAGATGAAGACTCCATGAAATTTAAAACCCTAATGTATATTTTCCACATCTGAAGTCTGACCTATTGGGAATTCACTGCGCATAAGGGCTTTATTCAGGAGGAAGGAGCCAACAACAGACACAGACTTTGAGAAATGCTTACGGTGTTCTTCTAATAATAACCATTTCCATCTCATCAGTCCCGTGACAGAATCATTCAGTCTTCGTGTGAAAATGGAAAGCAGTGAGGTTTCACTCTCGCACAACACAGCTCTCTGCACAGGCAGACAAACGGCCACGGTAAGACTGGATACCAAGAGATCTACTGAAGATGGATCGTTCACCAGCCCACACTCTCTGTGCTCACAGGGCTTCCTGCTGCAGACTGTGGTTTGCCCATGCACTGAACTCTGCTCTCTGGCTCCAGAACACTGACTTTCAGCAAAGAACACAGATGAGCAGGCGCGGCTTGTGACCACCGCACTGCCGCGGGCTTCCCTTGGCCCTGCCTTGCCGGTGACACTGGCCCAGCGATCCGATCCACTGGTCGCGATGGGAACCATCCTGGGGCTCACCCGCGGCCGCGGCGGGTTTGCCCAGATCCTCCCCCTGCCCCTCTCCTGACCCCCGACCCCAGGCTCGGCTGTACCGTGCCCGCCGCCTCCTTCCCGCCCACGGACCACGCCGGCTGCCTGATCCCGATCCCTACCCTCAGTGGATCCCCAGGATCCACATCCACAGAGACACCATGGGATCCTCCTTCCCCACACGGGTTCTCTCCTCGCTTGTCCACCTCCCCCTCCCGAGGGAACCCCGACCTCCCGCAGGGCTCCCCGGCGTGTACCTCCGACCCTCCCCCCCAGTCTCTGTCCTGCTCCGCCCCGGAGGCCGTTTACCCGTGCCCGCGGCGCCCCCGATCCCCGCACCGCCGCCCGACCCTGCCCGCCCCGGGCCCCGCTCACCGCCGGCCGCGCGCCGCCCGGCACCCGCCAAAATTCCGAGCGGGCCCCGCCCCCCGCGCGCATGCGCGAGCGCCGTGGCGAGCCCAGCGCCCTGCTGCTGCTGCCGGCGCCGCCGTGGCTGGGGGCGGGCGGCGGCGGGAGGTGCCGCTGTGCCCAGTGAAGTCACGGGGTGTGGCGGCGGCGCCATCGCGGAGCTCTGTGCCGTGCCACCGCCTGCCTTGTGATGCGAAGGCTGTCAGCACAGCTCTGCGATGGCTGTGGGTGAGTCCTCTTAGCTGTGAACCTGCCTGTGGCTGCTCCGAGCGGCCTCCAGGGACAGCTACAGCAGGCACCACAGCCCTCTGAGTTACCTAAATTACCTCAGCACTTGCGTTAACCCAGCACATTAAGGTAGTGCTGCCCTGTCCTGTGCAGCTGAGAGGATTTTCAGTCCGGTTCAGTATTTCTTTGGTGGGAACAAGCATGATTGTCCGAGAAATGGCATTTCTGAACATCCTACAAGCTCGTTGCTCCAGGCCCAGTCTCCTTGTATCATTTATATGCCATATGCAGAAACCACCAGCCAAAAGCCAGGTGATTAATCATAGAATCAACCAGGCTGGAAGAGACCTCCAAGATCATCCAGTCCAACCTAGCACCCGGCCCTAGCCAGCCAACCAGACCATGGCACTAAGTGCCTCATCCAGGCTTTTCTTGAACACCTCCAGGGACGGTGCCTCCACCACCTCCCTGGGCAGCCCATTCCAATGCCAATCACTCTCTCTGGCAAGAACTTCCTCCTAACATCCAGCTTAGACGTCCCCCGGCACAACTTGAGACTGTGTCCCCTTGTTCTGTGCTTTAATCTTGTCTTTTGTCTAAGGGAAAACAAGGAAGATGTACTCTTAAACCTGTGTTATTGAGCATCTGCTGGCCATGGCCACCTCTCATGGTAGCACATCTGTCCTCTGGACTGCAGTTCATGATGAGAACCACAGACAAGTAATCCTCCCTGCTGCACAAACAGAATTCAGGTGTCTTGGAGTTCTGCTCGTTGCAGTTCCTTCTCCCCTGATTTGTACAATTGGACATAATATCTTATCTTTCTGTGAAGACCTACTCCAGCTAATGACCCTGTCTTCCAGTTAGTACTCCTGTGCTAAGAACCCCTTTCTGAAGCATTTTAAAGTGATTCATTTTGACTTGACAGATGCATAAATAATTCCTCCTTTGGCCTTTCACATTGATTTTCTGTGTTTTCATTAAGGTTATTGCTCCTCAGATGAAATGAGCTCTATTATCATTCTATGACTTTGATTTTGGCCCAGTAGCATTTCTATCAGATTTTGATCGTTGCACAGTCCATAATTATCACAAAGCACCTCTAATAAAATTGGATTCAGGGAAAAAGCCCATAAATCCCACTGTCACAAGGAACCAATTAGAAGGCAATGAGATATTTCATCTGCTAGCAGTACTTGTAATTGGTGAAGGAAGTTGCATCCAAACTAATGAATAACTCTTCACAACAGCTTTCTCTCAGCTCTTGAGTTACCTGCAATAATGGACCGAGCTGTGTGAGAACATGAGCTGTATCTGACAGAAAACAAGAATATGGAGTATACAGGTGATAATCAGAACAACAGTGACAGCCAGCAAAACAAAAGCAACTCCTCGCTTTAATTACAAGGGAACAAAGGAATTGTTTCTCCTGGTGTTGGTAGCTGAGAACTCGCTGACAACGTGACATGAACAATGCACTGAAGGAAGATTCTCTTTGGCCCAAGAAACACCCCCAGGTATTTTTCTTGTGGATATCTTAAGAATATTTGTCTGTTGGGAGTGCAACATAAAGCTTTCACTAGTGAGGCCTTTGGTTTGAGTTATTCAGGTCTAGAATAGCTTCTGTTTCAAGTTTAAAAACAAAATATTGAGTAGAATATTGACTCACCAAGCTTTTTGTTTCTAATTCCACAAGTGATCAGCAGTTTTCTGTGATTTGGATTTTCATCCACCAGGCATTTTAAGAAGCACTTATTTATGGAAGAATGTGCCTTGTATAAGCAGAAATATCTGCTCTGACTCGTCTCGTTACCTTGTGGTAACCGGCAATCCCTGACACTTTCTCCTACAGAGCTGTTCCATTCTCTTTAGCTCACTATCATGACATAAGCTATACATACAAATTCTACTGCACAGCCATCACTCCCACAGGCTTATACCATTCTTCCAATGTTCAGAATGATGGAGCACAGAAGCATGTTGACTAGCCACATGTGATCTGATCTTTACTATCATTTGGAAGAAGAACATCCCTGCCCTGGTGCCTGAGAAGCTGTGCTGCTCTCCATTAGCTACCACTGATGGAAAACAGCAGCACTTGGACTTTGTACCACAGCTTCATTTCTTTCCCTTGAGAGTGGTCTGCATGAACTTGGCTGAAGCTGGGTGGACAGTGAAGTTTTCCATGTACTCGAATGTCTTTTTCTAAACCAGAACTCATCTTCCAGGTTCACAAATAAGCCTCCTCACCAGTCAAAACACTTTGCTGGGACAGACACCATGAGCACAGTGGAGAGAGAACAAGCAATGGAGAAAAAAAAAAGCAGCTTCTTTTATCTATTCACTCTTAAAATTGGATCCAAGCATTTCTTAAAGTGAAACACCTCCGTGAAACAAGTCACAGTAAAGGCCATGGGGACCAGTTACTGTCGGTCACAGAGCAGAGTTTCATATTTCTTTCAGAGAGATGACACAGCTCCTAAACCACGTCATGGAGGGTGAGTACATGACTCCTTCACATACACAACACAGTGAAGACAGTAGATGTGTAGAGAGATGTGTTTGAACACTGGGTCTTGCTTGCCTGGTGTAGTGTTTGTGGGGAAGGGATTACCCTTCTGTTGCTCAACAGTGACAATCACTGTCTCTATTTCTGGCGTACATGGGAACTCAGAAACCCCAGAATTTAGGACTAAAACCATTGCTAACTGTAGTCCTATCATAATTTGTCCTGACATTTAATACCTTTCAATATATATTCTGTGTGACAGGTACAGAAGTAGCTGTACTTTTCCAGTGAAGAAAACGTAGCATTAATGGAAGTCTGCTAAGTCTGACTCTGTGCCACCCCCTTTGTCCCTTGCCTGCTTTCCTGAGTATGATTCTATTTCCTATAACTCCTGCAAGGGGCTACAATAAACACTCATCATAACTGTCAGTTTTCTCTTTAGAAATTCCCACTTGGGACTACTCAAGGTTTGCCTGGTGAATAATTAATGTTATAATGGTCTTTTGCCCTGATTTATTGTGTTCCAAGTGGAATTCATGTCCTTTTTATTAAATAAACTTAGTGGTTTTATTAGACTAATGCTGAATATCTAGCATTCTGATCAGACTGCACAGTAGTAGCAGTTTATAGTGACTGTAGCCATATCCTAAAAGCATCAGAGAATCACAGAATGTCAGGGGTTGGAAGTGACCTCAAAAGATCATCTAGTCTAACCCTCCTGCCAGAGCAGGATCACCTCTAGCAGATCACACAGGAATGCATCCAGGCGGGTTTTGAATATCTCCAGAGAGGGAGACTCCACAACTCCCCATGGCAGCCTCTTACCAGTGCTCTGTCACCCTCACAGGGAAAAAATTCCTCCTCATGTTTACATGAAACTTCCTATGCTTCAATTTCCACCCATTGCCCTTTGTCCTGTTGTTGGGCATCACTGAGCAGAGTCTGTCTTGCTCCATGCTCTTGGCACTTACCCCTTACATATTTATAACCAGTAATGAGGTCACCCCTCAGTCCCCTCTCCTCCAAAGAAGCTGGATACTTGAAGAAGTCAACCACTTTCACTCATACTACTTCTACAGGAAGCTGCTGAGCCACACAGTTCTTCAGGGGGATTTTAGGTGACTCCACAGAAGACATTTCTCTCACTTTTTTTACTTCTGCTAATTTCTTTCTGCATTAGGAATATGCAGTTGCCTCAAATCCAGAGACAAATTCCTGGTTGCCTGCCTTTATTCTGCACAGCCTTTTAGCTGATAAATCCTTCAGGCACACCCTATGGTTAGAGTAAGGTTTTGGGATAAGAGTACCCTGTCTTTTGTCCAAACCACTACAACTGTGCAAGCAAAAACTAAATACAACTCCATTTTGGTATAGTTTTGCTCTTTATACAAACCTGCTGTGGTACAGGTGCTTTAGTTAGAAATGCACTCTCGTTTTTTATCTTCTGGAGATCCAAGTATTTCTGCAGATCACGCTGCCTGTATTTGGCAGATTCAGGCTTCCTAACTCTGTCAACCCAACACCTCTGAGACCAGGGCACTGCCACGTCAAATCAGGAAACATTCAGGCTTATTGTCATGTGAATTTTGAAGTGGAAAGGTGAACTAAGTAATCATTTGGTATTAACAATAAAACATTGAACTTTGATATTCAGGCTGTGTGACCATCACACCCTTCTCCTTCTGAATACCCAGTTCACCATTCTGGCAATCAGAATGAAGTGGACTGGGCACAAGCAAACCTTGCTGGTGCCCATTTGTGAGCCTAACAGACTTACCACAGAATCATAAAATGGTTTGTGTTAGAAGTAACTTCTAAAGATTACCTAGTCCAACCACCGTGCAGTGAGCAGGGACATCTTTAATTAGATCAGACTGCTCAAAGCTGCAGCCAACTTGACCTTGAATGTTTCCAGGAATGGGGCATCTACCACCTGTCTGCGTAACCTGTACTAATGTTTCACCACCCTCATTTGTTTACAGTTTCTTCCTTTTATCTAAGCTGAATCAACATTATTTGAGTTTAAAACCATCACTCGTGTCCTGTCACAACAGGCCCTGCTAAAAAGGCTGTCCCCATCTTTCTTGTAGGCCTCTTTTAAGTACTGAAAGGTTGCAAGGTGGTCTCCCTGGACAGTAACGAAAGAAATGGTTGGACTTGATGATCTTAAAAGTCTTTTCCAGCCTCAGAATCTAGGAACAAAACAGCACAGATTTAACCACTGGACTGTTAGGAGTCCTGGCATGTTTCTTTCCAGAAATTCAGTTTAGAACAGTGAAGGAAAAGAAAAATCTTTCCCTATCTCAAAGCTGGCAAAATCCACCTGAAGACTTCCTTCCAACTGGGCAGTGCCAACGTGACCAGTGTGTTCTTTTCTTCAGCAGGAAAATGGTGCCATAAGGAGACACCATTTTGGCTGAAGGTTTTCATGTCTCTCGTTTCCTTTCCCTGCAGTTTCCAACAGTGCAAATGTTAGCTATTTGCAAAAGACACAGAACTCCTGATCTGCATGGATCCCAGTGATTTGCTGGTTCATGGTCTGTTAAAAGTTGTGCATTTTCCTCCCCTATGCAATGGCAAGTTAAGAACTGTTTTTATTTGAGATAAAAACACCAGGGAGGGCAAGCACAGAGCTAGCATTCTACAGCTCTTCTTATGCAAGGTTTTCAGCCACAGGGATTTGTAATCCTCTGTCAGCCTCCAAAGCATTCACAAGCATTTACACTTCAATAGATTTATTTTGAGATGTGAAAATCCAGTATATTCCTCTTTTTAAATTAGGTAACATCCATCTCAGGGCTTTCTAGCACAAGTACTGTACAGGTTCAAATAAATTTATTATAATAAAGAAGAATCAAGACAACACCTGAAAAACAAACAGTTCTATAAAACCAAGTGACTTAGGTACACCAGCAGCTACATATATCAGACCTAAATGATCCATTTTAAACCTTACCCACATCTGGCTAAAGCAAGTGGTTATGTAAGCCATCAAAAATTCGACATCAGATTAGAATGGTCACAAGGGCAGCAATAAAACTGCCATCTGGAAAAGGAGCAGGGTTCATTTCAAATGTTCTATGAATACAGCACTACTCCATTTGCCAAAAGCTTCTCAAACAGCTTTTTTTAATGACTTGGTTTCCTGATATATAGTATATGAGAGGTGGTATTTACAGACTCACAGTACTTGTCATTTTAAAGCATATACTCATCTCCCTTCTGACTTCAGTGATTCAGCCCTGTTCTGTGGGCTAGCCCTAAGAGCAGAGCACATCAGGGGAATGTTCCTTAAAGATTTCATAGCAGCAGACACACCAGGAATTCTTTAATGCATCCATGTTGTTACTCTATAAAAGTTCTTTCCTTAAAGCAGATTAAAACAAGATTAGTGAGTATGGGGCAGGACAAGAGTTTTACCCTTTCCCCACTGAATTAATGAGAAAATAAAATGGAAAGCTCCTTCGTGAGATGTAGAGTTTGTAGGGTTGAGGGTTGTTTGAGCAGGAAGGGGGGAAAAACAATAGTGTTTGGCAAGTGAAATTCCAGAAGATGAGGAATTGGAGAGCATCACTCAATTAATGCAGTCCATAACATGAATCTGCAGTGTGTCCAGATCAGGTAGAATTTCTTCACATTTGGGACATGAATATATTGAGATATTCTGCTGCTCTGGCCAGTCTTGACTACCAGTTCCTGCAAGCAAAGAAGATAAACAGTTATCTGTTATATTACTTGATTTTTCCATCCTTTCTGTGGAGCGGTGAAAAGAGAACTGGCTTGCTCCTAACAGCCAAAGAATCGAGGTCTCTGCAGCTACCCAGTTGCCACAACAGCAGTGGGGGAGCTGAGGAGCTGCCTGCAGCCAAACAAAGCTGTTTTAAACTGAACACAGCATGGGCTGGCTCCAGGACCTGGAGAGGCTGCTGACAGTACCTCTTTGGACAAGGTGAGGTGAGTGTTCCCGATCTGGTGCCCTGGCTCCGTGACGATTCTGCATCTCTGCCAAAGAGTTCCTGCGGAGAGTTAAGTCAGTCAAAGACTCTGAAAAAGACTCACCAAAAGGTGTCCTCTCTTTGTCTCCAGAAAAGGTGAGCAAAAATAAATCAAAGAATTTGCAAGCAAATCACATCCAACTGGTCATGCATTTAGTTCACAACTGCTTCTCAGAAATGGGACCTAGAAACGGGACCTAGAAACACTGCTGTTTTGTGAGATCATGCCAGGGTCCTGCTAAAGTCAGGGTCATACAACTGACACCAGCAGGATTTGGGCAGAGGAGAGATACATATCTAGGGATCTGGGGCACGCTCCCCTGGAGAACTCCAGGACTCTCATCTTTTCAGGGCAAACCACACATTTGATTCAAGTAGAAAAGCAAATTACACCAGCAAAAAGGGTTCAGTGTGTGGTTAATGTGAAATGTAACTTGATTCTTCTAGGCACTCCTCTTGTATCCACAGATTCCACAGTATGAGTGTAGGGGACAGCTCAAAGTGATAAAACAATGCAATTCCAGGAGATCACAGTACTTGAAACTATGAGTAGCCCCTCACTGCTTCCACCTGAAGAAGTGGCAAATAACCCTGGCATGCGTGCAGCAAGCTCAGCTGTAGATTTACCCCTCAGACTGAGGGGAGAACCCAAAGAAGCTCACATGAATCAGCAGAGAGAATTTACCAAGTATGAATCATCCAAAATGAAAACTTGATAAGGCACCCAAGTGAAAGCTAACACACCTTATAGAGATTCTATCACAAACTTAAAATAAGAAGTCAGGCAATTCTTTCTTCCCCCCACTTTTAAAATTTAAATTAACCAAGAAATGAATGTCTGCAAAATTGTTTGCCTTTCTAGTGAGATGCCAGCAAGACAATGTTGGTCAGTTCCAGCACACAGGGTAACAAGATGGTCCAAAGGCAGCTCAGATGAAGTAAATCTGTTCTCACCGGCCAAGCTCTTCAAGGTTTTGCTGCTCTTTTAGCAGGTATGCCAGCTGGACAGCCAACTGTTCCTTCTCCTCATGGATCTTCTCTCTTGCTGCCCTCTCGGCGTGGAAATCAGAACAATAAACCTCCATCTGATCAGAGAAATGAAATCATGCTGAGAATTTCTAACTTAGATTGAACCATATTGAACTGTATTCATATGAGCTGTATCACAGCCTGCATCTACTCAAAACACTCCTAGAGCACCTACACACTGCAGAGCAAAGGCCTCCACTACTTACAAGGTGAAGAAGTTTCAGTACTTCCTGGATCTTCTATCAGACACTTCAACTGTCCTGTCTGGGACAATACTATTGTCCTCTGCTGTACAGAGGCAGAAGTGAGGAACAGACAGGTAGTGAGAACGTGACTTGCCTGATAACACAGACCAGCCGGTGGCACAGAGAGTAGAAATAGGCCATGATGCCAGTTCTGTGCCTTAAATGTGAGATGGATCCTTTCTAGTCACCCTTCACACATGCTGGTGTGAGTAAAATCGTCCCTAAAATCTATGCTGTGAGTCTTAGAATAGTGTTTTTAAAATACACAACACATTTACTCCCAAATTTTGTTTGTTGTGCCAGACTCCAGCATACACAGTTCCTCCTACAGAACTGTAGGATAGGGTGGGAAATGCTCTGCAAGGCAGGCTGGGTAAGGAAATCATGCTTTGGAATTGAGGAAATGAAATCAGTGTTCCAGAGCAAGCCATTAAACACATTAAACGTTTCTGAATAGCAGGTGGGGGAACTAGGCAGTTTCTGAAGGTGTTACCTGAGCTCGGAGCACAGCCATGGTTTCAAGATCCTCCTCTTGCTTTGCAATTATTTGCTTCATTTCATCTATCTGGAGTTGCTTCGCAGCAAGAGCTTGCTCTGCCAACTCCACCTTTGCAGTCAGCTGTTCCACCACAACCTTATCTACTCTGTCCAGCTGTGAAGAAGAACTATGATTATGAGATGGACTCAGAATACAACCCTGGTTGAAGTAAAGTTCACTTTTTACTCGTCCTGCCCTTGGAAAAGCTTCCAATTTTGGTCATCAAAAGAACCTGGACTGAGAGAGCAGTGGTGACTGCCAATTTTATTTTACAGATCAGTTTTGAGCTTTCAAACTACATAGTATCAAGTTAAAAGAGATCTGCCCAATGGACACTGGAAAGGATGTTTTCCCACTTTCCAAAACCATCCAGAAAAATGTGGCACTTCCATGCTGCCTCACTTACAGCAAGGCCTCACTGTGGCAGGCACTGTGTTTACAGTCACAAGACTGTTGAGTGGTTTATCTTCCCACAAATTACATTTCAGGAACATCTATTCACGTTTGATTATCACTAAGGACTGGACTCCATACTGTGCTGCAGGTTAGCTCTTATCTAGAAAACACCATGGAACTGCTGTGTGGATAAAGTTTTCTGTGACCACACAAGGATCTGTTTATCAGAGCAATGCTGCTGTGTTGTGTACTGTATTATGTGTAGAGATGACAACTGTTCCCTGCCCAAATTTGTTTCTAGGTACATTCTCCCATCCCTTCCCATCCCCCTTTAAATATGATTTCTTCTTGTAATGAGTTTACCTCTTTGAGTTTCATTTCATCTATTCTTTTCTTTGCCTCAGTGAGTTCAGGAAGGAGTTTGTTATATGCATCCTGCAAGGTACTGTATCGTGCCCTGTTCATGACAAGAAAAGAGGTGAAATTTGAAAAACTTAAAAATTCTTTGAAATCTAAATAATAATGGTAGAATTTAGGAAAAAAAATCAGTTCCTTGCAAATCAGTCTGTATTTCTAGAGAGGAAGAAATCACGATTGCTCCATGTCTTATTGTCTCTTTTCCAATCAGACCATGCTCTATCCATGAACTGAGTCCAAACAAATCACAGTATCACAGTATTATCAGGGTTGGAAGAGACCTCACAGATCATCAAGTCCAACCCTTTACCACAGAGCTCAAGGCTACACCATGGCACCAAGTGCCATGTCCAATCTTGCCTTGAACAGCCCCAGGGA
Source organism: Pogoniulus pusillus (assembly GCF_015220805.1). NCBI lineage: Eukaryota > Metazoa > Chordata > Aves > Piciformes > Lybiidae > Pogoniulus > Pogoniulus pusillus. The sequence continues at coordinate 39,794,006 of NC_087267.1, forward strand.
CGGCGACTCCACCACCTCCCCGGGCAGCCCATTCCAGTGTCCAATGACTCTCTCAGTGAAGAACTTTCTCCTCACCTCGAGCCTAAATCTCCCCTGGCGCAGCCTGAGGCTGTGTCCTCTCGTTCTGGCACTGGCCACCTGAGAGAAGAGAGCAACCTCCTCCTGGCCACAACCACCCCGAAGAAACCATCATCCAATATTTTTACACTAAGATCACAAATTTTGTTCAAAATGCTAACACTTCTCTTAGGAAGACATCAAAGTCTTGACTCAGAGATATCAAGCAAAAGAGAACTCATCAGAACCAGACACAAACTCCCTAGGTAAAAAGCAGCTTCTCCAAAAGCTGAAGACACAACCTTAGATTCATAGAACAGTTTGGGTTGGAAAGGATCTTAAAGATCACCTAGATCCAATGCCCCTGCCTTCCACTAGATCAGGTTGCTCAAGGCCTCATCCAAGCTGGCCTTGAACACCTTCAGGGAGGGATCCTTCAGGAAGTTCAGCTTCTCACTACAGCTTGCACTGACATTTTCACTGCACATGACAGAGTGGCAAGCCAAAGCAAACAGCTCAGCTTCACTGCACACTTACCTCTCCTAGCTGCAAATGCAGGGACTGCAGACCTCTTTATTAACGTTATTTTCCCATCACTGTCACCATCTGACTTGTTCCTGCCCTCCAAGATGTGGATGCTAGTCAGTGGGACTATCATCCCTTTTCTACTTCCTCTACTTTTATACCTGACCTTGTTCCACCTTTGACTTTATGACAAAAGGAAGATTCAAGTCAGAGCTTACATCTTACATTTTCTTAACTAAAGGGTTCAGGGCCTAATGTGGAGACTCCAGAGTCAAAGTGACACAGACACAAGGTGGATACATGCTTCTAATTCAGACTTTACAGAGGGTCAGAGGGTGCAGAACACAAAACTCATATTTCAGATTCATTTCCCCTTTGGGAAGGTCAGGTCAGGTTGGACTTGGTCAGGTTTGGTCAGGTTCCCTTGGACTTCCCTTCCTCACTGACAGTATCTTCCTGGAATAGCAAACCGAGTTGTACTCACTTTTCTTCATGTGTCTTGGCTTGTTCCAGCTTGACCTCTGCCTGCATGCTCTCCACCTGAAGTTCCAGCTTCTTGATGGTGTACATTACCTGCTGCTTCTCTTCCAATTCTGATGCAGCAGCTGAGCTTTTTCTTTCCAGTACTTGACACCTGATAGAGAAAGAAAAGGTTGATCTCTCCTGTTCACCTTTCCCTGATGGGTTTGGCACACTAGAGTTATTAGACAAAGAACATTTGTGTGGTCCACTTTAAAATCATAGAAGCCAAAAAAGGCTTAATTTGATTAAGAATAGGGAAAGACAGAAATGCATCTATACACAACCTACCAAACCAACCGGTTTCTTACTACTATAAATCAAAAAGAACTGGACTTTGGCAGAAAACCAAGCAACTAAAGTGAGGGGTTTGTAACCACTTTTCCTAACCTACACAATTTGCCTTCAAAAGCATAGATTGTTCAGATTAAAAGGGTCATAACCAGGTGCCTTAAGCTTCCTCCCCTAAGACTAGAACAGGGATTGATTATGTGAGGCAGAAAACAGGACAGTTTTGCCTTTACATCAGGAAAGGTTAAAATCCAAATCTTAAAATTCAAGGCACTGGACTTCTATTTGTAGAGCTAGTCTGGCAGCTTTGATTTTCTCACAGTGACTCTATTTTTGTGCTTTGATCTCCACTTTCAAAGAAGCAGCAATCTTTTACAGCACTTCTGTGAAACAGAAACGCAAGTTAATATCTGTAGAGCTGGAGAGTTTTCCCAGGTGGGAGCTGTCGTACAAATATAGGTGTCATGGCAAAAGTTTTGTTCTTCTGAACCTTACTTTTCTTGAAGTTTCTTCTGAATCAATTCTGCTTCTTTTAACTTCTCATGGGCTTCCTGAAGCTCTTTAAACAAAGCACAAACTTGCAAATTCAGGGTTTCTACTTCACTGCCAACCTTTTAGAGAAAAAATACAAAAATTACATATGGGCAGCTCAAGATGGCAAAGTTGAAGGCTAAAAACAAGAAGCATAATTCTTTCCCTTGAGAAAACAGCACAAGCCTTCTTGATTACTGCTGCTCCTCTAAGCAACACTTAGAGTCTATCAGAGAAACATATGGAAAAGATCTATCCCCGCCCCAAGATGGGCTTCCAGCCTGCTGGCATCAATGTGTTCTTTAGGAAGAGGTGTGACAGCAGCTATAGATCAGAAGCAATTTGAAAATAAAGAAATAGATAAGATAGGCTAAAAGCTCAGATTTGTCCTCTCAATTATATTCTGCACTGGCACTATCCCTTCTATTCTAGTTTCCTCCATTCTTGTTTTGGGCAGAAAAGAGAATACAGAAGGTTTTATTCTCTGTAATTTATTTTGTTTACAATGAATTTGTTGCCACTCTCCAGCCAAGTGGCACCCTTTCAACACATACCAGCCTCTTCTCCCATGCCACACACAGGAAAACCACAGGTCTGGAAGACTTCAGTTCCTGATTTTTGAAGGAGAAAATACAACCCCAAATGGTGACTCTATTACCATGAATTCATTAGTCAACTCTGCAAACTAAGAAAATTATTCCAGTAAAATTCTAATTGGTTTTGTTGCAAGTTTCTGGCACTTTCATTTGGCCTTCAGACCATGGGAAAGTCACCAAAGGATCCTAAACATGGGGAAAAAAATAAGATGGGTAAAACCAGCAGCTGAGTCCTCCTCCAACACAGCACACAAAGGACACCTCTCAGAGGTTCAACTCTTAAAATACATCCCCACATTCTAGAAGGTTTGAATCCTTTGGCTCCAGCTAGTTTGTATTCTCTGGAGGTACATCCTGGAGCTTTTGTAAAGAAACACCTGAATCTCATCATCACACTAGCATCTGTTTAATTGCCTTCATACTGTTGTTTTCTCTGGTAATGTCTTATGTCAGCAAATGCATGGAAAGTCTCCAGTCCAGCTTGGGAATCAGCTGGGTGGCTATGGCTAAAAAGATATCAGTTGTGTCAGTAGCATGCTGCTGTCCTATTTCCTTGAAGAAAAGCTTCAGTCTTCTAACTGGGAAAGTCCACTACTTCCCCAAGGAAATGAAGTAATACAATTTGTTCAACCCTTATGACATGTTAAGACTTTCACCTTTCATCTCTGAAGAGCAGAACACAACTGTCTACTGACAAATATTGCTGAGCTCCACAAGCTGCCCAAGTTAATGCCATTCACTAGTTGCACCAAGCAAGAGACTCAACATCATGGTGTAAGCACTCAGAAAGCACACTGCACTACACTTTTCCTATCTCAGAAACAAAATGAGATTGTTCTTCTACCATCATAACTGCAAACAAGCCACAAAATTATTGTATGCAGCAATCCAACACATCCAATCACACTCATTTCAGTTTGCAGAGAACTAGACATCAGTAGAAAATGCCTTAACAGGTAAAACCCAGCAAAAGTTTGACTTCATCTAATAAAGCTGGACTGTGAATTCTTGGTCCCTGGTGAAAGGGACTATCCAAGATAGTTATGCCTCCCCATTTTAATACATCCTACCAAAACCATGAACACAATCCTCAAAGCAGGTGCCATGTAAGATCCACATTTAAAGCCTGGTTTATAGTATGCTGACATTGGATTCTGATCCAAAAGTTGACCTAGCCAGCAGCAAGGAAATTCACCAGTCTAGAAGACTTTATGAATCTAGAAATGATTGCACTCCTCTCTGTTTAGTGGGCATGGCCAGGGGAATGAGGTAACTTGCAGCTGTGCGACGCTCCCCTAAATCCTGGCCACCAATCTCACCAATCTCTTTTTGATGGCTGGTGTAATTTGGAACTATCTCTAAGATACATATTGAAAAGTTAAAAATTCACTTCCATACCCTGTACAGGGTAAGTGCCTCTTGCTCCCTGAGCCAAAAACTCCCTGTCCCTGGATGTGTTTAATGCTAGGTTTAAGGAGACCTTGAGCAACCTGGTCTGGTGGAAAGTGTCCCTGCCAAGACAAGGGGGTTGGAACTAGATGATCTTTAAGGTCTCTGCAACCTAAACCATTCTATGAGTTGGAAATCTAGACCCTGAGATTGTTTGTCTGAACAAGTAAGATGCATGTTGTTAAATCTCAGCTCAGGAGAACAAGTACTCAGGGAAGGAGGATTGGGTTAGAGATCACCTAGACAAGATGGACATCCACAAATCCATGGGCCCCAATGGTATGAACCCATGAATGCTGAAGGAGATGGGTAAGATTATGGCTAAGCCACTCTCCGTCATTTTTGAAAGGTCATGGAGAATGGAGGATGCCTGAGGTCTGGAGGAAAGTCAATGCCACTCCAAACTTCAAAAAGGCCAAGAAGGAGGACCCAGGAAACTACAGGCCAGTAACCCATCTCCATCCCTGGAAAGGTTATGGAACAGCTCACTCTAGAGGTCATCTTTCAGCATGCAGAGAAATAGAAGATTATCAGGAGCAGTCAGCATGGATTCATAAATGGGTAATCATGGTTTACCAATGTGACAGCCTTCTGTAATGTTGTGACCAGCTGGGTAACTAAGGTGAGAGTGGTGGATATTGTCTACCTCGGCTCCAGCAAGGCTTTTGACACTGTATCCCGTAACATCTGCATAGGCAAGCTTACAAAGTGTGGGTTTGATGAGTGGACAGTGAAGTGGATTGAGAACTGGATGAATGGCAGAGGGAGAAGACTGTGATAAACAGTGCAGGGTCTAGTTTGCAGGCCTCAGTGTTCCCCAGGGAGTCAGTAGTGTTCCTCAAGGGTCAGTACTGCATCCAGTCTTGTTCACCACACTCATCAATGGTCTAGATGAATGAACAGAGCACTGGAAGAGGCTGTCTAGGGAGGTTATGGAGTTTGCTTTTCTGGAGACTTTCAAAACCTGCCTGGACACGTTCCTGTACAACCTGATACAGGCAAATCTGTGTTAGCAGGGGTGTTGGACAAGATCACCACCAGAGGTCCCTTCCAACCCCTACCAGTCTATGATTCTTACTTACAGCCTCCGAACTCTCCTCTTCTTCCTGTTCTGTTTGTGTCCCACTCTCCAGGCAGTTGACTGTTTCCTTTTCCATCTTTGAGAGCCTGGAATACAGAAGATGACAATAATAATGGATTTGGCCTATACTTAAAATGAGGTTGCAACTATTCAAGGATCTCATGAATGGGTCTCTCTCTCTAACATCACAGTCACAAACACAAAGCCGTGTTTAAAGCAGAGACATGAAAGACAGCCTGCATAACCATGGGGGTCCCTGAAGAACACAAGACACCCGACATGTATTAGATCTATAATTGAAATGGATCTATAAATCTGCAGGTACTGTGAAGGACAGTGAAATTCAGTGCACAGTGACTGATCTTTGGTACACTCTAAAACTGCTGACATTTTGGAAATGGGTCAGTCTTGTCACTGATTCCAGTAACTCATACTGCCTCTATTTCCTTTTCATATTTTCAGAGGCTAAGATTTCTAAGAACCAATTGGCTATGGCCCATTACCTCTCTTAGGAAGATCACATAAAAGCAGGTACCCTGCCACCAACATTTTCACAGCAGGCAATGTTCAGAAGTCTTACTCTGTCTCTGTGACATGGGGATTTGGAACAGCAACTGCCGAGGCAATTTTCCACACCTGAGCAGTAATGCAAATTTATACCAATGTAACTGAGCTGAGGTGGACCCTCATGTAGGTCTCATTTGAAAGAAATCTCTCTTAGGCAAGTTTGGAAACTATTTTAGACATTTCTAAGAAGATTTCCAAGTTCATACATTGCTCAGAATCAATGGCCTTGAAGGTCTTTTCCAACCTGGTTAATTCTGTAAATGCAACCTGCCAATATTCTGAAGAGGACTGTATGCCCTACTTTATACATAGCAATTTGCTAAAGGCCCCACACTCAAATGATTCAGACAAAACCAACTATGGAGGAGTTAGTGGAGAGAACATCTCCAACTAGTCATTCTGACATAACCTGGGGTAAGTTTGAACCCAAGAGGAAATGGGTAATTTATCCTGATGTGTGGTGCTGAAGGAAATAATAAAAAAACACAGAAACTGTTTTGCCCATGCAAGACAATCTGTGGTTTATCCCTCAAAGCACTATCACAAAAAATAAGCTGTTATCACTGAGTGCTAAGGAAATCCCCCATCCAGGTCATACTGGTATTTCAGCTTGTCTCTGATCAGTCACAGACTTGACAACTGCCCCAGCCCTGAGAGTTACCGTGCACCTGCTCCATACCTCTCTTTGTGATCACACAGCTCCTTCTCAAGTTTTTCTCTCTTCTGGGTTTCATTTCTAAGGCAGCAGAGCAGTTGGCTCACAGTTAGCTCTTCAGATTCCAGATTCTTCAATTCATCTGCAGGTTTGTTCCTGCTTCATACCAAACCAGATATAAGTAACAGCAGCTATGATTTTACCAGAGCACTTCCTTATCCCTAATTCTGGGATCCAGACTGAAAGGCCACAGTTTCACACAGCACTGAAAACCAGCAATAAGGAATCATTCCCAAGGACCAAGACCTGCCTGCCTCACAAGCTGATAGCTTCAGTCCTCCTGTGTGCAAATTCAGTTCTTACTTTGCACAGTGGTGTCCCTCAAGCTCAGGGAACAATTCAACACTTAAGTGAGGAAAACAAAAGCAGCCCAGAAAATACGAAACCCAGTGCATTTATTCTGACCTACTTTGCAGCCCCTTCTGTTTCCAAGATGACATTTTTTTCCCAGTGAAACATGCAACATTTCTTATCTCCAGAAGGCATGTTTTACAAAAATGATCATCAGAAATTGCTTCATTTCTCAGAATTAATTTCTTCAATGTTTCATTCTCCCTCATATTCTACAGGCTCTTTTCAAAACTGTTTTATGCTACTGTAGAAATGAACCAAACCAAACACAGAACTATCTCAAAAATAAGGTAATTTCCTGGTGATAAAATACTGTATAATATTCTTTCAATTGTTATATCCATTTAGACAGAAAGTCAGAATCTTCTAACTACATGGTAAGACAGGCAGGTTATACACATTGCACATTCCAGAAGCTCATCTTTAAAACAGCATGCTTTTTAACCTTTGCTTTTTTAATTCAGAAACAGAAAGCAAAGCATGGTCCTCCAGGTGCTTCAAAGATCTACAAATCTTTGGTGAGCAGAGTTCAATACCCCAAAGGCAGTGTTCAGCCAGGATATTTTAAGTAAATAACTTTTATCAGGGGATTTTTAGCGTGCAGCTCTACTCTTACAGAAATAAACACATCTTGAGTGGATCACATTTCTTCAGACCTGTTAACAGCACCAGGCTAAAGTTTCAGTGCTGGACAAAGGCACGTGGTGACACAGGAAATATTTCAAGAGGTACATGTATCCCCTGTTCTTGTAGATATGGCCCAGATACTCATTGAAATGTAAGCCAATTCCACAGATAACTTCTTCTCATACTCAGGATGTTCTCACAAGCCACCACTAATGACAAGCTTAAGGCTTGCAGCCTAGTCAGTGGTCAGCAACTCTCTTGATCATAACCAGTTTTTCCCTCCTTCAACTTCTTAGCTGCATGCTGAGGAATAGGTTTTCTATGTCATTACATGCAAATGCTGTTCTTCCTTACAGGGACATAGAAGTCACAACCTGTCCATGCAGCACAGCCTTCTGGCCTGCTACGCCCTCAGCATTTTCAGTATTCTTTCCTTCCAAAAGCAAAGGACACAAAGTAAGAGCTCAGCCACAACCACCTAGTCACTATATTGGGCAGTATCCAAAATGGAAAGTTTAATAGGATCAGCTGTCTACGTCCATGAGGTGTGAAAGTTCAACTACGGGCAAGAAAGTCCCTTGTGTCCTGAAGGTGATGTAAAGATCAAATTTTGAGAAGTAACCTGAAAAGAATGCTGATGTCTTAAGTCTAGTTACTTGAAAAATAAGGACTAAAAATAAGGTGCAGTCTGTCTGTCTGCTCCATTGTGATACACTTTATACCAAGCACAGAGAAACAGAACTGACACATTCATATCTGAAAGATTACAAGGTTCTTACCGACATCATTATCACAGGATCACAGGATGTCAGGGGTTTGAAGGGACCCAAAGAGATCATCCAGTCCAACTCCCCTGCCACAGCAGGACCATACAATCTAGCTCTGGTCACAGAGGAATGCATCCAGACAGGCCTTGAAAGCCTCCAGAGAAAGAGACTCCATAGCCTCTCTGGGGAGCCTGTTCCAGTGTTCTGTGACCCTTACAGTAAAGAGGTTCCCCCTTGTGTTGAGGTGGAACTTCCTGTGCTGCAGCTTACATCCACTGCTCCTTGTCCTACCACAGGGAGCAAGTGCTTATAATTGGGTGGAGGACAGATACTGTGTTAGCTGGTCTCAAGTGACTAGAAGGGAGTCAATGCAGCTTCTGTCCTTATCTTTTCTATTTGACATCCCTTAGAAGCCTGAAAAGTAGGTATGTGTGAATGCCTGGCCAGCTGGCTAGAACATGTCAGCTCATGAAAACTGGAAGGAAAAACACCAGAGACCCAAGAGTCTTTATGACATGGAAGGATGGTTGCTACCAATGGAGGGGATGCAAGGCCACAGAAAGCCAAGATTTTCTAGAGCATTCCTCACAGAAAAAAAGTTCTCTCACATTGCAAATGAAACCCAATGCAGAAGTCTGGATCACACATCACACAAGAACCTACATACACGTAGACAGAAAGGTTATTGGTCATTTCACCGCTATTCACTTGATGTTCCTTTGCAGTTCTATTTATTTCTCCTTCCTAGGAAAGAAAAAAACAAAACACTATTAGCTTGGAAATCTGAACTAAGAGGGACATGGCTTTATTTACTCAAGTTACAGGAGGAAGAAAACAAGGGAAAAGTACTACGATGACAATAAATATAACACACAATTCCCACAGACCAGTTTCATGTTTGAAAAACTTAAATACTTCACATGCCTCTCCCTCTATCTCTTCCAGAGTGATCAGAGAAGAGGAGCAATGAGATTAGGCCTTCTCCTCTCATCAGCAACTTCCTTGGCTACTCTCCCCTGTAAAGATGACTGGGCAACATATAGCTATAGCAACAGAATGTAGGTGACTTGAAATATAATCCTAAAACCTCTCCTGCCTTTCAAAAGAGTACTTTTTTTTCCTCCACTAAAAAACTCGGCCCCTGATCTTTGCAGCCCAAAGGAGAATCTTCATAGGTTTTGTGCAATCTCAAGTTTTCTTCACTAGCTCCAAACTAGTTTTAATTACATTTTCTTAATTTCTTGCTGCATTTATATCTTTCAGAGGGAGATCTGCTGTTATCAGAATAGCAGAGACTCACACTTTCACGTTCTGCCTGTGAAGGTTTCTCAGATAAACTACTTTTCAGTAGATAAAGTTTTCCGCTTAGTTTTGTTTGCCTGCATCTCTACATGTCTGTCAGTAGAAAGTAAGCCTCATACTCAAAATAAAATGCTCCCCTCTGTGCATATGTGTTGCCCTTTAACAAAACATAGCACCAATGCTTCCAGGAATTCCAACTAAAATAAGACTCTCCACATTCTGAATTAGTTTGAACTAATTCCACCTGCTGGACCATGTTGGTTTTTCCAGAGATTATTTTTAGTGTGATGTAAGCTACCTATGAAATTAATTTACCTGGAGTATGAGAGTGGAAGGACAAAAGTACTTTCCAAGTCTTTTACAACTACATCTTATGTTGTGACACAAAAGTGACTCCACATCAGGTAATCTAAGAGACAACCCAACTCTTCTCCCAAATCCACCATGCCTATACCTTGTGTTACTGCTGCTGCTGGCTTCAGAGATTGGCAGCAAGACTTCACTGACATGGCTACAGATTCACCCTTTCTACTACCTCACTGAAGAATGTTGTCAAGTAAACATTGCCACCATAAGCACAGTGAGACCTGACTTCCTCACTGTTCAGTTTGGTATGAGAACAAAATTCAGTCTGCGAAAAAAGGGAGGAACAAGGTGGTACCAAATTCTCTGGCTGCAGGTCACTGTGTTCTTTCAATTCCCCTCACTTACAGTCATTCCAATCTCCACAAAGGAATCCTCTGCTGAGGAGATGTTCAGCTTGACCTGCAGTTCTGAAATAATGGCTAGCAGATCTGCCTTCTCAGCCTGGAGTCGCTGCACCTGGGATTTCAGCAGCCTCACTTCCTTCTCAGGAGCCACGCAGCTCTCCTGGGATAAACACACCTTGCATTAGCCAACCAAAAGCAAACATACAACAAGGAGCACAAAGCCTGAACTTAACAATGATGTCCTGCATTCCTTCTTTGTTTAGGTTTGCCTGGAAAAACCCACTGTACAGATCCCTAAATTGTAAGCTGGTCCACTGGGCAGCAAGTCTAAATCGTGAAACCAAGTTAATCAAATAATGAGAATCATACCGCTGGAAAACATGGGCCTGACTCTCTGAGTGTACAGATGATTAGGATGTAAATCTTTGTCTGACATTATGTCTCTTACTACCACACAGGGTCTTAGCTAGCCCACAGAATTATTGTCCATACTTACTGTATTTTTTTTTCCCAAATTCTTATTTTCCCAAATCTACCTAAGATTCTAGGGAGAATAAAACAGTAGGCAGAGCTCTTCCACACACCCCACTCAGCCTTCCTCCCAACACACAATTCTCTGTGCCCCATCTCCATTTGTAAATCTCTCCCTTGATCCCCAACCTTCGTACAAAGTCCTTTGTCCCTTCCCTTCCACAAAGCCTCTGTCCCTCAGAGATTCTCCCCCAACATAATCTCTCTTCCTGTCATGACTGTCTCCCATGCTTTTACCTACTCCCATTCCCCAGGGTCCTCAAAACCTTCTCTAAAGCCTCTACATAACCAGGAAGTTTCACTTTTTCTCCTCCATTATGAAACTTTCCCTCTGAGTTTGTTTTCTTGTAATCTGAGCTTTCCACGTCCTGGTAATGTCTTTATTACACCACATGCTGTCAGTCTAAGTTCTGGACAGTTCCTGGAGTCTGAATTGCATTCTCACCTATCGTTTGTGCCCAACCTCCAAACTTTTGCTATGCTGACAGTATCTGTCATCCTGCAGTACCACTCTACCCCCTTGACTGCTGCTGTCTCTGATTTTGTGCTTAGGCTGTAGGAGGATGCAATTAGTCAGCTCCAGTGAAGAAGAGCAAGATCTACAGCAATCTGTGTTAGCACAGGTACAGTTTTGAGAGAAACTCTCCCATGAATGCTGGTTTATCACTAAGAGAGGCAACACAGTACATCTGTGATTTACTTTAGGTGAAACAGAGATGTCAATGGCAGCAATGCATTATAGATTATCTCAGTTAATAGTAAAATACAGAGGTGAGAGAAATTAGACTAATTTTAAATGTCTGTTAGAGGAAATGGTTTCATGCTCTTTCTAAATAATAACAATAAAAAAATAGAAAAAAAATGAAGTAGAACTAAGACATTCTAGAGAGAAAATAATTTTGGCTTAGATGGCATTGTCATGTCATCTGAAAATCATCATCAGGAATGAAAATATTGCTGTTTAAATTACCATTGGCTAATAAAACTGCAAAGAATCAGAGAAGAACCAGAGTTTACTCTCTGAAGCTCTATGAGATAATCAAGAGATTTATTTTTACTTTTCTGGATGTTGGATATTGAAACAGGTTGGATCATTCCATCAATAACATATTTTGAGCATTCATTGTTCTAAACCAAGTAGAGGCAGAATAAATCCTCTACTTCCCCTCAGAAGTATTCTAGATTTTGAGTGTCCTTGACAATCCTAAAATGCAACTTGTAGCCTATGAAGTAAAGATTGTGTAAGTCATACTTACACAACTGCACTATTTATACATGACTTTCTCCCCCAGTGTAACTTCTTAACTCACTGGCCAAATTTGATTTACATGCTCAAAAATTTCTAATAGAGTTCCATAGAGTAGGCAGTGGAGAGAGGAACAGGGACTCTGCTAGTGTCTCTGATGCAAGTAAAAGGCTAGGACACTCATTCTCCATCAGGCAACAGAGAATCCACATGTGTCCTGGAGGTACCAGATACCGTGATGCACCACTCTGGCTCTGCATGAAACTTCCCATTAACCACCTCTTCACACGGGGGACACAAAGCAGATTTTATCCTAATAGGCTTTGCCCACAGATGGCCTCAATACTATCTGAAAAATGTAGTGTGGCTACTAAGCCGTCACTTGCAGTGGTAAAAACAGCATGTTACAGAGTCAAAAGTAAGATGGAGGAATGAAGTTCAGGCAGAGTCAAAGAAAGTAGCAGAAGTCCAGTACAGACTTAACCTGATCTCAGTGAAAGAGCTTTCATGGGAGGACAATGCTATAATAAAAATAGCTAGCAGGTCACTTTTTTCTTATGTGTCAGCTTCCTCCTAGAAACACAAATACAAAAGCAATTAAACAGTCATGAGACACAGAAAATCTAACATGCAAATCGAGGGATAAAGTCAATGGATACCCAAGAGAAAACAAAGAATAAAAAGTTAGCAAGAAATGTTAACTTCTAATTTCTTTTGTCAAGAATGTCAATTATGGTTAAATAAACATTAAATAAAATGTAAATTATCTCAGGTTTAGCAAAATTATTACAGTCTGAGAAGCCTCACTTTATAAAGTCAGGCGAAAACCTTGTTAGAGTATAAGGATAAAAATGGAGATGTTAACAAATCTCCAAACCTCCCTGTGTGCTGATGAGACACAAATGCTCCAGATTTTAAATCATGCAAATCCAACCAAGTCCTTACTTACCATTTCAGCTCCTTCTTCTTTTCCCTTTAAGCTCTGAAGCTGTTGCTGTAGCTGTTCATTTTCAATGCACTTGGCTAGCAAGCACTGCTTAGCCTCTTTGAACTTTGACTCATAAAATTCTCGTTCTTCTTTCTGCTTCTCTCGCCAGATGGAAAGTTCCTCATACCGGTCTTTCATAGCTTGGTTATGCAACTTCATGGCTTCTAAAGCATAGCCAGAGACAAGACATTGATTCACATTAATGCTCTGTCAGTAAACCAGCAGATTTCCAGCACACTGAGCTCAGTTGCAGTATCAGATGAGTTAACAATAACTGGCTAGGAAACATGAACCACCTTCTTGTGTACCTTGAATACCAAACCAAAACTAAACTTAATATCATGTGTTAGCACTATAATAAATAGTGTTAAATCCACTGCTGAAATCACATCCCCACACTTCTTCATTCCTTGACTTATCATAGAATCAGTCAGGCCGGGAAAGGACCACAAGGATCATCTAGATCAAATCCCCCTGCCATGGGCAGGGACACCCTAGCCTAGATCAGACTTCTACCTAAACTGAGAAGTACAAGCAAGAAGTATTGTTCACAAAATGTACTTGGTACTTTACCAACCCAAATGAAACTACTGAACTGAGATTCTGAAACTACTGAGACTTGGTAGGGAAAAAAGGCATTCCAGACTGGAAGAAATTGGATGTCATTAAACTGAATGTCTCAACTATGCCAAACAATGCTCTGCTTGAACAGTTGCTTAAGATCTGATGGAAAGCACTGAAAAAATGAATCCAACAACTTAGAGCAAAGTCAGTTCGCCCTGGCAGGGAAGCCATGTGTGTGCAACATCATTCTTGCTACTGCAAAATGCTTACAAGATTTTGGGAATAGTCAATGGCAGAATTTCAGACTTGCCTTTTTAAAGCAACAAACTCAAAGCCTGTTGTTTGAAAATATCTTATACATTGTATTTTCCAGTCACTTCCTGATACCATATTATAAACTGCCAATAAATCCTTCAGCTTATGTAAATAAATGCAGTTCTGGAAAATGATTCTGCAAGCTATGAGTTACTGCAGCTGTATATATGGTCCTAAAACATTAGCTTATATAATACTAGAACCCTGCAGCGAAATGCCAGAGACACTTCTAGAAACAACTTTCCTGTTGGATATCCATGAGACTACAAGGACCAGGTCCAAAAATTATTCAGGAGGATTTTAAACACTACGTCAAAATCACAGCACACAAGAAGCAACTTCATGCTTTGCTGGTATATAAACAGTGAGGTACCTCTGCTTTTTGCAAAGAAAATTCCCAGATCCTTTGAGTTTTGCTCCATCCATTTGAAAAATAAGAAATAATTCATATCTGACAACTAAACTCCTGGGATCCAGGAGTTCAGCTGAAAAATTAAAACTACCAGGTGTTTTCAGAGAAATCTATAATTTTTTTCCTAGATAGACCCTGCCATGAGCACAATTTCATTCTGAAGTGCAGAGAATGCTGCACTTCATATTCATTACGCACTACTGAGCTGCCTGCTCTAATTCCCTTCTCTAGCCAAGAGGATGCAGCTCCTTCCAGAGAGCATCCTAACCCAAACTTCTTTGGGTACTGTGTGGTGCCACTCCTCCTGGTCTGCAATGGAGCTGCCCAACAGTCCTAAAATACAAACCAGAAGACCTTTTAGGTGTTGATATGTGAAGAGTGCGTCAAACCAGAAAACCCTTTAGGGCTTGACAGGCAGAGAGTACAGCATAGCAAGAGACTGTTCACCTCACATCCTAAAATGGACACTTCTGTGCTGCCTACATGCATAATTCTAAAGCAAGTAAGTCGTTCACACATTGGTCTGTTCTTCGTCTAATCTTCCCTATCAATTCCATTTTATGTGTCCTATGAAATTGGTCTTGCCACCTGCAGAGTGGTTTATAAAGCAAAATGCTGCTCAGGTCTAAAATTACTATCCAGTAAGGGCAAACAAGTAGAGAAATCATACTCATAGACCAAAAAAATCCAGGAGAAACCTGGGGGTTTTGCATTTCAAGACCAGCTCACTTGTACGTTCACCTTTCAACTCATTGTTCTCAGTGATTAGTTCTTTCATCTGTTGCACCATCTCTTCTGGCGTGTAGGTACTAAGGGTAGGGGCAGCCATGCTGTTGGTTCCATTTTCCATTTTAGGCTTAGGATGCTCTCCATTTTCAGCAGGACGGCTCTTCAACTTGCTGGACATCTCTGAAGTCTCTACTACAAGGTTTGCAAAGAGAAAAGTCTCGTTTTCTTGCCCAATGCTTATAAAGAAAACACAGTAGTATCTTCATTTTATTGAGGCAAACAAGCCACATGCCTTGTCATAACACACGGGCACCTCTCAACCCCTCTGACCCTGCTACGCTGGAGTATCCATAGCCCACTAAGCTCTCACCGGCCTGCAGGAATAAAGCGACGTATCCCTGAGGCGTCTCTCCGGCTAACCAACCCTCCCTCGGGCGCTCCCTTCTCTGGGAATGGAACAGGCCTCCCCCACTCTCCCCTCTGTCCCTCACCAGCCCCAGCGGCGCGCAGCCCGACCGTATGCTGAGTTAGCAGCCGGCAGCTCCCGTGCCCGGGCAGACCTGGCCCCCGCCCGGCCCTGCGGCCGCCTCCGCCTGCCTCCCCGCTCGGCCTCAGCGCGCTCCAACGCTGCATTAAACGCCGAGACTCCACTGCCGATGATTTTTAACTTTCATTTTCGTTTTCTTATCCCTTTTTTTCAGTCTCCACCGCACACCCGGCACCCAGCCGCTGTGCCGGCGGAGGCTGAGGCGCCCGCTCCGCTCATTCGCGGCCGTTCCGTCCCACCACAGCTCCCCACCCGCAGGCCGGGGCGGCCTTCGGTAGCCGCAGCCAAACCGGTGCTTCCCCGCTTGCCCTTCCCGGCGGGGCCCGCCCTCCCCGCAGGCCCACTCTGCAGGCCCACCCCGGATCTGCCGAGTCACCGTGCGAGCCGGGCCACGGGAGCCCCAAGGGGCATCAGCTACCACCCGATGCCCCCAGCGCCGGGCTCGCCTCAGGGGCAGTCCCCGCCGCTCTCCGCCTAGCGCTTTCCCCGCTCACCCCCGTCACGCCGCGCCCATGGCGACAGCAGCCCGGCTCAGCTGACTGCCCTTCCCCGCCTCCTCCTCCGCCGGCGCTTGCCGCGCTCCCTGCGGCCCCCCGCCCGCGCCCTCCCGCGGGCACACGGCGTCGGCTCGGCTGCGTACCCGCAGCTCCCGCCCACAGGACGCTAGGGCCTGCCGGCCGAGCGCGAACCGGAGAGAACCCCGTCAAGGAGAGGCAAAGGTCGTGTGCGAGCGCACTGCCCGTCACAGGGCAGATCGTGGGTCTCGCCGGGAAGAGAGAAAGGCAAGAGGGTATGGTGGAGCAGAGCAGCAGCAGGAGGGATGCTTAGGAGGTGATTTGCATTCCACCGCGGCCTGAAAAGATCAGGCGGCAGGTATGAGGCAAGTTAGAGTGCTTTCTGCTGAAATGATGACTTAGGATGAACTCAATTACAGTCATAGAATGGTTTGGTTGAAAAGTGACCTTCAGAAGTGACCTAATTCAGCCACTTTGCAGTGAGCAGGGACATCTTCAACTGTATCAGTCTGGCCTGAAACGTTTTCAGGGATGAGACATCTACCACCTTTCAGGGCAACCTGTGCAAGTGTTTGACCTTGCAGAAAATGCGTTCCTCCTGTCTAGTAAAAATGGTAAAATGTGTTCTTGTATCTAGTCTAAATTTCCCCTCTTAGTTTAAAACCATCACCTCTTGTCCCGCTGCAACGGGCCCTGCTAAAAAGATTGTCCCACTCATTCTTAGATACTTTGTTTAAGTATTGCCATCAGGATGGGGTTTGGCCACACTGCAGGGGTGTCACCCACTGATGGCTGTCATACACAGATGCAGTATGTGACCTGAGAAGTCCTTAATTCCAGGTTCCCAGGGATGGAGAGAGTTGAACCAGTTCGTCCTGCACAGTTGCAGTGCTTAGTGACTGTGCTTAGCAGGATGCCAGGCTGGAATACCTCATAGTGCTTATCTACAGGTAACAAGGCCAACTGGCATATTTTAGTTGCTTTGTTTTCAATGGGAAAAAAATAGCCATTTTAGCTGAAAAGTCAGCTTTCCATGTGGAAAAATACTAATCTTCCATTAAATACCTGTGTGGCTTGAAAGTAAGCTCTTTTTATTTGTAAATGCTGCTTTGATATCTCCTAGGAGTTTTGAACCATCTGCTGTTTAATGAAGTTGTGCCTTCTGTTGACTGATTTCCCCAGCTACCCTTCTAGTGTTGCACCCAAGGGACTCCCCACCATGAGGGAGAGAAGAGAGGTTTATAGTGGATGGTGGATGCTAGCAAGGGCAATCCTACAACAGAGAAACTTGAGCATTCAAACTGAGGGTGCAGGTTACAAATCTCCCTAGAAATAAAATCAGCAGGCACTCAGGACCACTTGTGTGGTAAAGAACATCAGACTTATGCATGCTGAGTCCATAATCCACGCTCTTTCTGCTTACACTGATAACAGTTGGAATCTGCCTCCATGTATGTACGCTGAGATCTCTGCTTAAGGGAATGTGATCTCTGAATCGCTGCCATCTCACATCACTGCGTCCATGGCTACGTTAGACAGGAGAGTGTGGGAGTAAGAGAGGTAGCTTCTGGGAGAACAAAGAATGGAAATACTAGCCACTTATCATGGCTTTTCATTTGAGCTCTGAGCTGAGTTCTGGCAAACTGCACGATCTTAATGAGTGTGTAGCAAAAGAAAAGCAGTAAAGATCACAGAATTAACCAGGTTGGAAAAGACCTCTGAGATCATCGAGTCCAACCTGCATCAACTGAATTTTACTTTGTCAGAGGACTTTAAGGAAGCATTTTCTATTTTTCTACCCTTCTTATAGCTGTTTCCACAGGAATCCCAGATCTGGGTTTGGTATGCAGAATTTATTTTTGGGAACAGATCCTGTTTAGACAGTAAACATCCATGCTTGGGGGGAGTAGTTTTGCATTTTGATGCAAGCTTCACTGTGAATAAGATGTGTGCATCTTGCAGTTCTTTGAACAGATCCAACTCCAAGATCAGTCCTTGCTTGCAGTTGTAAAATGAAGGGGGTTTGCTTGGAATCAGAACGTGTCTGATTATAATTCAAGTGAAATACCTTGCCTTTTAAAAGCCAAAGAGAAGTTTAAGCCCTTGTACACAGGGGAGGGAGAGAAAGGACCAAAGAGGCCTTGCCAAAAATAAAATAATGAGACAATCCATGTTTTTTTACCTAGAAGGAAAAAATTGCCTTTTTCTAAGGAAAATTAAATGTGTAACAAAACTCTTGTTACAGTGAGGATGCAATGGAGAAAAGAATTGTTTTGGGCCCATCTATTTTATTCAGATTTTATTTTTTTTAACCAGAGTCTCTCATATGATGAGTTTCTTTTCTCTGATCTGTGTATCATGAGTGACATGCAGGAGTGGAGCATGTTGGCTCTGTGAAAAAAGGAGACTTCTGTTCTGGCTTTCCCCTCAAGTGGTCTAAGCTGCTGGTCTGAGTTATGAGTACCTCATAACTCATCTGTGCTGTACTGAAGAGATGGTAAATATTTGGAGGCAAGTTGTATAGAAGTGTCTAGGCTTCCCCAAACCACTCTATAACACTTGTTTGTGAAAATAGACATCCCTTAGCTTTGGATCTGAGGGCTCAGATTCAGTCAAGTTACTTAAGAAATTCCCCTGTGGGAACTGAGCTGTGGAAACAGTCTTTGTGTGCAGCTTTACTCCCTACCCCATGTGCAATAATGCAGCTCAGCTTAGTCTGAATTGACAAAGGCTTGCACTGAATTATTTTCACATCACCCTGGCATTACAGCTTGGATATTGCTTTTGTAGTTGTCCAGGAGCTGAACCCTGCAAATCTAACAAAGCTGGGACAAAGGCTTGAACTTCAGAAAGTTTTAACACAAATCATAGAACCACAGAATCAGCTGGATTGGAAGAGACCTGTAAGATCATCCAGTCCAACCTAGCACCCAGCCCTAGCCAGTCAACCAGACCATGGCACTAAGTGCCTCATCCAATCTTTCCTTCAACACTTCCAGGGACGGTGACTCCACCACCTCCCTGGGCAACCCATCCCAATGGCAAATCACTCTCTTTGGGAAGAACTTCCTCCTAACATCCAGCCTATACCTCCCCGGGCACAACTTGAGACTGTTTCCTTGTTCTGTTGCTGGTTGCCTGGCAGAAGAGACTGACCCCCACCTGGCTACAACCTCCCTTAGACAGCCATGAGATCACCCCTGAGCCTCCTCTTCTCCAGGCTCCTCACCAGCTTCATCACCCTTCTCTGGACACATTCCAGTATCTCAACATCTCTCTTGAACTGAGGAGCCCAGAACTGGACACAGTACGAAGAACATGTCTCCATATATATCTCTACATACATACACATAGGGCTTAAGTTTTATCTGTCTGTCTTACAGTATGTGGAACTTGTGCTGCTTTTGACTTTTTAAATGTTGTTTCTGCTCTTTCTGTCTTTCTAGTCTCAGTGTTGCCTTCTTACTTCTGACAGATGCTCTGGTAGCTGCTGGAAACACCTGATATAGGCCATGATCCCTTAGATACTGTACAGACATAGCCTAAAGAATGCCTTCCCTCTCAGGACACTATGAATATATGTTACATCAGTCTGGATTGCTTCCTCTGAGCAGCTCAGCTTCCGAAAGCAGCTTTGTTTTGTTCTGTCCACAGAGGGAGATGTCTACTGGTCCATGGGAGGACTGCTACTCTTGATTAATATCTGGGCTTCTTGCCAGTGTAAATGCTGGAGTGTTTGCTGTGACTTCAGAATTGCTGATTAAGCTTAATTTCCAAGTGACAGGTGATTTGAAAACACCATAAAGATATGTTCTCTGCAGGCTTTGAGCAGATCAAGTGGGGGAGAGGGAATGTTATGAAGTGTATCCGACTTCTGCAGTCAGCAATACTATGTGATGAATGTCACCATAACCTAGAGAGAAGTAAGATAATGAAATGCATTCACTTCTTCCAACAAATAAATGATACTTTGGCCTGGAGAGGGCTCAGAGCCAGCTGGAGAAATTTACATTAACCTGTGTCAGACCTTAGATTATCATCTACAGTAAAACAACTACAAGGAGCATGAAAGTCAGATATATGATCCGAATATTTATCTGCCATTAACAGATGGTGTGGTATGTTCAATCTGGGATCATCATAGACTTTTGATTGTCAGTCCAGTATTGAACCTATTTCTACTGATACTGTTATTACCAGGAAAAAGAGAATCATCACATGCAACATCCATGAAGCCAAGAGACGACAAAAGTAAAATAGTACAAAAAGTGACCAAAGATCATGTTTTCAGTCTGACAGCCCTGTCGTGGGCAGGATGTGTGAAGCAAAGGTAGTGCCAAAGAATGTATCTAACTAATTGCTTTTGGCCCATCCTGTGCATTTTAATACAGTGTCATGTACCATTTTCCCTCCCACATACAGCCACATGGATAACTTCTTTTACAACTGCAATTATATAACGTCCCTGTGCAATGACACAGAAAAGTAAAAATAGTACCTCTGGCACAGGTTTTAAATGATCTAATTCAGAGCTTGCTGGAATGTAGAGAAATTGTAATGATTTTCTTTTTCAGCTTTTTTCATTCCTCAAATGAGCTGCAGCTTGGTTGTGCCAAGTTGTTGGAATTTCTCACCATCAGCTCTGATCTCTTTCTTGAAACAAACTCATTCCACCACCAGTCAAAAATAATATCTATACTTTTTTTTTTTTCAAAGAAATTGGGTCACTGGAGTCAAATTGGCAAAAAAATGTCCACACTCTGAGTTTAGCAAAAGCAGCAACAAAGAAAACTAGTCCATGCTATTTCCTCTAGGTACGTGGTTCTACATAAGGACCCTGATGACAATGTAATCTCTTGCCCATCAGCATATAGTTTAGACTTTTTGCTGAGATGTGGAGTGAAATCTTAACCACAAGTCCCATGGTTTTGTGGTTCTGTCTTTGGCATTTCAGGAGAAACGAACTGACTCCTAACTGCAGAATAACAACCATTGACAGTACTATAGGGTCATTGTTTGGGCTTTCTCCTTTCTTAACTACCCAGGAGATACTGGTGTCCACTCAAGGAGCAGCATATTTCACTCAACAGCTGCCATGCCAGCAGGTGCTGCTTTTTCTGTCCTTATACCCTTGATGATAAAGGGGAAGGGGAAAATAAAATGGGTAAACGCAGAGAAAAGCTAAAAGGACAGTGATAACTGTCCTGGCTTTCTCTCTCCAATAGATGGCACCAGTTCTCTTTTCAAATCATCATAGTTCGAACAGGTCAGCAGCTCCAGAATAACATCTTTAAAAACTCAGACATCTTTGCCCTTTTAGTCTTTCTCAGTGCAAAATTTGGACCGAGAAGGCAGCAGACTGAGAAAATGCCTGAAGCCCTTGGAATGTGGCACTGCTGCCAAGTACAGTTGTGCCGGGAAAACGCAGGCAGATCAACAACTAAATGTGACCTAGGGCTTGGAGACATGGAAGAAAGGTTTAGTTATGTCTAAGGATGGTCAGAAGCAAACGTAGAACTATTTTAGGGAATATTTATGAAGGAATTGGAGAGCCATGGAGAAAGGAGCACAAAACATGGGGATTCCAGGCCAGATGGAGAAGTCTTAGACAGCCAAGGAGTAATGGCAGTGCACCTTGTTGAGGGAGAGCAGTCACTTATCCAGTGCAGCATTCTCTCCTTGGAAGAAGTGACCCCTGAATCTTCATGGATTCTATAAAGCTGCAAGAGGAATTTCAGCCAGAATGGAGCTGAGGAAGCCTCCATTCTGAAATTACTGTGGCAAAAATCTCTAATAATACTTCATCCTGAAGTGCACCTATGCTCATCATTAGAAGAGAACAACATCTGGAGCTCCTTACCACTGTATGGGCCGTGGGGAGAGATGTGCAAGGCTCCCAACATGTATGATAACATACAGGACACATTGCTTCCTGGCTACAAAGACAGAACAAAAATATTTGGATGGAAACATAACATTATTTCTGAAGGCATAACTCTCAACTAAAGAGTGTGGGCAAATGAATTCTTCATGAATGTCACTGGTTAAATCCTTTAGAAAATCCTCATTTCATGTTTTAAGTCATACATGTCTCTGATTTTATTTTTACCTTGAATGTCTGCTATGATTTTTGGTTGAAGTGCCCTTTGACTCCACAAGCTGCTTTCCTACTCAGTGTTGGAAATACCACCTCTAGTGGGTTGTGTGAGTGCACCCATCACTATTTCCCTTTTTACACTATCTGAAGGAGGGGAACTGCTGTCAGAGTGAACTGAGCTGCACTGGCTCATTTTGGGAGGATGCAGCACAGACCATGCCAGGTGTTCCAAACCACGAAGAGAACAATCAGAGCAACATTATGAAGATTTTGACAGTACAGAGTTTCCCAAAGAAAGACCTCAGATCACACCCCTGGTAGGAGCTAGCTTGATTTTTTCATGAGGCATCTTCTGGCTTTATAAGCCATGAAGCTTCACCAGGTGCTCCAGAGGGCACAGTATGTGTCCTGGTTTGAGGCTGGGACAGCCACTAAACAAGTGACAGACCTTAGCCTCGTCTTGCTCTTGATATACTCTATCTGCTGCTGAGTAGAAATGAAGCTTGCAAGCACATCTCACAAACTGCAGTATTTCTCTGATTCCTTAGGGGACGTTGTCATGTCACAGCTTTGGCTTAACTCTGTGATCATTATAGAAACGCCCTGGCTATCCAGGAGTGCACCTGCAAGGAGGCTTGAGTGAGTTTGTATAATGTCTAAGCCTGTATAAGACAGCCCTGCATTTGAAAGAAGTGCAGGTGGACACATGCAGACACCAGACCAGAGGGAACCAGAATAGAGATTTTAACTAGGATCCCTTTTTACCTGAATCACTTTCCCTTGGGCTGGCTAAACGTGTGCTTGCACAACTTTGTTAAAGACTGAAGAAGTGGCATGGACCTGTTGGAGAGGGTCCATAGAAGGGTCATAAAAATTATCAGAGGGCTGGAACACCTCTCCTGTGAGGTAAAACAGAGAGTTGGGGTTGCTCAGCCTGGAGAAGAGAAGGCTCCAGAGGTTTCTTACTGAGGCCTTTTTAATAGTTTAAGAGATCTTATAAGAAAGATGGAGAGAGACTTTACCAGACACTGTAGTGACAAGACAAGGGGAACCATTTTTAACTGAGAGTAGGTTTAAATTTGACGTAAGGAAGAAATTCTTTATCATGAGGGTGCTGAGACATTGCCCAGAGAAGATTGCCCAGAGAAGCCGCAGCTGCCCCATCATTGAAAGCGTTCAAGACCAGGTTGGATGGAGCTTTGGGCAGACTGATCTAGTGGAAGATGTCGTTGTGCATGGCAGGGAACTTGGACTAAATGATCTTCAAAGGTCCCTTCCAACTCAACTCATCCTGTGCTTCTATGATAGAGGGGAGGAAGGGCTGATCCTTTCAGCAGCTGTGCTGGTTTATGCTGGCATGAAATCTGCATGAAACTGCAGTGTGTTTCAGAACTTCGAATCTTCTGCAAAAGGGACCAGAAATCCAGAGCCTGCACTGTCATTAGGAGGGTGGTGAATACTGGGTAGAATTTTATTTGCAGGAAAAAGAAGAGGAGAATTTTCCTGAGACTGTTCAAGGCAGTCAGCACAGCCCTGGTTCTGGCAGAAAAGAAAGTGCTTTTCGGGCAGCTGAGGGCGCTCAGCACTCTATGAATGAAGTTGGTGGTTTGCAGCTTCGAGCCTTAAGGTACAACACTAAATATGTCGACGGTTGAATTCTAAGTGCTGCTGGTGAGCAAAGCCTGGGCAGGGGCTTAGGCTCTCACACTGCCAAGAGGTGAAAAACAAAAACAAAAGGTCCAGAGCTGGTTAAATAGTTGCTTATCTGCTTCTATATAAGTTTAAGTTTAATGGCTTAATTTTAACACCACTTTGAAAGAGCAGTAGCTTTGCAGTGGTGGGACTGGGAGCTATAGGGCAGCAGTTTGACTTGATGATAAAAGGGTCTCTTCCAATGTCAGTGGATCTGTGGTTTCCCTTAGGAAGCAGCATGACTTTATCATTTGTGATGATTTCAAGTATCTCCCTAAAAGCAGACCTGCAGAAAGATGTTAGGTTAATACACCTGGATATTTATGTTCTGGCCATCTTCTTGCAGTTTTCTCTCATCCTGGTTTTATCCTTTTCTGAGGGGTCCACTTCTTGGCATGATGCACCTTTGCCAGAGCTACCTTCTATATCTGTCCTGGATTTCCTGAGAAAAGGACCTTTGTTATGTCAGCTTCTGCGTTCTGGGCATGACTATTCAGTTCTGGAAAGAGACACACTGACCTTGTTTCACCCAGACCATGCTACATTACTGTTTTTAGAGACTTTTAGTATAAAGGAAGGCTCTCTGGTTTCTTGTTTATCTTTCGTTGATTTCTGTAGCTTACTCAAAGTTCCTAAATTTCTTCTGTGATTTTTTTGTTTAATCACCATTCTTTATTAGCAAATCCTTAGTTTTGTAGTGTCTCTAAAGCTCCTTAGGGCACGAAACATGCTTCTGATTGGTTAATTGTTATTATGATTACCAGTAGTGATATGAATTAAAAATAGCAGATTTTGCTGAAATACACACACTTATTTTATTTAAGCCAAGTAATTACTACTACTAAAGTCTTGCCTAGCTGGATACCTCATGTCCTCAAGAAGAAAGATTAATCTGATTATCAAGGCAATGATTTCTATGCTTGTTTCAGCTCTAAAGGAACATATTGGCTTAGAAAGTTAAGGATTTTTATGTCAGTTAGTTGCCAGGTTTTTCATCCACAAAGACTTTTATTTTCATGCACTGGTTATTAAATCAAAGCCCTTGTTAATGGCAAAGCCAGTTGAGACTGGATATCTCACTCATCTCTCTTAGGTACCTGTATGCATGGTGAATTTTCCCTATGCAGAAATAAATTGTCTTAGCTTAGAGTTTGTGTACAACAGCATGGCTGTGACAGTACTTCCTAACTCAAGCTGTGCAGAGCCTCATGCCATGGCATGGGCTGTCTCATTTGCTTTGTTTAGGTGCCTTTGGCACCTAAGACTCTACTTCGTGTCACGCAACAAATGTTTTCCTCTCTTTGTTTTGTATAATGGATCCAACCACTCAGCCAGCCTGCTGCTGGCATGGGGCCTTCAGATGGGATTTCCTTTTCATTCATGAGTGCAAGGCTTGGCTCCTGAGCTACCCAGCTCCATGGTTTCTCCGCTGAAGGCTGAAGCACAGTGCTGCACAAATGGCAAAGCATTTGTTTCTTATCCTGAGGTCTCTCTTCACTGAGAAAACATCAATTCTTAGTACTTATAATCTGGAATTCCCAAACATTTCAGTCTTTCCAATGAGATAAAAAAAATGGCTTTAGAAACATGTAAGTTCCTCACAGCACAGCCAGACAGCAGAGTAACCACCTGTTTTCTTCTCAGAGGGATGTACCTGGGCATAAAAGGGAGAGACATTAGTCTGGTCAAGTCCAGCATCATGATGAGGCAGAATGATATCCAGATGTCAAACCCTTTGCTGAATCCTTCTTTTACCTGTTAAGTCTGCTGGGAGTGATTCATACTGGATTTCTCAAGAGATAGCCTGTGAATATGTGCAGTAGCAAGTCATCCCTCTCAGATATCTGTTAATATATTGTCTGTCTATGGTCTTCTGGTGCCCTGGGCAGCATCATAACTATCTGTGCTAGTTTGAGGCTAATTGGAATATTTTAATGAGAAAAAATAGATTATAGGCTGTGAAAATGAAGCAGTGGTGATGTCTATTTCACTCATAGGCTTGTTGAGATGTATAAAAGCGAGAACACAAATACAGATAAGACAGGGTTTGTGTCTCTGTTGGAGTCTGTGTTTCTCCCTGGGCTTCTACTGTGTAACTAATCCTTCTAACCCCCACCTTGCCAATCCTCCTAACTCACTTTGCATGTAAGGCATACTCTGGGATAAGGTAGAGGGGTGGAAAGAAGGTGGAAGGGTGGTTGGGAGCACCTCCTAGGGACTCTGATCTCTGGGAGAGGTATTGTGTTTCTGCATTACTTTTAACTTGTATATTTCCTTATATAGTTGTAAATATTGCAATATATTGTAAACATTTGCTTGTATATTGTGCTAAGCTGTGAATACAAAGCTTCATTCCTTAACTTAGTTTTTTCCTAGTCTGGATGATTTCATAAGAGTGGGGGAGCAGGTAACTCCCAAACCATCACACTATCAAATTCTTGGGCTGTTTGAAAGGCATCCACTTGCGTGCAGCATTCAGTATCTCACAAGTGTGGCCCATGAGAACTGCAGGATGCTGGACAAGACAGAGCCATTTCTTCCCATCTGCCAGCCTTTCTGACTCCCTCCATGACTTCAGTATTCTCTTTTCAGCTAGGGCCAGATCCAAATTGGGGTTAATGGCTGGAGGCTCTGTAACCAGACGTCCTCAGCCACTTCTCTGGAGCCAGACTGTTCTTCCCAAACCAGGCAGTGTTAATAGCAGGCCAAGGAGGAAATGGATGCTGCAAACAGCCACCACAATAAGTCAGTGCTACATTCAAAAGCAAGATCCAGCCAAAGCACAAAGCAGATGAGGGAGCAGACTTTATAATCAGGTTTACAAGTTGATCAGTTATTATCATAGCTGCATTAAACTAGTTACAGAGATGAGAACAAGCTGATGTTGTAGAAAGCCAGCTATAAAAAATGTGGTTCTTGACATGCTGAGTTCTGTGGGGACAGAGAAACAACAAACATCAAAGCTGGTATTTGCTTCATACATGTGGGTTTTTCCCCCACTACTTCACTTACCTTGCTTTCTTGTCTAAAGAAAGATTGGGGTTTGGGGGTAGGTTATTGGGGAATATGGTGTACAGGCAGGAAACACATGTGGTTAGTTCTGTGTGCTAAGCTCCTCCAGGGTGAGCACAGTTGCACAGGGAACAGTGGAGACCCAAATGGGACCCTAGGCAGCTTCTTTGCAGTCGTTCATACGGTGCTCACTTAGAGATATTTCTTTGTATCTCCTTCCTTTCTTGCTGGCTGTCTGATTCTTCTGGCTGGCCTCTGAGTTAGAGGGCACAAAGGAGAAGAGGTACCTGGCCTCACCTGTGTGTGCTCCAGAGCAGGAAGAGTCAGATATACACTTGATTGCATTATACCATAGCTTCTGTCTACTGAAAATGGGTTATATACAAGAAACACTGAAATGGGAAAGAAATGTAATGATTTTTAGGGATCTGCTCTCACTGAAGGGTTTGGATACTCATTGCAGATATTAGTTTGATGTATTATATTTGCTTTATGCACTTTACAGCATTGCAGTGTCAGAGTAGGGCCCAGATGACAGTTTCTATTCAGAGCTCATTGCTTTTGTTTAGCCTTTTCTTCTCCAAGGAGGGCACTTGTGACAAAATCTAAATCAGGCCCAGGGTCAAACATCACCAAGACCTAGCATCATTGCCAATAGGCTTTTCCTTGGAGGGATTGCTTCCGCTTGCAGTTCTTTCTGTAGTGCATCACTATCTGGTCTGGGCTCCCCCTGACATCATGGTAAAACTCTGTTGATCTATAGAGGACCAGTTCTGACTTCTGCAACATTTTTTCTGTGACCTGTTAACTTCCCCTGTGAAACCATTCTCTCCATTTATAGGCTGCACTCTGGGTGGGGATTTAATACAAATCTCTTTAAAAGCCCCGGTAGTTCCTTGCCTAGGCCAAAGCTGGACTCCAACACAGCTGCTGCTGCTGGAGTCACAGCTGGACATGGTGAGGTTTGGCTGCAGTACCATGTCCCAGAGCAGAGAGACTATGTTGGAGGCTTCTTTAAGGATCTGAAATATTTTTGTGTAGGATGCATAAGATACGGGGTAGCTTAGGGCTGGGGCATGGGAAACTTGTGAAGGTAAACTTCTTAAGAGGCATTTTCTCTTCTATGTTCTTTGAAAGCAAGGGGTCATCTGAGATTTCAGACTGCCTGAGATTAGCCAGTAAAGTACATTTTGGGACTGCAAAGTGAAGATTGTGTTTAAGAATGAGAGCTGGGCTAATGTATTACTTTGGTTCCATAACTTGTTTTTCCTGTAAGCACTTCAGCGTGGTATCTACATACCAAATCTCAAAGAGCTTCCTAGATTACAGCCAGCTTGTGTAAAGGTATCATTTGCTCTAAGCCATTGCCCCTGAAACACCTCCTTCTTGAACTGTGGAAATTAAGGATGTGTTCAGTGAAAGTCACTACAGAAATTTGAGAAGGAAAAAAGTAGCTTCTGTGGGAATGACTTTTCACAGGTTAACGTAATCCGTTGGCCACTTCAGTTTCAGATGGCTGAACTGTGCTGGAAGCAGATGCTGTTTTCTCCTTATTCCTTTGCTTGCCACTTCTATTTTTCAGCACTTGTTCACCACTAAGCTCAGGGAGGCAAAATCAATAGTGTTCCAGCATTAATAATTGAGCAAAACAGGCCCCCAGCTGAGTAAATCCCATCTCACTTGAAAGCAGGGCAGTTATTTCCTAGCTTGAGCTAACGTATCTGAGAACTAGGTACAAACTGAGGTAGAAAATGGGATAAAAACATCAAAATAGAAAAAATTACAACCTCACCCTATGCTGTGCTGTCATCATAGTTCTTAGCAAAAGAAGGGCAGAAATAAATAAGGATTGCTGTCTTGAATCATTTGCTATTGGGATGCAGTCAGGCAGAATGGTTTGAAAGCATCTTTGGTTTGTGGGAATGAACTCTCTGGGGGTCTAAGCTATTTCTAGGTTTCATCCTAAAATTTATGTGATGCACTTACTGAGAGTTGATCATATAAAGTACATGAAGGAGAAAAGAGCCTGACAAACAACAGCTTTTAACTCGTGGAGTGCAAAAAAACTCAAACAAACAGGCAATAAACACACCACTGGAGGTGTTTCTGAAGGGCGTATAGACACTCTTGCAAGAAGCCCACTACTATGTAATGCTCCACAACATCTCCTTGCTGAAAGCTGTCATCTCTGGAAAAGACTGCAGTAAACTTCTAGCATCCCTGGTGAAATTACACCCTAGGTAAAGGACAGAGTCTCTTTGTCCCAGTGAATCATCAGGAAGGGGTGCAGTAGGATGGCACACGAGATTGGTATGCCACGCTGGTGGCTTTTGCAGCTTACAGATGGAAGTTGGCTGCATGGTGTATTCTTTGCAAATGCTGGGTCTGAGAATCTCCCTATTGAACCCACTGAGAATAGGGCACTTCTCTGAGGAGTAGTGTTGTTTTAATAGGGTAGACTGCCTATTGATGGACTTGTCAGTAAAGGCGTAAATAACATTTAAGACATTAGGATAGGATAGAATAGAATCAACCGGGTTGGAAGATACCTCCAACATCATCCAGTCCAACCTAGCACCCAGCCCTAGCCAGTCAACTAGACCATGGCACTAAGTGCCTCAGCCAGTCCCCTCTTGAACACCTCCAGGGACGGTGACTCCACCACCTCCCTGGGCAGCCCATTCCAATGCCAATCACTCTCTCTGTCAAGAACTTCCTCCTGACATCCTATACCTACCCTGGCACAACTTGAGACTGTGTCCCCTTGTTCTGTTGCTGGTTGCCTGGGAGAAGAGACCAACCTCCACCTGGCTACAACCTCCCTTCAGGTAGTTGTAGACAGCAATGAGGTCCCCCCTGAGCCTCCTCTTCTCCAGGCTAAGCAACCCCCAGCTCCCTCAGCTTCTCCTCACAGGGCTGTGTTCCAGGCCCCTCACCAGCTTTGTTGCCCTTCTCTGGACATGTTCCAGTGCCTCAGCAGGATATAGACAGCAAACAAATCCAGTGAGGATTAGTGCCAAGATGTCAGTGATCTGGGAAATATATGATAGCATTACTGCAGAGCCAAAGACACAAAATACAAATAAAGATTTCCTTTCTTTCATGAAATCTCCAGGGATCCTTTAGAAGAGTGTCCAGGAAAGGTGCTCTGAATCCTAAGTAGTGTGAGAAGCTAGACAGGGTGATTTAAAGGGGGTTAAATATTGCTGATTATCCAGCAGAACAATGCTCTCCAATAATGCTAAACACTCACTGTGCCAGGGCTTCTGGGTGTCATGTTGAGGACAAGCCATGTCATGCACTGAACAATTGTACCAAAGATAGTTGTATGCCATTTCTATAACACATGAGAAGAACTCTTTCTGTGATGGTGTGTGAAAGAGTCCCACTACTGTGTATCAAAGCTTTCTTTAAGGGAACAACACAAGCTGCAGTTGGGAACCCAGTTTGTAGTTTGGATGAAGCCTGCAAGAGTAAGTCTCTGAGAAGAAGTCTAAGTGAGTCTCAGCTATTGCTGCCTTAAAGCAGAGGAGAGTTTGTAGCCTTTCTCCCAAACAGCAGAGCAAGATCAAGGTCTTTCATTTACATGGCATGCAATGCCAGATGGTTTTTTTGGGTTGTTTGTTTGTTCCCAATTTCTTCTTTCCAATGTTCTGTAGCACAATAAGAGCCGTGACCCATCTATGTCCCCTTTCCTAGCCCTATCTCTCTCCACTGGCTTTCTATGCAGCAGCTGGCAGTAAGTGTGAATCTAGGAAAAGCCTTGCAAAGCCAGGAGAAACCAGGAGGTATTTAATTCACCTTGAAACAGCACAGCCTTAGACAGTCACCAATGACCTGGATTTTCTATACACAGGGTTTAGTGATTGTGCAACTGAATTGCCACCAGGGCTGGGTTTTTATGAACAGCTTTTTGCAAGGAGCAACAGTTTGTCAAATACTGCCTTTGAATATATCAGTGAAGGAGCAGTCACTTAGCTCTTGGGTTCAGAAGGCTTTGCTTACTGCCCTTTGAGAGCAACATGGCTCTGACAGAGGCCAGTATGTTGGGAAAGAAGCTCCAACCATGAAAAGGAGAGCTGGAGGAAAGAAGAGTAGAGGCTTGTTTGTCCTTGATAATCCACTTGAATGTGTTCAGACTGGGAATGTAGGCTGGAGTGAAAAATAAAACCGTGTAACATGATTCAGCTAATCCCAAACAAAGGTTAAGGATGAGGAATTCCTACCTGAGCACAGGGAAGCTTCTCAGGGAATTTCCCCTGGCCACCTCTCAAAGCTCTGACTGCTGCATCGTGACCTGAGAGGCATTTGTTTGGTTTAGGCTTTCTTTTTCTTCCTTCCCCACCCCCTTCTTTCTGTTCTTATCTGTTTTGTTTCTGAAAGAATGACATCCTGGCCCCTAACATTTCTGGAGGCAACACACACATTCCTTGCAGCTCTGTGTTACCAAGAAGACAGAAAATGTTCCTCATAATTACACATGATTTGATCATTCCAGCATTTCCACCTCTTCTCAGAAGTTTTATTATCATAATTAATTTCCCTAGCACCTACTTGAAGCTGTAGGCATTTTCCCAAACCTTTAAGCACACAGAAAGCAGTTCTGAACACTTCACTGCTGTAGTTCTTTTCCTTTATCTGTTAGTTATAAATTCTTCTTCTTAGTATAAATTCTTATATAATTCAAGAGTTAGAACTCTTGCCTACCACAGGAGCTTTGTGTATGTAGTTCCCATTCCCAGTACTGTGATACTCCAGGCCCTGCTTCACTACAGCACTGTGATAATGAAGAAGGTATTTTTCCTAGTTACAAATAGGAATCTAGGCTGCAATGAAACTAAGACTCCTATTTTTAAGTATGTGACCCTCAGTGACTTGCTCAAAGCAAGCCAGTTGCAGAAAAGGGAATTTTACTGTCCCAAGTCCCTGCCTGCTGGGCCAGCTTGGTTTTACTGTCTTTGAGTGCATTACCTTCTAGAAACCATTCTGCAATCTTTAGTCCATGCAGGACTCATCACTTTCTCAAATGCCTGCAATGAAAGTTGAAGCAAGAGGGAAGTGATTTTCAGAACCAAGGACTAGTCTCACAAAATTGCCTTCTAGCACTTCTGTACATTGGATAGAAAAAGATCTTCTGCTTAAGAGACATCTGAACTCTGATCCAAGCTGCAGAGTATTAATCATATCATGTCTATGCATGGTAGCACTTGTCCTTAGTAAATTTCTTGGATCTGAGAGGGAAAATCTGAGGTGATTCAAATAAGGTTTGGTTTCAACAAGCAACCCAACTCACGTTGAAAGCATCCATTTCAGCCTCCCATTGATTTCGCTGAGGGTTGGTAGATTACTGAAATGAGAAACTTCAAAGCAGTCCATCACAACTCTTTGTGTGATTCAGTGTGTTTCTGTGGTCATTACAGAAAAGGCAGAGCTGTGCACTAGCTTGAACTTCTGCACATCCCCATGCACAGCCATGTACCACAGTGGTGGAATTCATGCTAGCTCTGTCATTATGAGTGAATTGCATAGGCTGCAAAAATCTCACAAATTCTGACTTTTCATCTGTTTAAACCCAACACACCACAACTTGTAAGACCACAGGTTTCCTCAGTCAGGAAGCAAGCCACCCATGGCTTTTTTTGCTGGAATGGAAATGACAGCCCCAGAAGCAAAGCTGCTGATAGGGATGCCAAAATCTTGCCTTTTGTCAGACAAAAGCTGAGCCAAAAGTCAAGTTTCAACCTATACAGAACCTGGCCGAATCTTATTATTACTTTGGCTTCCAACACAAGCAGTGCAGCATTGAAATGCAAAATTACCTCCATGGGTAAACCATTCTCCATATACTCTCAGCTTGTTGCTGAGCAGGATTAGGGTTATCCTGGTGGGAGGCAGCTTCCTTAATGTCAGAGTGATGGACCTCCTGGATCATCACCATGAGTCCTGGGGTGGTTCGTTGTGAAAAAGCAGTGAGCAATCTGGTGGGCTCTTTAAACCCAACAGGTTATGCTTCTGAGACAGTCACAGGAGACAAGTAAGTGGTCACCAAGTCAAGTGGCCACCTGGAGAGAGCAGCTTGCCAGATGCTTAGACACTGTGACTAGTGGTACCCGACACAGTCCTCAACATTTTCACCTCATTTACTGCAGTTGTAGTTTCGCCAATGGACTGGGGAAAGACTTCAGATAAACAAACAAACAGCTCCAAAAGAAAAGGACCTCAAAACATTTCACTTATGTTATTTAAGATACAGGCTTGTGTCAGCCAACACATATTCAGCAAAACTTATCTCTGCAGCAGAGAGCCTGATAGAGATCTAAGTGCCTGAGAAATGTACAGCCCTTGTGACTGCAGTGGCAAAACTAAATTCCTTCTTTACAACAGAGCCTTAACCGAACTCCTCCTGCTTAATTAGATAATGAACGACTAAGGGACAAAGGTGGGGGTGTGTAGCTGGGCTGCAGCCAGCCAGAGTTTGTGTGGGGTGGCAAAGACTGAGAGGAGACCCAGGCAAGGGGTGCCTGCAGCATCCCTGCCAGTGTGGTGGTTCTGTTTCACACCCTTATGAGAGTGATGCTTCTTTCCAGCCATCTTGGGGCAGCCTTTGTCTCCTGACACTCTGGACACCGTGCCTTGCCTCCAGCACTCTGACAGTGCTGTCAGTCCTGAGACACGAGCAGGGTGCCCTGTGTCTGTCGTGGAGGCAGGAATTAATGTGTGGCCGAGTTGGGAATTTTATACCAAAGTAGTTATTTTATTTTCCCAAACACCCGCCCCCAAAACTGTATATACAAAGATTAATTTAGTTTAACTAGCAGATTGAGTTGCATGAGAATTATCTACAGGGATACCATCAATAACCTGACTATTGTGGAAGTCAGCAGTTGGAAAAGGCTTTAGCTATTAATTAATAGCGGGTTTCTTACTGATAAAGTTGAGCCAAAATAACTCACGATCAGGCTTCCTCCTGCAGTCTGCCTCTGTCGTTCCCTTTGCAGCGGCTGTAGGTGGACCATTAGGAGTCGTTAGGCTTATGAACGTCCAGGCAGGGATGAATCCCCAAGGCAGGAACCCCCAAAGGCAGGAAGACCCCAATATTTATACCCTCACTAGACAAAGGGCAGAATTACCACACCTTAGGCGTGAAAAGGCACAGCCAATCCCAGCGCGATCCCAGCGTGGGCACTGCACGGGGCACTGCTCCTGCGGGCAGGACCCCTTTGCTCACCCCCTTCACGCCTGCGGGGCGGGCGAGGCGGGGGGGGGGGGGGAACCAGGCGGCTTTCCCTCTCCCCCCGAAGTCACGGCAGGAGAGGAACTTAGGGGCACTTCAAGGCAAGGTTGGATGTGGCACTTGGTGCCATGGTCTAGCCTTGAGCTCTGTGGTAAAGGGTTGGAGTTGATGATCTGTGAGGTCTCTTCCAACCCTGATGATACTGTGATACTGATACTGTGATACTGTGACTCCAGGACAGTGTCTCGTATGGATGTCTTGGAAATTGTTTCAGAAAATCTCTGAGGCTGCAGGCCTGGCTGAGCTGACAGTTTGGCTGGGGGAAAACAAACAGATTAGTGTGTTCCTTATATCTCTTGGAGGTTGCAGAAAATGCAAACAACATGGCCATGAAGAGAGAGAGCAAGAACCACCCATGCCTGTCACTTCGAAGGAAAATTAACTCTAGTCTCAGATTAAGACAAGTGCAGGATGTTTAACAGGATAGAACCATAGAATCATAGAATCATAGAATCAACCAGGTTGGAAGAGACCTCCAAGATCATCCAGTCCAACCTAGCACCCAGCCCTAGCCAGTCAACTAGACCATGGCACTGAGTGCCTCATCCAGTCTTTTCTTGAAGACCATGTAATAGTTTGGGTCCAAAGGGCCTTTGAGGGTGATTTAGCTGTGGCAATTAACAAGGCAGGAATTATAAAATATGTAGTTATATTTTATTTCTGGAAATCCCTGCCCACAACTATAAACAAAATAGTTACATTTGGGCTTGAATTCATTCAGGAGAATCTTCACAAGGATGCTTATGGGCAATTCATTCATTTAGGAGAATCAGAGAAACGGAAAAGTTTAGCCATAAAATGGCTTTGCCTCACTTCCAGATAGGCAGCCTGGAGCCCTAGGGAACACCTGTGCTACTCACTGCAGTGGAGTAGGAATTTCAGGATAGTCCTTGGCTCCTTTGTGGCAGCATTGGAACCACTCAGTGTCTTGATAGCTTTTGAGAGGCTTCTAGATCTTCCCAGGCTCTAGCAGGTTGCTGGGAAAGAGGCAGACAATTTCTGACCTGTCCTGGTTCTTCTTGGCATGGAGGTTTGCAGAGGTAGAGGCAGGATCTCTTGCAGATGTTTCCAGGTTGTTCAAGCCCAAAACATCAGGGCTAAGGCGGTCTGATGCACAAGGCAGAACAGAGCATGTCCAAGCCAAGAGCAGTGGGGCAGAGCATGTCTGAGCAGAGCAGAACACAGAGCAGAGCAGCACACACTGAGGCAGAGCAGTGAGGCAGAGGCAGGAAGGCAGAAGCAACACAACTGCTTACAATTTAGCTCAGTTTATATCATTTGCCCGAGTGTGATGGCTCCCTTGACCAAAGAGATTCCCCAATCAAAATGGCATTTGCAAAATTGACCATATCAGGCAAAACCAGAGCTTGCTTACTCTTATTTGGGCAAAACACTAACAAGTACCTAAACACCTGTGGGTGCCTGTTTATCACTTTGGGAGGGGGACATCATGGCCCAAGCCTTTGTTTTCCTCCTGCCCTTGTTTCCCCATCAGCAGAAGGCTGAGGTAAGTCAGGACATCTAATAGGCCCATTAGCCTTCCAGGACAGAAGGTTATTTAGTTCATCTCCTCAACAGTGAGCAGGGACATTTTCAAGTGGACCAGGTCACTCAGAGCCCCATCCTACCTGATCTGGAATGGGGACAGAACAAGAGGACACAGTCTCAAACTGCACCAGGGCAGGTTTAGACTGGATATTAGGAAGAAATTCTTCACAGAAAGAGTGATTGCCCATTGGAATGGGCTGCCCAGGGAGATAATGGAGTCACCATCCCTGGAGATGTTGAAGAGGAGGCTAGATGGGGCACTTAGTGCCATGGTTTAATGAATTAGAAGCACTAGAATCATAGAATTAGCCAGGTTGGAAGAGACCTCCAAGATCATCCAGTCCAACCTAGCACCCAGCCCTAGCCAGTCAACTAGACCATGGCACCAAGTGACTCATCCAGTCTTTTCTTGAAGACCTCCAGGGACTGTGCCTCCACCACCTCCCTGGGCAGCTCATTCCAATGCCAATCACTCTCTCTGGGAAGAACTTCCTCCTAACATCCAGCCTATACCTCCCCTGGCACAACTTGAGACTGTGTCCCCTTGTTCTGTTGCTGGTTGCCTGGGAGAAGAGATCAACCCCACCTGGCTACAACCTCCCTTCAGGTAGTTGTAGACAGCAATGAGGTCACCCCTGAGCCTCCTCTTCTCCAGGCTAAACACCCCCAGCTCCCTCAGCCTCTCCTCATAGGGTTTGTGTTCCAGGCCCTTCACCAGCTTGGTTGCCCTTCTCTGGACACATTCCAGCACCTCAACATCACTAAGTAATAGGTTGGTTAACAATTGGTTGATCCTAGAGGACTTTTCCAGCCTGGTAAATTCTGTGATTCTGTACTTCTGTATCACTCTCTTGGGCCTCAGCAAAGACGAACTTAGCTGCTTCTGCGCTGGGAGAGTGAGATCTGGCCGCTTGTTGCTGAAGCATTTGGGGATGAAAGTGCTTGGTCTGAGGAGACAAGAAGTGTTTGTAACAACAGTGTTTCTTTGTTTCAAGTAAAAGAGACAAATTTCATGCAGGATACAAAGCTGACCCCGGGGCCAAAGACATCACTGAACCTCAGAGGCTGCCCTCCCACCCCCGAGCGAAACCCAGCAAATCTTTGCTACATTAGCATTTAAAAGTGAAAGAGAAGAGCAAAAACCTCTCACAAATTGTTCCAAGGCAAGAGAATAAAACAGCAGAAGCATCACCGGGTGATTAATGTGGCTTTTGTAGCAGCTACAGGAGAACTTCCCCGTTTGCTTTCTGGCTTAGAAATAAGGTGTTTTTTCAGGACAGAGGTAGTCCTGGAAGAGCTAACAAAACTTAAAGCAGAGTGAAATGAGTCATGTTCTGAGGGCCGTCCACAGCAACTTTGCCTCCCCCTTTTACAAACCAATTAAAAAGGAAAAAAGAAAGAGGAGTTCACACCCGTGCCTTCTCCACTGTGCCGTTTTTCTAGGTTGCAGTTGTTCTCAAGGGAATCAATGTGACAGATTTATGCAAAGCTTCAGTTTGAATCTGTTGGGTTTTTTTTTTTTTTTTTTTTTTTTTTTTTTTTTGGCCTGGAGCAAGGCTTTTATCCAACACACTTCTTCCCCCCTTCATGAGGGAATGGTGAAGAGGAGGAATGCATCACACTTGAAAAAGGCACAGGAAAAACTTCCACAGCTGTTCCTAGCAGCTGGGATATATTTAATCAGAACTGGAGATTAACATAGCTCTGTGAAAGAGTTGTTTTTCTACCCCTTATGGTTGTGGTATCACCTATGCAGTAGGCAAAGCTCTGAGCTGAACCTCAGCAGTGAATTCACAGCAAGGGGGTGGAGGGACTGCAAGTGGCTTTGTATTCTTATTGCCATTAACTCCTGAAACGGGATAGCCATTTATTTGCACACTCTGTTTTGTTAAAGCCCCTCCTCAGTGTTTCAGACTCCTGCAAGACTCCACACTGCCTGTGCTCAGTGCTAGCTCCAACAAGCCTCTGCACAGCAGAATATTTAAAAGGGTGTCGGCAGAAGGCAGCTCTTCTCTTACTGTCCCATTGGAAATGAAAACAGCAGATAAGGTCTTTCCTGGTGGCTCAACAAGTGCTACGTGCACATGGATGCAAATAAGTAGTGGTGGATCTCCAGCAGCTCAAGAACATCTGTCATCTCCTAAGCCTTTGTTCTGGGCAGTGAGCCCTGAGTGCCAGTTTGGACCATCCCCTAGACATCATCTACATTTATCTTCACTGTTGAAGTGAACCCCTCATGCATGGCAGTGGCATTGCTAACCCAGCTCCTAGGGGAAGAAATTCCCCTGAGTCAGGAGGACAGTTTTACTCAGCAATGAAACAGCTAATTTCTATGAGAGGAGGAAGCAGTCTCTGGTGAGAGAGCTGGATCAGAGCCCACTTCACTACCTTGTCTACATGCTTGGGTTAGCTCCTAGGGTTAAGTGTAGGGGGTTTTATCCTGTGCTGAGGGCAATTTCTAAAATCCAAATAATACTCCTGCACAAAGACAGGGCAGATGTGCTTTCAAGTCAAGTGCTCTGTGAACACTTCTGTGGCAAAAAGACATAAAATCCCATTCAAAAGCCTACCAGAGAAGAACAAGCCCTACTCAAGACACAAAGAAGTGCAGAGTTCATGTACTAGCAGAGGAGGGCACTGAGCCATTGTGTGAGGTTTGTCGAGGTGATTTGATGTCCTCTCAATAGCAATTGAAGAGAGAAACTTGGTGGCTGGGGAGTAGGTTCTTTGAGGGGAGTGGACATATCTCATGTGAGTCTTGATGGATGTTGGCAGGAGGGCTAGGAGCCTTCACTGTCCTGAAGCCATCCCAGACGAGAAATCTCATCCCTCTCTTTCACTTGGAACTTCATTTAAATGGCTCAGAAATTAAAGTAGACATGGGGACATTCATGAGACAGTATCACAGTATCACCAAGGTTGTAAGAGACCTCATAGATCATCAAGTCCAACCCTTTACCACAGAGCTCAAGGCTAGACCATGGCACCAAGTGCCATGTCCAATCTTGCCTTGAACAGCCCCAGGGACGGCGACTCCACCACCTCCCCGGGCAGCCCATTCCAGTGTCCAATGACTCTCTCAGTGAAGAACTTTCTCCTCACCTCCAGCCTAAATTTCCCCTGGTGTAGCTTGAGGCTGTGTCCTCTCGTTCTGGTGCTGGCCACCTGAGAGAAGAGAGCAACCTCCTCCTAGCTACAACCTCCCCTCAGGTAGTTGTAGACAGCAATAAGGTCACCCCTGAGCCTCCTCTTCTCCAGGCTAAACAATCCCAGCTCCCTCAGCCTCTCCTCATAGGGCTTGTGCTCAAGGCCTCTCCCCAGCCTCATCGCCCTTCTCTGGACACACTTAAGTATCTCAATGTCCTTCCTAAATTGGGGGGCCCAGAACTGAACACAGTACTGGAGGTGTGGTCTAACAGGGGCAGAATGACCTCCCTGCTCCTGCTGACCACACCATTCCTGATGCAGGCCAGGATGCCACTGGCTCTCTTGGCCACCTGGGCACACTGCTGGCTCATGTTCAGGCAGGTATCAATCAGCACCCCCAGATCCCTCTCTGTCTGGCTGCTCTCCAGCCACTCAGACAAAAGAGGGAGCGATGGCAGGGCCATAATAGGAAGGACATGCAGATTAAGGAGAACAGCTCTTTGGCTGCAAGCAGGTCAGGAGCATGTGGATCAGTAAAGAGGCTGGTCTTGTCCAAACTAAGCACAGCTTTCTGCAGGACAAGAGACAATGCAAGCTGGCCAGCGTGAGACTGCACAGTGAAAGGCAGGGCAGAAAGAAGGGCTGTCAGCTCCTTGGGGAAAGTGCTCGTGTCTATGATGGTGTTTATACTGGACACTGGCAAGCGGTGCTCACTTGAAAATAACCTTAGGATTCTAGTTACTCCTTTTGTTTCTTTTTTGTTCCAATTTCAATAGTTTTGTCATAAGGTGTTCAGTAAGTTACATTTCAGACTTCTTAATTCCTTCTCTCAGTCCTTCTTTTCTAATTTTCCTTGACCAGTTACTTCTCTCACTGCCCCTCCTCTCCTGTCCTGTGTCTTTTTTTGCCTATCTTCTTCCCAATTCCTCTGCTTTTCCCCCACTCTCCCAGGTTTTCTCTTGATCTCTGAACCACTGTATCTGCTGCATCTGGCACATTATTTCTCATTTCCTTCATCCTTGGGACTTCATGGGGTGCAGGAGCATTTCTTATCTCTCTGGTAGTCTGCTGCAATCTACCACTCAGTAATCCTCACTGCTTTGCCCCTTTTTCCCACAGGTCTGTCTCTGCAGATATGCACATACATCAGAAGCTGCACGTACTCCCAGAGCCAGGAGGATGGAGTTAAACCCAGTTCATGGAACTGCCAGCCTCAGTAGGATTCCCTTTTCCAAATCCAGAGCAACTTGAGTGTTGGATGAGATATGGGTGGCAGGCAGTTGTGCTGCTTACGGCTTCCCTGGAAAAGAGTCAGATATTTCTCTGGTTAGTGCGGTTTGAGAGAAAAGAAATGTGCTAATAATTAAGCATACTTTGTCTTACAATGGAAAGCATTTACATAAACCCCCTTTAAACTGCATAAAGTTATTTTGTAAGAGAACTGTCATATACCATGGGACAACTTTACCGGAAAGAACATCTGTAATGAGAAACAAATCACAGTGGCCTTTGCTATAGTGCTTGAAAGCAGGTTTCTTTGGGGTTGTGGAGACTCATTTGCCCTCCAGCAGTGGAAGAATTAAGATGTTATGTTTAACATAAACAAGAGAGCTTTAATCCCAAATCCTCATGTGAGAGCACTTTGTGTTCTCTTAAAAGTTCAGTAATTCCATAAGCAAGATGGACAGTTGGGTTATTTCAGGCTCAGTGAAAGCAGGAGAGGGACAGAAGGGACATCAAAGTGAATTAACTCGTCAGAGTAAAAACCCAGTTGTGAAAGCTGAGCAGAGTGTGAGTTCAATTGCATTAACTATCTGTGGTGCCAAGTTTTCTCATTATCAGATGCCTTTCCCCCCTTTTGTTTTATTCAGGCAAACTACAAGAGGGAAGTTTGATCTGCATAAGACTATCTCACGTCAGGGCCACACACCTGCTGGACGTGCATCCTTGTTCTTGCTCAGTCAGTAATGTCATGAGAGTCATGATTCCCATTGCCGTATGGGCTCTACACAAGGTTCTCTGAGGTCAGATGCTGCTTTCTGAGTGATGAAAGAAAGGTAAGATGGTTCCTGCAGAGTGGAAGGCTGCACAGGGAGGGATGTTGTCTCTGATGGCCAGCCTTTGCTGGATTTATCTGCACATCATCTCTGTACTCATCAAAGACAGAGAAGGCTTTGGTTTGGGGGATATCTTGGCCCTTTTGAAAGGCAATTCCTTCACCATCTCAACTTGTCCTGATGCTGTTCTGCCAGAAAGAAGTCAGCCCTGGCAATCTTACCGTTTAGCAGGGCAAAATTCACTTTAGAGAAAGAATGTCAAATATGTTGCCTCCAGCTATGATTAAAAAATTAAAGCAGATTTAACAATTTGAAAACAGGACAGACAAGATATAAAAATTCATAAAACCTGAGCTACTCAAGCAAAGGCAAAGCATTTCAGATGTCCCTATTTTTATTTCCAAATAAGAAGCCAAAGTTCTACAGTATTAGTGATATTGTAGAACTGGGTGTGTATAACATCACTTTCTTCATTGCTTCCCTGTGATCCTGCAGCTAAAGATGCTCAGTGTGAGTGACTGGGCACTGGAGGAGCAATTGCTGTGCCCAAAACCAGCACAGAAT
The DNA here is from genome assembly GCF_015220805.1 of Pogoniulus pusillus. Classification (NCBI taxonomy): domain Eukaryota; kingdom Metazoa; phylum Chordata; class Aves; order Piciformes; family Lybiidae; genus Pogoniulus; species Pogoniulus pusillus. The sequence goes on from NC_087267.1 coordinate 39,835,352, forward strand.
TCCCTTTAATTGACTGAACTAGGACTGAAATACAAATCTTTGCTAATACAATTTTTCTTCATGAGTGACCAATGGACACTGTCCCATGCTCGTGTCTGGCCAGCAGAATAAATGTAGTTCTTTGGTAAAGGAGCAGAAAACCAGTGAAGAGTGGTGGTGCTGCCCTCTCTCTGACCAATCTCTACAATCCAGAGTTCATTTCAGGAAAAAAGGAGGTTGAAAATCTGAGGCAATCATGATAATGTAATGACTGATAGTCTGGTCATCCTGCCACCAAGTAAAAGGAAATGTATTCAGTCTATTCAAGGGAGTGCTTGGGTATCAGATTATAAATGCCAAAAGTGGGTGAGGATTTCTATAAAGAGGATTCTTTTTCCACAGAGCAAAGAACAGCACAACATGGTCCCATGGCTGTAAGCTGAAGTCAGACAAATTCAGGATGGGATAAAGCACATTTTAGCATTGGAACTCACCAGGGGATGAACTTGCCTCTCCACCATCTGAGATTTTAAAGTGAAGGTTGGATGTCTTCTGCTTTCTTCTAAGTTCAGTTATCATCTTGACACAGAGTCAAGTGATACCTTCTAGCCAGTATGGTCAGATTAGACTTTCCTAATGGTCCTTCTGCTTTTAAAACCTCCAATTTATAAGAAGTGCATTTACCTGCTCCAGGGTTCACCCCAGGGACAGGGGAATTAGACATCTTTATTCATTCCTGCACAGCTGTGGGAATGATCTGTTTAGATATTTTTCCCATCACCAGTTGTGTCAGTGGTATGTGTTATGCAGATGTGTGTCTACTGGGAGCTATGCTCAGACAGCACATTTCACATTGATTTATGAACAGACTTCTGAGCACAGCAGCTTCTGGCCTCTGCTAACTTGGGCTGGAATTGCTTACACATTGTTGCTATTCTTATTTTTGGACCTGCACTCATGGTTCACAAACCAGATGCTGCAGAAATGCAGAGCCAAGATGGTTCTTGCCTCAGAACTCTTCTGTAAGAGCTCAATATGGAGCAAGGCATGGATGTGTGTAGCCAGGGGAGCCCAGGGAAAAGATGGGTGGTGAAAATCATCAGGAGTAATGAGCTAGAAAAAAAGTGTGCATAGCAGAAGGTTGGGCTAAGTCTGAGTCTGCTCAGGAGAGGATGCTGCAGGACTCAAGAAATGAGAGGAAAGTGCCTCCACATCACCTTTGTTCTGTGACTGGTAGGAAAGACAGGTCTGTCAGAATATACAGGGAAAATGTATACACAACCTTGAGAATATAGAGGAGAGTCTAAGGTGAGGATGACAACCAGGTTGTAAGCCTAGGTGATGAATAAGAGGAGATGATAGTGCCAGTGATTGAGAAAGGGAGAGATGGTCACTTAGAATGAGAGTAACCGCTAACCTTCAGCCTTAGTGGGGCTGGGGTGAGGGCCAGATGTCCCCAGTGCCAGGGAGCCAAGCTGAGATGGGAGTTTGGATAGGAGGACACAGCTAACAGGACAGAGATCCATATCCAAAGGAAACTGCATTGAAATTAATGAGATTGTGAGGTGTTAGGACAGAGAGAGAGGAGAGCAGGAGGGACCCTGTGGGTACAGTGAGGGCAGGATGGGAAAGATGGACAGTCAGGAAGGGTAAAGGCCGAAGGGGTAAAGAAAGGACAGAAAGATACAATGAAGGTATAGGCAAAGATCTCCATCCATACCAACTCTTTGATCCTTCTACTCACTTTTCCATTCAAATTCTAAATGGTATTACAGAAAATCTTCTTTACTGCTTTGCAAACTCCTTGAGACAGCAGCATATTCCTGGCTGATCCCCAAAGACAGATCCTATTTCTTCATGGTCATGATTGCTCTTCAAAAGAGTGAAACATAAAGAACTACAGGGAACTTTGGCCAGGCAGTCTGAATTTGTTCCCCCCAAATAGGAATCGCCCAGTCCAGAAATTGATACAAACATAATTAGGTGTAATGGACCAAATGTTAAACTGTGAGAAGAATTATTTGAATTAAAGAAGCATAGACAAAAGCAGCTAACAAAATCACCTCTTCCTGTGGGGACATCAGCAGCCAACTATTCATCTTCATAGGTAATGCAGTTTAAAGAGGAGTGGGCAGGGGGAAAGAGATCTGGGTTTGATATTTTGTGCCTTGGACTACAAAGGAATCGCTGCAGATATATAAATAAAAGACAGCTGGGCTGAGGTTTCAGATCACCTACACCCATCAGAAAAGCAGCCAGACTGCTAGCACTGTGCTCTCACCTGGACTAATGCTCAATTCTGTCAATACTGTAAAGGGGCAAGAAGAGAGAGAGCAGAGCTATGTTATATTAAAAGGCTTAAATCACCCGCGTCGCCTCAGAAATAGCAAAGACAATGGCACAGCCCTGAGGGAGAAACCTTTGGTTTAAGTATCTGTGCAGATGTGTGGAAGAAAAGGAAGAGCTCCTGCTTGGGAAAACCGCAAGCCTGTCTCAAAGTCTACAAGACTCTCTAAGCGGGGCAAGTGAATGAATAACTGTGGCACATGCACGAGTGGCTGAACCTGCAGCCTGAACGGTAATTGGCTCTATCGGTGCTATTCTGATTAACTGTTTCTGGCTACAGCACTCGAGAGACCCTTGCTGAATTCACAGCAGGATAGTATTCATGCTGCACTGAAGAGCCTCTCAGATCAGCCGGTGGATCCCTGCAGAGAAACAGCAAACACAGATCTGAAGGATGTGGTCTCCAGGGAGGGTTTCTAAATCCTTACTGCGTGTCACTAATTCCTTGTTATGCAGAGCTGGAAGAGAAAGGGCTCCTGAAATGAATTCAGATGTTCATGCTACTTTTCTCTACCTTGGAAATAAAGGAAGAGAGAAAAAAAAAATGATGGTACTTCTATTGAGAGAAATTTAGGAATCAAACCATGAGATATGAAAGTAGATGGTTGTGATTCTTTACTAAAATAGTGACCTGAAAATAAACCCAAACAGCAAATAGCCCAAAGAACTGGCTTGTCAAGGTGGGAAAGAAAGGTCACACACTGATGAATCTCCAGAAAGCCTTCTGACAGAGAGCGGTCTCAGCTGGGGACGCTTGCAGATGGCACAGGAGAGTCACCCCAAGACCTTACAGTGGTGTTGGGCACAGCCTCAGCGAAAATAAATGGGACAGAACAAGGAAACCAGGCACTTTCAAATGAGAGGTGTTTTTGCTTTCTGATGAAGACTTGCATACCTACTGCATCTGCTCCTGAGTTATGGCCAAGACCTCCTTTCAGCTCATTCAGCTCTGAAGTCAGCACCATGGACTCCTGCTGCATCCTGAAACCACCTACACAAACACTCTGTGGGATGATAGAGAAATTCCAAAGAACATTAATTGCTTGCTTCCACACTCCAGTGCTTACTGCTGAAAAGAGAGCTGGAGAGCATCACCCGGAGCCAGAGTACACCAACCCATGCTGTTGTGTTTCTGAAAAGGCTTGCTGGTTCAAGCACTCTGGCCAAATACGAGCAGTTCAATTTAGACTATTAACAGTAGCATTAAGGAAAGACACATTTGTACTTTTTTGTATGAGCTGCCCATGCCCTGCCTTTCTCACTCTCTCCTCCTCCCCAGCTGCTGTGTGCTGGCTAACTGAAATGTGAGGAATAACAGAACAGATCACAATTTAGATATTTCCAAAGTTGTTTGGGGTCAGTTGACCATTATTCATTTGCACTACACAGCACACAGAGATGAAGTTTAAGTATGAAGCTCTTCTATCCAGAAGAACCAATCACATGTAGAATACACAGAAGAAAGAGCAATTTCACACAAAATGAGAATTTGGTTCCAGGGCAAAAGCAACAAACCTATGGTCACAAATCTTTCCTCAGCTTCTTGAGGTTCTATCTCCTCAGCAGCTGTGCTGTCATGATAGGCCTAAATAGGCCAAAACAGGCTTACACATGTCCTGGCTTGCCCAGACACATTTTTTCTGCTCTCCCTCCTTCTGTTCTGAGAAGAAGCAACCGTGGGAAAGAGGACAAAGAACCTAGAGCCATTAAGTCTAAGGACTCTGGCCTGTCCAGACTTGTTTTGCTTCTGTTAACACTCTGTGGTAAACAAGGTACACACACTTAGCTTTTGCCTGCCTCATGCAAGGCCTATGTTTTTCCCAAGTTTGGATAAAGCAAGCCTATGGTTTCACCCAATATGGTCAAGCTTGGATAACTGACATTCTGATGGGCTATTCTATGTCTGAAGGCCTATTAGTCTTGGGCTGTATCGATAAAAAGAGATGAGCAGGTTACACAACATGCTCTGCCTTTGTATTCGTGCTTGCTTGCTGCTTGCTTCTGCCTGCTGTTGCCATTGCTCTTTGCTTCTGGCAGTGTACTGCCTCAGTGCATCCTGAACTGCCTGGATACTACACTGCCTTGAGTTTATCAGGAACAGGCTCTAAATGCCTCCATGTTATTGTCCTGCATAGCCAGTGTGATGTTGTGCTGAGACTGCACATAGCAAGACATCCTGCCTACACCTGAAAGCCTCCTGCCAAGACAGGAAGTCCTGGATGTACACAGATCATCCAGAGAAATCAGGATAAAGTCAGAGACCATCTGATCTGCCTCCTTTCCCCAGCACCCTGCGAAGCCTAGGAAGAATCAGAAGCCTCAGCAGCTGGCAAGACAGTAACTGAATCCCCTGGAAGCATATTAGGTACTGCTTGAAGCTGTAGCTAGCCCTGCAAGTTGGGAGACTAAT